>NC_088422.1:75118769-75478769 GCF_034236695.1 Oncorhynchus nerka
TTGCACCAGTGTGTCCCTGCCATCCAGCTCCGTGAGACAGGCTAGATAGAGCCGTTGTTCCACTCTCCAGCTGATGCTGCAGATAACTACTTGTTTGCTACAGCCAACATTCCTGCCACGGCTTCCACTTTTCCAGAGGAGCCACGTCACCGGAAGTGTATTTTTATTCCTGACAGCATGGCCCGGATTTGGATAAAAGGGAGGGATGAAATGTAGTTTAGGTTTATGGGGTCTATTCATCAGGGAAACCGTTTAAACGGGACGGACCTACCCAATAGAAACTCACTTTTGCCGTTTAGAGTAAACGGTTGCTGTTGCCAAACGTTACTTTTTTGTAATTGAGCTAGGCAAGTCAGAGGAAGAACGACAGATTTTTACCTTGTCAGCTCGGGGATTCGATCCAGCAACCTTTTAGTTACTGGCACAACGCGCTAACCACTAGACTACCTGCCGCCCAACGCTTTGGCATTTGCCTGCAATGCTTCTGTTTCATTTGTGAAAAGTTCACGATAGTAGAAGTACAATTAATGACTGAAAAAAAATCTAAAAAGCACAAGTACTCATTTACAGTAATGAGAGTATATTTGTAATTAGTTACTTTACACCTCTGCCTTAAGTAGTAGCCTATAAGGTCATCTCAAAATATTGTATTTATTTATTTAACTAGGCAAGTCAGTTAAGAACAAATTATTATTTATAATGACAGCCTACCCCGGGCCAAACTCGGACGATGTTGGACGCCACCCTATGGGACTCCCAATCACTAAGTGATGGTTGTATGGGGACTTTGTTTATGGCTCTATCACTTCCTATGTGTCAAAGGAACTGAACCGAAAAGGAATGAAAGCATAAACAAAATATATACAAAATATAGTCCTCACACAAAAATCATCTAATTGGACTGTATTCTATATACGTCCAATGTTCTGGCAAAATGACTATCATGGCATTTTCTCTAATGCCATATCTAGGGTTTTCCTACTTGGTGTGTTGCTTAGGCACTATCCTAAGTTGATAACTATATGATAAGTTTACAGCTGTAAGGCACTAGTTTTGGGCAGTCTACAGGGATGACCTATGGACTTCTGGGAAGAAAACTGGTGAGTGCTGTAGAGTCAAAGGCCTAGAAGTAAATGTTCAACTTTAATAAGGCTGGTATTTTGCTTGGACCCTTAAGTGGTCCTAGCATAAATCCTAATTGGATGTTCCGTTATGCATGTGCGTTTATGCTTACACAAGCGCGTATGTCAAGGGAAGAAAACCAAGTATCCTGGCAGATTACAACTTGTTCAGAATGCGTCTGACTTGTCAGGTAATTTTCAGGTCAATGCCTGGAGGTCAGTCAGAATTGGTGTCGAGGGAGTCTGTAGTAGTTTTTACTACAAGTCACTGTGTCTTCCACTATTGTAGTGGTGATAGGTATGAAGTCTATTTCATAGCTATGTTATCCACGGAGGAGCTAACCTCACGACCGAAGTACTCTATGTATTAGACCAGTCGTACGTGGTGTGATCGTGGTTAATGATTCTAATAATTTTCCTCCTAAATGGAGGATTATATTTATTAGTGACATGTGTGTTAACCATTGGAAGAGTGCACTGGAGATTCCCTTCCACGTGTTGCACTCTGAGTGGCTCCTATGTCGCTGTTGTCAAGGGTAATTTGATTGGTTAGGTCTCTAACCTTCTTACTGATTGTAGCTGGACTGACTGTTGCTGGTATTGGTACTGGTGCTCAAAGGGACCAGTTATCCTAACGATTTATTCTGAAATATTATACTACCGGAACACATGATTGGAGCATTTTACTAATTGTATTGTAGTTGAACCTACACATGGCAAGGAATGATTATTGTTGCCATTTGTTTTGGAGGTGGACAAGTCCACTGGATTTCCTTTACGACCAGTGTGGTACACCTCAATACTATCTTAGATGTGTTCTAAGATAATCCCCGTCTAGGGGCCTGACTGCTCCTCACTGTTCTCATAGGGGAGTTTACAACTAGATTTAATTTATACTCTGGCGGCCTCGTACGGTGTTGTCCGTAGCTCGACCCCCCCTGGCCTCGATGAGGCTCATCATGGGTCTGGGCTAATATTCCCCCGCGGGTGGGGGGCGCAAACGGAAAGGTCGGACCCTATGTACGTGTTGTCAGCGGCTGCGTTGTTATGAGAATGGCTGTAACCTTTCAACCAAATCTCCTGGTGTTTGTGATTCAAAACTCTCAGTGTCTGTAGAGGCATGTCAGTCACCACCGTGTCCGCGTGTGGCAACCTCTTCAGTACCTGCGAACTGAGACGAGGATATCAGTCTGTGACATCGCAAAGAGTTTCACCAGTGGGAGTCATCGGGTCAGTTGCTGGACTGACGACATTAGTGTCATTGTAAGGAATGACAATCCCTAAAAAAACGGAAAGGGTATCATCGGAATCAGAGTATACTCTGCGCATCAATGTTTTTCTTGTTGATACGGCCGCAGTGCTTGCGGAAGTGTCCGAAGGGCAAGAAGATTTCATCTCAACTACCATATTGCATGACTGCAAGGAGGAGGGAAGTTGCTAATTCACAGAGACAGCTGGCTCGAAATCATGAAAATAATGGTCAATCAGGTTGGCTGATGGAATGTGTCGAGATATCGTAATATCTCCTTGGATTGGATTCTGCCCCAAGAGGTTTTTAAACATCTTTTTCCCAAGGGGTGCTTTCGACAGATACCCCTCGTGAATGACTGCATTGCAGCTAGTGTTAGGGGAAGACAGTGTGGTCAGTGGAGGAGGCACGGTGGCCTGTGACCATACCTGGTTGGTTTTCCAATCCATCAATGGGAGTAACCGATCCATCAAGTCTGTTCCAAGTAGCAGGGTTACAGTTTTGAGGCTGGTAACATATACAGGGTGAACGAGCGATACGTCCTTGAAGTGTAGTTTCAGCATGACTCTCAATGTGAGAGGCGAGGTAGTCTGAGTGACCCCTCGAAGTGTAGTGTCGCATCGTTCCACTTTTACCCAACGTTTAGTTGGCTTCAAAGCCCTTTTAAGATCATCAAACAATGTTTGAGAGATGAGTGATATTGTCGCACCCAAATCAATTAGCGCATGACAAGTTAAGCAGGGACTGTTTCCAGGTATGGCCGTTTAGATTCGTGGTTAGTGGACATACTCCCCACAAAGTGGAGTGGTCGTTCTCAACGACGTGATGTGCCATTTCTGTTCAAGGTGGAAGCAGATTGACTTTTGCGATTTTGAGTGGGCTTGGCTTTAACGAAGCGTTTGACCTTTTTCTTCGCAACCTTTGTATCAGAGTCTATAGACAAAGTTTCTTGATCAAGCGGGCCCTGGATAGGGTCTTGAATGAGAGCGGGAGAAATTTGAACTTTAACGTCCTTGCTATGGGTGTTAATTCCTGCGGACCTGGTGTCCGGTAATTCCTCGTCTAGTCCTTGTGACTTATCTTTCACCATTTTCCCAAATTGTTCTCTCTTTAGTTCATCCCGTAGTGGAACTTCTGGAGAACATTGGTCTACGCTTTGATCGTCCTTCAACCCTTTGTTACCGTTGTGCTCTGACATTTTTTGTGGGTTGGGGTGCAGGAACGTAGCGAACAGGTAGATTGTAGCGGTAGTCATGTTGATGGCGAAGTACTTTACAGTTATTTTGACAGCGGAGGTTATTGGAATCATGGTTTCGTGGTAGAAACTGTTGTTTGCGTCATCTCTCAATGCTCCAATACCTGATAATGCACCCTCTAACTGGAGTGAGTGCTCCTGGTCAAACTTCAAAACCGAGTGGTCAGGGCTCTTAGCGTTGTGAACTTTTGATGCCTAAAAAGCTGTGCTTGCAAGCTCTCTGAGTTGTAAGATAGGCAAGCCAACGTGGGCGGCAGTGCCCAAGTAGGTAATGAAGATAGGATACATGTTCGACAGGAACATTTGTTTAAAAGGTAACAGGTCTTCCATGCCTGTTTCAGTGAGTAGGCCAAAGTAAACAGAACAAAGCCTATGATAGTAAGCTTGTGGGTGTTCGTTCCGAGCTTGTTTGACTGTGTTAGCCAGTGAGCTATCGTGTTTGCGAGTCGTAGAACCACTGAATTCTACTTTCAAAGCTGTGGCAAGTTTAGCGTAGTCATTTAGCACGTGTTGCTGTTGTAGACGAATGAACCTTGTCACGTGTCTATTCGATGTTCGCTTCAACAGGTAAACCCTGTCAGAAACCGTAGCGTTCGGGTAGCCATCCAATGCGTCCTCTATGTCAGCTTTGAACTTCTCAGTATCGTTTGGCTGACCTGGAACGGGGTCAAAGGTGGGGAAATTCTTGATGAGTTTGTCAAGGTATTCCGTGCCAAGCGGGCGGAGAGGGTTGGCTTCATCCTGTGGAGAGATTGGGACCGAAAGGCCAAGAGGAGAAGCCAAGCCTTGTTGTTGTTGTTGGCCAAGAGGTGCAATTTTACTCAGTGCCGAATGGCCAAGAGGAGAAGACTGAGGGACACATGAGGGAGGCAAGGTCTGAAACCTATCGTCTTTACTCCTGTGAGTACAGGGCTCCGGTTGCTTGGATTGGTAGTCACGCTGTAGAGCGTGACCATTCTGGACTTCCTCCAGATGGTACCTAAGGGTGGTATTCTGCTGCATTGCAGAGTCCACTTGAGCGCTTAGAGCACTGTTTTTGGACACGTGAGTGTCACACTTGCTCCTTTCGGTCTCAAACTTATCTGTCATGGTTTGCAGATAGAGGTCTTGAGTACGGAGCGAGAGATTCAGTGATGAGATTTCCTCAGCTTGCTTAGAAATCAATATTTCCATCTTCATCACCTGAGTTCTCTCATCATTCATTTGGTCAGCAACTTTGTCATTGTGTTCATTAACTGATCGTCTTTGGTCTGCAGCGTTTTGAGTGGAGCCGTGTTACTCTGAGTAACGTTCAACAAAACTGCATGCAGGTTATCAAGTTGAGCGCGCCGGTTTGTAGATAACTCTTCAGATTGATCTAGTTTGGCGTGAACATCATCGTATTTAGTTTTGGCTAAATCGAGTTGTTCCTGTAGCATATGATTTTGTTCCTGTAGAAGACGATTTTGTTGAAGAGCTTGTGCTTGTTCATCGTCATACGTTTTTGCAATTACATTTAATTGTTCAGTTTTCAAGCGCAGTTCCTTAGCTAGCAGAATTTTCCCTTTTCTGCATTTGTCATTGGTTTCCCGGTTCTCTCCTTCTGTCCCTTTATGTTTCCCATTACCTGCTCGTGCTTCAGCTGTGCACTGCGGTATTGGACAGATGCCAATCTTGGGTGGCAAGTCATTTTTTTATTTTATTTTATTTCACCATTATTTAACCAGGTAGGCTAGTTGAGAACAAGTTCTCATTTGCAACTGCGACCTGGCCAAGATAAAGCATAGCAGTGTGAACAGACAACACAGAGTTACACATGGAGTAAACAATTAACAAGTCAATAACACAGTAGAAAAAAAAGAGAGTCTATATACATTGTGTGCAAAAGGCATGAGGAGGTAGGCGAATAATTACAATTTTGCAGATTAACACTGGAGTGATAGATGGTCATGTACAGGTAGAGATATTGGTGTGCAAAAGAGCAGAAAAGTAAATAAATAAAAACAGTATGGGGATGAGGTAGGTAAAAATGGGTGGGCTATTTACTGATAGACTATGTACAGCTGCAGCGATCGGTTAGCTGCTCAGATAGCAGATGTTTGAAGTTGGTGAGGGAGATAAAAGTCTCCAACTTCAGCGATTTTTGCAATTCGTTCCGGTCACAGGCAGCAGAGAACTGGAACGAAAGGCGGCCAAATGAGGTGTTGGCTTTAGGGATGATCAGTGAGATACACCTGCTGGAGCGCGTGCTACGGGTGGGTGTTGCCCTCGTGACCAGTGAACTGAGATAAGGCGGAGCTTTACCTAGCATGGACTTATAGATGACCTGGAGCCAGTGGGTCTGGCGACGAATATGTAGCGAGGGCCAGCCGACTAGAGCATACAGGTCGCAGTGGTGGGTGGTATAAGTTTACAGGTCTGTGAGAGCCAGTGCTAGACTGGAGAGAACCTTTACGAGGCCTGCGCCTGATGGTTGATTTTGGAAAGCATTGTTGTCTGATTTTCCACTAATGGCATAATTAGGGTTGGTATCGCTGCTGAGGTCAGAGATCAATCCATTTGCGGGTGGAGGTTCACTAATTAGCGGGTGAGTGGGGACTACACCCTCTGATAGCTTGCACATTATTAGAACATTTTGAAAAGAAAAAATGTTTTTCCTAATTTTCCAAAGTTTGGTTTTGGAATATATTGGGAGCTGCAAAGACTATTTTAATCTATTTATAGACGTTAATGAACCATCAGTACTGGACAGTACTGTGGGAGTTGGACGTGAATGAATTTACAAAAGCAAATTGAATTAATCAATGATAATGATTAATCATACCTGGATAGGCTATCTGGGTATTAAACTTTAAATTAACCTGGGAAGTTGGTTCATCTGGGTTACTATTGCAAAGTTTAAGGTGTCTCATTTAATTGGAAGAACCTAGAAAGGTACAGTGGGGCAAAAAAGTATTTAGTCAGCCACCAATTGTGCAAGTTCTCCCACTTAAAAGATGAGAGAGGCCTGTAATTTTCATCATAGGTACACTTCAACTATGACAGACAAAATGAGAAAAAAAATCCAGAAAATCACATTATAGGATTATTTTATGAATTTATTTGCAAATTATGGTGGAAAATAAGTATTTGGTCACCTACAAACAAGCAAGATTTCTGGCTCCCACAGACCTGTAACTTCTTCTTTAACCTCTCTGATCTACCGATCCCGGATACGGGTTTGAATTCGACAACATACAGTGTTCGCCACAAATAGTCATATTAAACATTACTGAA
Source organism: Oncorhynchus nerka (assembly GCF_034236695.1). Lineage (NCBI taxonomy): Eukaryota > Metazoa > Chordata > Actinopteri > Salmoniformes > Salmonidae > Oncorhynchus > Oncorhynchus nerka. Next base: position 75,125,650 of record NC_088422.1, read on the forward strand.
AATACAAGTGTCTCACATGCTTCAAAAGCCTAGAATCTTGCTAATCCAACTGCGTTGTCATATTTTAAAAATTATTTATTGCGAAAGAATACGCTGCGATTATCTGAGCACAGAACCCCATATCAAACTACTTATTCAACCAGCACTTGCGTAACAAAATCACAGATTGCATTGAAATACATCGTTTACCTTTGAAGATCTTGCTCTGGTTGCAATCCCAAGGCTCATTGTTACACAATAAATGGTCTTTTGTTTGGTTAAATCCATTTTTTATAGCCTAACACTAAACATTTTGTGAACGCTTATCTCGTTGAATTTCCTGTCATTCAATTTTCGAAGTAATGTCCAACGTAAAGAGACTCTCTTTCCCTTAATATCAAAGACTTGTTCTTATTCTGTCGGTATCGATAGTTTAAGAGTTTAACCACGTGGTATGGTTAAAATATTCAGCAATGGTCTACAACCTTTGTCTCCCCTAATAGAGAAAAACATGGTCTGCAACCTTTAGCCATCTCGTAATTGAGGTAAGCTCGGTCTGCTGATCGAAAATCCGAGTGGGGGTTTTATTCGGAAGGGCCGAAAAGGGCTGTCCCAGGATGTCTGACCCTAACTGGGCTCAGGGGCGGTCCTCTGATTTAGTTCAAATCAAAAGGGAATTGTATTTTCCTTCATTAAACAGTCCAAAATCATATGACACAAACAGTATCATACTTACTCATTCATCTTATACAACAATTAGATGTAAACCTCATATCTAAGGCTATTATATAAACAGTGTTATGGTAATGTGGCCACACCGTCTCCCATGAGCTTCCCCAAGTTGTGACAAACGGACCAGTTCATAGCTGGATTCTTCACTGTTCTTTTATACTTTCTCCGGAACATGAAATTTGTTCGTACCTCAAGTTCTGTGAGGTGGAAGGAATTGCTTTGTTCTCTATAAAAATGTACTCTCTCTATACTGTGTGTCCATGAGGAGATCCTCAGGAATTTACGACGTCTCACAGCAACCTAGTTGAAGGAGGAAAGGGCCAGGCAGGGAGAGGAGGATGAGGCTTGCTATACCCAAAGAGGCCAACGTCATGACTTCTTTAGACAGCACCTGTCCAAGGATGAGTAGTGCGCAGAGGCCTCTTTCAAATAGCTGCCTGAGTGTATGTTCAGAATAAAAACTTGTATCAAGAAAAGGTATGACATTAATCTATAACACCGTTTCTACTCTTTTATTCTATTCTTTTTTATGATGCAGACATGTTTTTAGGGGGTAGATCAGCTTTGATATTGCAGATAGATTGTGGCTTCTATCAATGTAATTGACTGCATCATTTCCAATTCCCCATATTTTTGGGGTAAATATACTGTATATTAAAAAATCTTGCATATCTTAATTTATTTCCACAATTAACAAATAATATGAGTAATAATGTTGTCAGTTCATACGAAGGATTGTTACCTACAACCAGGATTGGCATTACAAAAATGTCATTTTTGGCAAGTATTTATTAGTTTGACAAACAATTATTGTGATTCATCCTGTATTGTCCCTAACATCATTGCAACAGACATCAGACACACACACACACACACACATGCATATACAATTGTAGCTGTTTGGGAAGGCATGCAAAATTGAGCAAGAATGGGGAGATATGATTAACCAATATCAAGTCCTAGCTGACGGCGCTCAAATACACCCCCCTACATTTACATTTACATTTAAGTCATTTAGCAGACGCTCTTATCCAGAGCGAACACGCACACACTGGTCCCCCGTTGGGACCATTTCCCCAAGCATCTCTGTGCAGTCAGACCTTTTCATTATGTTGTGCCACCCTGGCCACAATAATTTGTCCTGATTGTCCAAGTATGACCCCCTCCCCATGGGTTACTGCAGCTAGCGTTGCTAGCACTGCCACTACATGGGTGGGGATACCCCACCGTAATCCCCACCTACTAGGTAAAAGGTCATCAAGGTTCTCATTAGCAGCTTTGAGAAATTCCTTGTATATTATGCTCAGCCATCTGGGGGCTTTGGCTTTATTGGACCAACCCTGCCAGGCAGCTCAGACACTTGAGGGGGCAGTGCTGCTTTAGTGGGTCACTGACCACCTTTATTTTTCTGTCTTGGCTGAATATTGGCTACTTGCAGTACGTTGATGAAACAGATAAGGATTTCTCCTTCGTGTGTGGGTCGCTCAGGTGGGTGTCTAGGGTACAGGGTTGGGGACCTCTTCATCACGATCAGACAATATTTATAAATCATTTAAAAATGTATATCCCATATCTGCACAAAATTGAAAACTCTCTCTGTCATAACTCCTGCTTGCAGACACACACATGGGCTCTGGCATTTGCAACCATTTCCCTTTTTTACTCATTTAACCCGACTTTTACAAACACAAAAATACACACCCCATCTTCCACCACAATACACCCGCATATACCCACATACTGTGCCTTCTATGTCCTCTGTTCGTTGTTTTTATCCCTACCATCTTGAAAAAAACAACACTTTTTTTGTGCAACACAATGGACACACGAGGGCCTTGAGAACACATGCAGATTGTTTGTGAGTGGTTAAGATAACAGAAAACATGAATAATGTCCGCACTATGAGTCATCCCTGGCTGACTTGAGCAATGCATATAGAAAGAGGAACTTATGGTTGGTGGGACAAGGGCCCATGAAGCAGAGTTTGTGGAAAACATAGTGTGTGCGTGTGCGTGCATGTGTGTGTGTGTGCTTGTCAATGGGCCATGTGATTTAACTTTGTCTTCTATCCAAGCCTTGTCTGATGGTTGGATCTTGACAAGCTGAGTGCATTGGGGAAAATGAGGAATCGGGAATAAGAAGTGAGAAATCTGGATGTCCCCTTGCACGCCTGTCAGGGGAGGCTCCATGTCATTGTGAAAGAGATGATGGCCAACGAAACTGCTGGTGTCAGTCAGGCAGGAAACCAGGGTCAGGGTCCTCTCTACAGCCTGTCTATCCAGGCCATGCCCTCAAAACCATAATTTTCCTGGCAGTTGCTCCCTTTTTCGAGAATGTTTTTTGGGGATATCTGATATTCTGATTATCCTCCAACACATATGCATACAACCAGTTCTTTATTATCTGTGTAGACAGTAGACAAAACAAATAGCTATGACTTACATTTGGATAACCCACTCCCATAGCAGTGTGTGTCCACTCCGTTCAATTATTGTCACACCCTGATCTGTTTCACCTGTCCCTGTGATTGTCTCCACCCCCCTTCAGGTGTCGCCCATCTTCCCCATTATCCCCTGTATATTTATACCTGTGTTCTCTGTTTGTCCGTTGCCTGTTTGTCATGTCAACCAGCGTTTTTGTTCACATCGCCTGCTTTTCCCAGTCTCTCTTTTTCTCGCCCTCCTGGTTTTGACCCTTGCCTGTCCTGACTCTGAGCCCACCTGCCTTACCACTCTGCCTGAGCCTGCCTGCCGACCTGTACCTTTGCCCCACCTCTGTATTGTTTGACCTTTGCCTACCCTGAGCCTGCCTGCCGTTTGGTACCATTGCCCCACCTCTTGTTCACTGACCCCTGCCTGCCTTGGCCTGTCTATTGCCTGCCCCTGTTGGCATATTAAACCATTGTCAATTCGACGTGTCTGCATCTGGGTCTTACCTTGATTCGTGATAATTATAAACAACTCTCTGATATACATCCAAATCAATAAGGGCCCTTGGTGTTCAGTTCATCATATGGTAATCTAATGGATTCTATGGCATACTACTGGATTGCACCTGCAGTATAAGGCCTGGAAGGAGCAAGTGGCTCCACAGAGGGAGCAGAAATCAGATCACAGACGACTACCTTGACCACTACCTCTAATCAAGCTTTGCTTTGTGGCAAGCTGTTTAGTTACCATCTGGTTTAAGGAAGAAGGAGAAGGAGAAGAAAATCTTTTGAGTTCCAGGTTAAATTGGTAAAAATTTAAGGAAGTTTTTAGTTCCCTAGTTAAGTTATAGAAATCTCAGATTTCTTGCTCTCTGTGGCAATTTGCTTAACTGACTCAGTGAGATTCTCCTGCATTCACAGAGAGCGTGCTACTATAGATGCTGCTCCTGGAAGACTTATGAGAGGGACGGTAAGAGTGAGGCTGGCTGGACTGAGAGAGACAGGAGGCGTTTCTTCCCATGAGCATCCTTTGATACAGATTGTAATGTTATGAAATATGTTTTTATGCTGGTTTCAACTCAGAGATATATTTGTATTACTAGTATTGGTATTCTTGCTACTTTTTATTGAATGCAGTAAAGAGGTAATTTGAGAGGCAATTTGGCCTTTCTAGATCACTAGGTTACAGTTTGCATTATATCCTTATCCATTATTTAATTTGATAGTCTTGCGTTATAAGTTGTTGAAAAATAAATGCTAATTTACCCTTGTTGATTGTTAATAGTATATTTTATTTTTGACTTAATGGTTTGAGAGTCAATGGTTTACATCAAGAGTAAAAATGTACCTTTAAAAGATATATTTAGCTAACATCTAGGCAGTAGACCTATGGTCATCACTGGCAGCTAATACTTTGTGTCCACGTTTGTCTTCATTTGTTTCTTCTAAATGTAATTACTTGGTTTAGGATATGTTGTTATCACATCAAAACTAATAACAGGACTCTTTAAATAATAACTAGAATGAAGAATGTTTGGTAACACTATTTGGATAGTCCATCTGTAGATGCTCTACAGACACTATCAGTAACATTTCAACTAACTATCTACTAACCTTACCTCTAATCCTAACTATTATCCTAACCCTTATTCTAAACCTAACCCTAACCATAACCTTAGCAAGCAGTTGCTTATCAACATAGTCCGGATTTTCCAACTCACTATCCAAATAAAGTGTTATCGAATGTTTTACTGGGCTATAACATGTTTCCAACTATTCAAGCTAAATTACACTAGTTGTTCAAGAGAGTTTGTCAGAGGATGATTACGTAATTTATGTCAAAACCAGCACAGTGTGGACATTGATCTGGAGAAATTTTGGTCAAATAATAGACAAAGAGTGCAACATTTCCTGTTGCGACGGTCTCTGTATCCTGTTTTCCACAGTCAGTGGTCTTGCATGTCATCCCCTTGTGAGAGGGTCTGTGGGTAGTTCTCGTGACCCGAAAGAAAGTGTGAGGCCACAGAGGTCTAGTAGAGGCTCTCTGTCTGTCCAAATTAAACAGATTATGACATATGAGTAATCAAAGGTATCCATTTAAAGCCAGATATAGTCCTGACTAGAAATGTAGTCCTGCATTGTGACTATTTTGCTATCCTTAAGAATAAAGTCTTTTGCCAATGTAAAAGAAACAGCCTGTAAAAATGTTTCTTTAACTCAAATTGGTTTAAACCAGGTATGGGCAACTTTGATGGGGATGGGGGCCACAAAACATCTGAACTCGGTCTGCATATCCACATCCATACCCACATATGCAGTCAGTTGCAAAAGACTCTAGGCTTTTGGGGGCCCTAAGCAAAAACAATTTGGGGTGGGGGAGTGCCACCTTGCAAACAAAACATTTTGCAGCAGAGAGAAAAGAATGTAAGCTGCAATATGTTGCAACTTTTTGGGAAACCAGACCAAATGTACATAGAATTGTGAGTTATAGATATGTCATTCTTGTGCGCTATTTCTATGCTTCCAGTTCTTAAGTTTTCTTTTTGCGACTTTTACCTTTAGTTTTGTACACCAGCTTCAAACAGCTAATTTCCTGCAATTCTTTAAAAGTTGCCATTGGGTGGAGAGAAATGTTTGCAATTTTATAAGTAATTTCATGCAATTCTACTAATTTTGCCATAGGATGGAGATAAATGTTTGCAGTTTTTAAAATGATATTTGAGTGAGAGTGACAACAAAATCAATGAGGCTCCCCGGTTGATAATGGGACCATGATTACTAGAAGTTTAGATACAGTAGCTAGACTAACTTAACAATCAAAAATCATTTAGCTGATTGACTAATCGACTGACATAACAAGAGAAAAGCTGCTGAGGCACAACCAAATGTCAAAATTGCATCTTGTGTATTCTACTATTCTAACTCAAAACAGTAAGTTGAGTCCCCCTCCAGTGTATTTTTTTATTGCTAAATGAGAACAATTGTCACACTGTGGCCCTGAGAACTCAGGGTATTAAAGCCATAAGGGGCTGTTCAGTAAGAGGTGTCAATGTGACTGCTTGCTTATAAGGATGCTTTAGCCATCAGAGATATGCATCTTCTGAACATAACTGCATTCAGACATCTCAAGTTGTCGACTACTCAGTCGCTCGCTTTCGTAGCCTAAAACCAAAGTGTCCATGGGTGCACGTGATACAGTAAACACAACAGCATCCGTGTGCCTGTAGCTGGTTTACCAGACCTAGTCTTGTATTAAAAAGCATGTTTTATGAAGTATTGCCATTAATTAAGTATTTATATTCCAGTAAAAGGCTTTATGTGTCCAGGAGCTTTGTCCACAAGTCATTGCTGGAAACCAAACACAGTAGACATTTTATCTACTATGTTTTAACAAAGAAAGAAGCTGGTCTGATCTAGCAGGGACTGATAAGATACGATACATATTATGTTTCCTTACTGTATGAAAAGGCCCAACGTGATCCGACAAGACAATCACTGAAATACCCCTATAGATTTATATTTTAAGTTTTGTGGCCTAGATCATACTGAAGTTTAGACACACAAATGGAGTCATTCACAGCAACCCCCCATAAGGAACTGAATCTAAAAGAGAATTTCCCAGTTCCTCTTTTACATAGTGTGTGTGTGTGTGGGTGTGTGAGTGTGTGTGTGTGTGTGTGTGTGTGTGTGTGTGTGTGTGTGTGTGCATGTGTGATGCTGAAAATGATGATGGTCAAGACTGAATCAAATCAAATCAAAGTTTATTTGTCACTTGCGCTGAATACAACAGGTGTAGTAGACCTTACAGTGAAATGCTTACTTACAGGCTCTAACCAATGGTGCGTGTGTGTGTGTGTGTGTGTGTGTGTGTGTGTGTGTGTGTGTGTGTGTGTGTGTGTGTGTGTGTGTGTGTGTGTGTGTGTGTGTGTGTGTGTGTGTGTGTGTAGGTAAGTAAAGAAATAAAACAACAGTAAAAAGACATTTGAAAATAGGAGTAGCAAGGCTATATACAGACACCTGTTAGTCAGGCTTATTGAGGTAGTATGTACATGTAGGTATCGTTAAAGTGACTATGCATATATGATGAACAGAGAGTAGCAGAAGGGTGCAAGAGGGGTTGGGGGGGGAACACAATGCGTTTAGCCAATGTGCAGGAGCACTAGTTGTTCGGGCCAATTTAGGTAGTATGTACATGAATGTATAGTTAAAGTGACTATACATTTTAGATAAACAGAGGGTAGCAGCAGTGTAAAAGAGGGGTTGGGAGGAGGCACACAATGTAAATAGTCCGGGTAACCATTTGGTTACCTGTTCAGGAGTCTTATGGCTTGGCGGTAAAAACGGTTGAGAAGCCTTTTTGTCCTAGACTTGGCACTCCAGTACCGCTTGCCATGCGGTAGTAGAGAGAACAGTCTATGACTGGGGTGGCTGGGGTCTTTGACCATTTTTAGGGCCTTCCTCTGACACCGCCTTGTTGACTAACAGTAGAAATGTAAAACCAAATTATAGGCCTGATTCTGTTGGAATGTTATCTGCCTATTTCCTGTAGTTTTTTACATTGTAAGAAACACACATTTAATGTATTGAGCCATTCATTCAAACACAGAACTGAAAGTGTGTTCTTGTCTTTCCCAAAAAGGGATGAGCACAATGACGCCTGTTTAACTTTCATCTTGTTTTTAGCTGTCGAAGGCCTAGTAATCTGAAGCCTTATGTAGTATGTAGTAGACCTGTATGTGGATGTACTCTGTAAAGCAAAGTACAGGGGAACAGAAATGACACTATATCATACTCATCAAACGAACTATAGTGCTGTCCATGAGGCTGAGAGACTGACCTCTTACTGAGATGTCCACCAATCTCCACCTAATAGTTCATTTTAAACAGATCTGGGAAACCTGAATGATTTATGACAAAACAGCATATTTTTGTGTTTGAGAAAAAACTATATATTCTAAAAGAGAGTCGTTTGTGTGCTCTGAAAATAGCCGTGGTGAAAATAGCGTGCTGGGCTTGCTGTAACGCACATAGTGTATTAATACGAAATGTCATCAGTTTTGCTCAGACAGCTGTGATTAACATGGGGGCCATGGACAGGCTGTGTGGTTTTAGCAGACCTACAAGTGGTAGAAGGATGCAAGGGACTCAAATTATAACCCCAGACCATGCAAGCAAGGCAAACTGAAAAGCCACGTAAACTAAAATCCAACAAAGTACACCAACATCAAATGCACAGGTCTACCAAATTAAGATTGTTATACTGCAACCAGTAAGTCAAACTGATTGTTTGCCTTTGTTAATGTTGATTATTAAACAAAGAATACACTGTATTTGGTGCTCCTTAGCACATAAAATATTATCAGGTAAGGTTATGACAATTCACAGAAAATATAGTCAACATAGTCTTTGATAGAGATGAAGGAGAGAAAAAACAATAGAATTGATGGACAGCCATAATAGAGCAAATTTGACTACATGGTTTTTGGTTGTGTGTTATATTAAGCTTTGAACAACCAAGGGAATATAATAATCATTCCGAAATTATCTTCAGTGCGATTTGGATCTTACTGTCTACAGTATTTCAAGTATCTGGTCATTATCAGACTGATGCACTCTTCCTCTGTCCAAATCTATACTGTCAGTTGGAGGCTAGGCTTGTGACCTCACTTCTCTTCAAGTTAAAACAGAGATGTTGTGTCAGGGAGAGATACCTGAGACAGATAGGGCTGGTTTCCCAGACATGGCCTAGTCCTGGATAAAAAAGCATACTCATACTGTGTCCTGTAAACCAGCCCATAGGGTCAGAAGAGAGGGTCGGAAGAGTCTAGTAGCAGAGCTACTGTACCCTGTACCCATTGTGAGGAAGAATGGTGAATGGTGAGAAAAACACATTTGGTCAGAAAATAGATTAAAACATTTGCGATTTCTCAAGAATCCCCCCACCGACACTACTATTGTCTTAGGAGGTATTTTATCTCCTCTCCCTTAATCTCCACAGCCGTTGCAGGATTGCAAAAAGGCAGTGTCATGATTTTATCTGTCCAGCTAATCTACACACAGATGAAACAATTGTTTGGATAGAAATATAGCAGAATTCATCGATGTATGTGAGTTATTTAATTGATACGGCTAGAACTCAAGCTACTGGTTTGTTTTTTAATTGACATATTTACACCAGTTTATTTGAAGGGATAGCATAGTATAGGGAATAACAGGGGTCCAAGTGCCGAACCTTGCTGAACACCAAATCCAATGTACACACTGATACTGGTCTGCGAGATGACAATGTTAAATGCAAAATACAATTGTTATAACGTGGACCGGGCGACTATCAATCTGGCAATGAAACATGCTAAAAATGTTTAATATTAGATTTGTAATATTCATATAGATTTGTATAGTGTATGCAAGGTATATGCATATGGATACCTGCACTTTAGCCACACAAAAAAAAACATTTAATTTGGTTGGAAAAAGGGTCACAATGAGATGGAAAGATACTATCCACTGACAGATGATGCTATGCTAGAAGACTGACAGTTAAGACAGGCCTTGAAATGATTGGCTGGTTTGGGAGGCGATGCAATTGAGCCTTAATAAATGTGAGATGTTAGAATCTCCCCCTGACAAATCACCAATGACCAGGAACCGCCACCAGACACACTGAGATGTGTACACCCACAAAGATATACAGAAGTCAAAATATCAGGTTCCCTTTTAATTTTCAGTCACTGAGTAGGGCTAATTTATTTTATTTTCATAGACAAAATTTGAGAGAATAGCTTGGCTTACAAGTGGATAAAGTTGTGTAGGCAGAGGGAGACATTTTGGGTTTCGTTTGGTGAGAGGAAATTTGGTAAACGTTGTGCAATGGTGCGGGAAAAGTTTTGAAAGAGTGTGAGAAACAATTGAAGCTAAGTGCCTGAAGTAGGTCGGTTCAAGAAGAAGCCTTCATGTTGCATCCGTACAGAATGGAGGGGTACCTCATCTCACCTGGTCCTGTAAGTACACAATGTGTCAAACAATTTGTGTTAATTCAGTTATAGGCCCAAGTATATACATGTATGTGGTTATTTGTTGAGTTTATGTACTTGTTTATATACCACAGGATGTACTTATACAGAAAAAGCATCTCAAGCTCACTGAATTCAAGTTTGAATTTCATATTAACATAGAATTTTTCAAATTATGATAATTAATTCAAATATATTAATAGATTACTGTAACATCATTCAATTTCAAACTCTTAAACTGGTACACAATGTTGGTACTTTTGTGGTCTACATACTGTCAAAATAACAATATTTCTAACATAATAGTTTATACAACTAACAATATGTTTTCTTTCACAACAATCAATTTTGTAAGGTTATGACCAACCATGAAAAAACCCCAGCAAAAGTATTATAGTAAATGTCAATGAAGTTTAAAAAGCTCAAAATGTTGTTCAGCAATGTCATTATCAACAAACATTATCAAGGGAAGAAAGCAATTTGTATATAGATGTTGAGTGTCAGTTCCTTGGAAACAATAGTACAACATTATGTGAAGTTTTGTTATGATTTCAGTTGAGTATATTATTGTTGTTTTAACAGGCATCAGAAGACATGTACGAACCCGACATCTATAGACAACAGATGTCAGAATATTCATATCCCTATGTCATCGATGCAGAGAGTCAAGGAGGTGAGCTTTAAAACACTACAACATTTTTCCTAGTATTAATACCTCATGTATTATCTATTGCTAATCTTGGTAACTATGATACAATGATATACATTTAAAATTGATTTTGCTTTCTCTGATGAACTTACCATCACATAATTGTAGACGAAATAAACAATTTGAAAATCACTTATACGGAAGTGAATAGTGCCGGCCCAACTAGATATGTGTTTGACCAGGCCTGAGGAAATCACACACAGTAGCTATATTAAAGACAATACTCTACATAAAAAGTCTAAAGACACTGCAGCTGGAGCCAAGCATGTTGCCCCCATGGAGTACAGGAAACAGATGCCATTTCGGTCAGGCACAACTTTCCCCCCTGGGGTTTATTGAAATGGAGAGGTTCGGTTGTATTTTCTCCTGTAATCAACTGATCCTACTGCAAGAATAAACTGGTAATTACTAGTAGGAGCTGTAGAATTATATAGGCTCTGCTCCATTTAACAAACTAAATTATTACAATATGCTTGATAAATATAAAATCCTAAGAATGGCAACTCTCTGGTGCAGTCTCAGGACAGAACACAACAGATCACTAAAACATGTTTACATGCAGAAAGTTTTTGGGTTTCTACACGTTTTAACACATTTGTGACATTCAGGCTAAAAAAGAAAGAAAAAGACAACTGCCAAAGCAAAGATGTGTGAACAGGAAATTGCCTAAAACATTTTGCTGAACACTTTAAATGAATAGCAGACATTGTGTATTTGGAATCTGTAGTCAAATAGGTTTTCTCTATTCTATGCCATCTGAACATTGCCATTTAGTGTACACTTCCTTCAGACCTACCTCTTACTCAATGAACAATTAAAATGTGTCTCTCTGTTCAGAACACTGGGACTATCACGCCACTCATCATGTTCATCCTCTGGACTTTGACAACCTCCAAGAGGGCCACTTCACTGAGCTCCAGAGTGTCCAGCAACTACATCTATCCAGTATGGCTCGTTACAGCGATGTTGACACTCTCTCTCTGGACCCTGGCCTTGGGGGACACAACCATGTGCTATCCCCACCGGTGAGCCCACCCCATGACCCCTGACCTCTCTTTTCCTCTAACACAGACAAAGTGTTTGAGTTGGTCATTCTTTTCAAGCAGATGTAGTGTACATGACTAATAGAGAATGTTCTGAATGTTCAGGACTAAAGCAAGTAGCAGAATTCATTTACCTGTCCCCTCTAGTGGCAATAGCAATGCTTCAGAAATGCTTAATAACAGATAAACATCAAATCAACCATCTGGCTTCAGATAAAGAAATTAGTATGAAAGCATATCTGGGCTACTGTTTGTTACTGGTGAGCTATGTTGCGTGGAGGATGTAGGGTGCGCCTACACACAGATGGTTTGACATTGTGGCCTTTTCCTAACTGGGGCCTGCTGGTGTTGCTACAGAACTATAATCTGCCAACTCACTAACGGCTGATGAACAAATAATTCTTTTTTTAACCAGAAGTGACCTCCTCAACATTATGTCACACACACACACACACACACACACACACACACACACACACACACACACACACACACACACACACACAGAGAACATTGTCTGTCTTCTTAGTGTAATATTACACTTTAAACAGAGAGCATTAATTAATGAGCGTGGATGAGAATATCCTTAAAGATGCCTTTTCTATTTTTAAATGGAACTGACATACTGCCTCAGAGCAGAAACAGTGGGTTTTTAGAACTGTGTGCTGAATGTTTTGCCAGGATTTTGCACAGCCAAACAGTCAAACTGCAATAACAGCAACCACACATCACACCTCATGCAGCGGGGCGGTGTCCTAAAATCTTTGCGACCGCTGGGCTAACTTGAGATGATTGTATTGTCAAGAACAGGTCAGTGGGCAGAGTTTAACAGATATACTACTCTTAAGAACATGGCGAAGGTTTGAACTGAGAATCATGTAAATACAACTTTGAGTTACATGTTGTTATTATGAGTACGAAAACAAACGTGACAATACCTCTAAAATACAACTGGTCTCCTGACTTGAAGCAAAGAGTCAAATGTAGCAAGCTAGCAGCGATATGCTAATCTAATCAGAGCAAGAAAGCTAGCTAAGCATTTAGTAACCTCTTAGCTACTCATGTTGAATTAATAAATATAACTACTATAGCTAATTAGGTGTCAAATATACAAGTAAGTCAGGTAACATATGCTTTATTGAAATGTTAAGTTGAATAAGCTTTATGACAAAAACAACAGGGATGGATAGTTATGCTGCTCCAGGGGCATCAATATAAAATGCTAAGCTAAACAGAACGAGTTGGCTAGCAGATAGCTATATTTTACTAATGTTGAGTCAAAGAACAGAGCTAGCTAGCTAGGTCTCAAATATGCCAGTAAATGTTAGTTTGGGTGACGATAACAATAGAATTTAGAAAAGGGCAATTCCACGACTCAGATTTTTAGCTTAAAATGTATATCAAACAAACAAAAAAATATTTTGAAGTTTAACAAACCATACAGTGCACAAGGGCTAAGTTTAACAATTTACACAGAAAATTTAACAAAAACACATTTACTAGAAGACCTGTGCAGATTCAAAGTTTGGTAACAGAATTTCTGTAAAATTTCAGAATTAGGACTCAACAATGTCTACAGAAAGAAGGGGGTGTCAGCTATGACATGACACCTTGACTTTGAAAAAAATATTTTTTTGTTATGGAACTACAATAGGTGAAGTGGATTTATAAGTGGTTAGAGCATTGGACTAGTAACCGAAAGGTTGCAAGTTCGAATCCCCAAGCTGACAAGGTACAAATCTGTCATTCTGCCCCTGAGCAAGGCAGTTAACCCACTGTTCCTAGGCCATCATTGAAAGTAAGAATTTGTTCTTAACTGACTTGACTAGTAAAAAATAAAATGTAACAGAATTTCATCATGGGTCCCTGATCTAAGTCCTGTACTACACAGATGGATAATTATGGATATGAATGTCATTCTCTTCATGGGGATCTATCCTAAATAGGTACACAAAGGTATACAAATGCAATATCCTCCTTTGCATATTTTGGGGATTATTCTACACGGCTATTACTTTAATGAGCTCTGCCCCCAAACAAGACCACATTTGCTTGGTCCGAAACTAACCAAATCTGAACCAGTCATAGATGTACGTCTATGTTTCAGAAGTTTGGACATCAAAGTACAGAACAGTAGAGTTCAGTAGAGTACAGTACAGCAGAGCACAGAACAGTAGAGTACAATCGAGTACAGTAAAGTAGAGCTTAGTTCAGTACTTTACAATACAGGACTGTACTGTACTTTTCTTTACTGTACTGTGCTGAACTCTACTCAACTTTTATTTACTGTACTGTATAGTACTGTGCTGTCCAAACTTGTGAACCCAACTGTGGTTTGTGACTACTATGATTTCCCGTTGTAGCCAATTAAATAGCAGAAATTCCTTTACCGATTTTTGGGAAATTCCGTAACCAATTTGGTTTTTAAGCATTTTTAATAATTTATTAACAAAATTGATATCAGTAAAATACTATAATAATTGATAGGTGTACTTGTTACATCTGTGACCTTTCTTTATCCTCCATCATGAGGGAGAGAAATGAGAAAATATCTTAAAGATATGTGGGGTTTTGGTAACGGAATTTCAAAGCACATGGCAATGTTTCTTAAACTTACAGAAGGCAGAAACATGTACCCAAAAGTAAATATGAACGTGTTGATATTAGTTGGCAGGGGTCTTTTCTTAACATTATAGTCATTTTTAGGATGGCAAATGGTTGAAAAATGTATATTTGCCTTAATTTCTCCTATGAACTTCACGTGTTGGTGCTCATGGGTCCTTTTACATGGAAATGACCATTTTACTTTTCTTCCCCCAGAAGTTTATATAGCTTATTTAACTAAATATTATTGATAAAGTAAATGGGAGCCGATTTACAGGTATATTAGAGACCCAGCTAGTTCTATTCTATGACTCAATATACTATTTATTAATTCAACATGAGTAGCTAAGAGGTTACTAAATGCTTAGCTTAGCTTTCTTGCTCTGATTAGCTTAGCATAAGGCTGCTAGTTTGCTACATTTTACTCTTCGCTTCAAGTCAGGAGACAAGTTGTATCTTAGAGATACTGTCACATTTGTTTGACTACTGTAGCACAAAAAGGATTTTAAAACATTACAACTTGTAACTCAAAGTTATTTACAAGATTTAGAGTTAGAAACCAATCGGATTGGTTCTGCCCTAAACCAATCAGATTCTTTCTGCCCTTAGAACAAAGTTGACTACACTTTAAGTAAATCTGCGTTGAAGCTCTTTTTCTCCCACATAAGTATTCATTCAACTCCACTGTCACTTGATAAATTCGAGGGAGTGGGTATTCACAGGAGGGTGTTGAGGGGAGGACAGCTCATAATAATGGCTTGAATGGAGTGTTTGATACCATTCCATTTATTCCGTTCCAGCCATTACTATGTGCCAGTCCTCCCTAATTAAGGTGCTACCAGCCACCTGGGGTGGGGATAAATGATTGGGGGAGTAAAAACGGTTGCCGTCATTAATAACACTTGCGCCTCACTGTGTATATAACATGATCAGCATGGTATCTAATTTGTTTAGTTGTAATTTCTCAGTGAATACTGCTCCAAAAATAATGTATTGTAATTGGTTGTAATTGTAATGGTTTTGTATTGTACATGGTTATTGTTGTTTGTTGTGTCCAAGGTGCCATATTACCCCCGTGCCATGGGCTACTTGCTCCCCTCTCCTCAGACGATGAGGAGCTCAGACGACGAGGAGCCAGGAGGCCGCAGCCCTCCACTAGAAGTGTCTGATGAGGAGTGTCTGAGAGACCACATTGCCCAAGTAACAAGGGGAGAATTGGGTAGGGAATTCTTTCATAAATGCGTACCTAATATCTCACATGATGATTTAGCTTTTGAGGTCACAATAATCCTACACCATGTAGATCATAGTTAGGGAACCTCCTCAACTGATTCATTGCATGTTTAACCATTTTGTCATTTTGTCAACATTAATATAGGCAACAAGAAGAAGATCCGTCTGTACCAGTTCCTGCTGGATCTGCTGAGGAATGGGGACATGAAGGACAGTATCTGGTGGGTGGACAGGGACAAGGGCACCTTCCAGTTCTCCTCGAAACACAAGGAGGCACTGGCACATCGGTGGGGCGTACAGAAGGGCAACCGCAAGAAAATGACCTACCAGAAGATGGCACGGGCTCTTCGCAACTACGGCAAGACAGGCGAGGTCAAAAAGGTCAAGAAGAAGCTGACTTATCAGTTCAGTGGTGAAGTGCTCGGGGGGAGGTCTCACTTGGAGAGGAGGCCATATTCCCATTTGTAGAGGGAGAAACATAGTGGAAGTCCTGAAAAGGGTTGTGAGAGAGAGAGATAGTTAACTGTATATAGTATGCAAGATGGTTATCAATGTAATAACTATTGATTGTGTTCAAATCAACAATAACTGTTTTTGCTGCTTTTGTAAAAAGCATTTATGTGAACGTCAAAGCCAATGTCTTAATGGAATCTGACAATTAGCAAGTTTTGCTCCTACAACTCAATAATTGCACAATCACATCTGGACCTTTTACATTCTATAGTACGTAGAAACAGGACCGTTTCAAATGATACTGTCAATCATTATCACCAGAAGGCTTACAGGAGTGGTAATACAGATGACCACTAGAAGTCCTCAGAGATCTCCTTTCCTAAAGCTGGCTGTTTTCACTGACTTCTACGCACTGTTGGACTCACTGACCATTGTGCACATTTGACATCGATTAGACTTGGATGCAATGTAAACAAACAAAAAGCATATGATAAAGAACTCTTTAGCATTAATGAAATTGATTTGACACTCTGAGATGCACTGACGTTGGATACGCAATTCCTATTGCTTAACCTTTGGTGTAGCAGCACACAAACACAACATATTATACATTAGCTTTTGCTAATCAGAATTGAGAATTCAGCCAAGCCATGTTATAAAGCTTGTATATTTGATTGATGGTATTACATGTGTATTACATACTAACTCATGTTAGCTCAAGACTTTGGGAAGTAAACCCTTCTGAACATTGGGTGGTTTAACCTGCAAACTTTTTGGACTGTCCCCTTGACCATTACTTCCCTGTAACAACCCATTGACTTGTTCCTGAAATGGGAGAGGGTGAAGAGGCTTGTCACCCAGCCCTTATCATCTGCTTGTGCTCTGAGATATAGCACAGACCCTTGCCTCCTCCGAGCTAGGGTGCAATCTATTCCTAGCCTAGGAATACCAACACAGGGATATTTCTCCCATGCTCTCAATCATAGACCCCTGTTTGAACTGTATGAAAGTGTATATGACCAGTTGTTCTTCCGTACTCTGTGTGCTCTCTGTATAACACATGTTGGCATGTTTGTATGTTGGCATGACTCAATTACATATCTGCACGTGACGAACTCGAAAGCATTTCTATTTCTCACACATCATGTGGTTTTAGTTGACTCATCCTCACATTGTTCCAGCACATCACAGACTGGCTTTAGCAAATCCTCTGGGAATCACAGCCATCTACGCAGAACCCCAGTGGCCGAGCCAGATAATATATAGACATGTGGGCAGACGTGGAAACTTTACTGGGCCCACTGGCAGCATACAAGGCCACCCCATCCCCCACCATCCACCCACCCCCAGCCCCAGCCCAGTTATGTGGCAGCCGAAGCTGCCACATAACAAAGGTATCAATATCCACAGTGAAACGAGTCCTATATCGACATAACCTGAAATGCAAGGAAGAAGCCACTGCTCCAAAACCGCCATAAGCCAGACTACAGTTTGCAACTGCACATGGGGAGAAAGATCATACTTTTTGGGAGAAATGTCCTCCGGTCTGATGATACAAAAGTAGAACTGTAAGGGCATAATGACCATCGTTATGTTGTGAGGAAAAGGGGGGATGCTTGCAAGCCGAAGAACACCATCCCAACCATGAAGCATGGGGGTGGCAGCATCATGTTGTGGGGGTGCTTTGCTGCAGGAGGGACTGGTGCACTTCACCAAATAGATGGTTCATGAGGGAGGAAAATGATGTGGATATATTGAAGCAACATCTCAAGACATCAGTCAGGAAGTTAAAGCTTGGTCGCAAATGGGTCTTCAAAATGGACAATGACCCCAAGCATACTTCCAAAGTTGCAAAATGGCTTAAGGATAACAAAGTCAATTGCCACCGTGCTTCTACACCTGCATTGCTTGCTGTTTGGGGTTTTAGGCTGGGTTTCTGTACAGCACTTTGAGATATCAGCTGATGTACGAAGGGCTATATAAATACATTTGATTTGATTAGATTTGAATTGGCCATCACAAAGCCCTGACCTCAATCCTATAGAAAATGTGTGAAAAAGTGTGTGCAAGCAAGGAGGCCTACAAACCTAACTCAGTTACACCCGGCACAGCTATAAGAGGACTGGCCACCCCTCATGGCCTGGTTCCTCTCCAGGTTTCTTCCTAGGTTTTGGCCTTTCTAGGGAGTTTTTCCTGGCCACCGTGCTTCTACACCTGCATTGATTGCTGTTTGGGGTTTTAGGCTGGGTTTCTGTACAGAACTTTGAGGTATCAGCTGATGTAAGAAGGGCTATATAAATATATTTGATTTTACACCAGCTCTGTCAGGAGGAATGGGCCAAAATTCCCCTAACTTATTGTGGAAAGCTGGTGGAAGGCTACTTGAAATGTTTGACCCCAGTTAAACAATTTAAAGGCAATGCTACCAAATGCTAATTGAGTGTATGTAAACTTCTGACCCACTGGGAATGTGGGAAATAAAAGCTAAAATGAAATAAATAAAAGCTGAAATAAATAATTCTCTCTACTATTATTCTGACATTTCACATTCTTAAAATAAAGTGGTGATCCTAACTGACCTAAGACAGGGAATATTTACTCTGATCAAATGTCAGGAATAGGGAAAAACTGGGTTTAAGTGTATTTGGCTAAGGTGTATGTAAACTTCCGACTTCAACTGTATACAGTACCAGTCAAAACTTTGGAAACCCCTACTCATTCAAGGGTTTTTCTTTATTTTTTACTATTTCCTACATTGTAGAAACTATGAATTAACACATATGGAATCATTTAGTAACCCCAAAAAATCTAAATATATTTTAGATTTTTCAAAGTCGCCACCCTTTCCCTTGATGGCGGCTTTGCACACTCTTGGCATTCTCTCAACCATCTTCACCTAGAATTATTTTCCTAAAGTCTTGAACGAGTTCCCACATATGCTGAGCACTTGTTGACTGCTTTTCCATCACTCTGCGGTCCAACTCATCCCAAACCATCTCAATTGGGTCGAGGTCCGGTGATTAAGGAGGCCAGGTCATCCGATGCAGCACTCCATCAATCTCCTTCTTGGTCAAATATCCCTTACACAGCCTGGTGTGTTTTGGGCCATTGTCCTGTTGGAAAATAAATGATAGTCCCACTAAGCGCAAACCAGGTGGGATGGCGTATCACTGAAGGGTGCTGTGGTAGCCATGCTGGTTAAGTGTGCCTTGAATTCTAAATAAATCACTGACAGTGTCACCAGCAAAGCACCCCCACACCATCACACCTCCTCCTCCATGCTTCACGTTGGGAACCACACATGCGGAGATCATCCGGTTGGAACCAAAAATCTCAAATTTGGACTTCCACTGGTCTAATGTCTTTTGCTTGTCTTTCTTAGGCACAAGCAAGTTTCTTCTTTTAATTGGTGTCCTTAAATAGTGGTTTCTTTGCAGCAATTCGACCATGAAGGCCTGATTCACGTAGTCTCCTCTGAACAGTTGATTTTGAGATGTGTCTATTACTTGAACTCTGTGAAGCATTTATTTGGGCTGTAATGTGAGCTGCAGTTAACTCTAATGAACTTATCCTCTGCAGCAGAGGTAACTCTGGATCTTCCTTTCCTGCGGCAGTCCTCATGAGTTTCATCATAGCGCTTGATGGTTTTTGTGACTGCACTTGAAGAAACTTTCAAAGATCTTGATATTTTCCGAATTGACTGACCTTCATGTCTTAAAGTAATGATGGACTGTCATTTCTCTTTGCTTATTTGAGCTGTTCTTGCCATAATATGGACTCGGTCTTTTACCAAATAGGGCTATCATCTGTATAACACCCCTACCTTGTCACAACACAACTAATTGGCTCAAACACATTAAGAAGGAAAGAAATTACACTATTTAACTTTTAATTGAAATACATTCCAGGTGACTACCTCATGAAGCTGGTTGAGAGAATGCCAAGAGTGTGCAAAGCTGCCGTCAAGGCAAAGGGTGGCTACTTTGAAGACCCTCAAATGTAAAACATATTTCTATTTGTTTAACACTTTTTGGTTACTACTGTTATTTCATAGTTTTGATGTCTTCACTATTATTCTACAATGTAGAACATAGTAAAATTAAAGAAAAATCCTGGAAAAAGTATGTGTGTCCAAAATTTTGACTGGTACTGTAGTTTACGGTAATTGCTGGGACACTTGAGAAAACTGGGCAGACACAAGGCCAAGGTAAAACACAAAAAGAAAAGCCCTAAAATGATCAGGACGTCGTGTTCAAGATCAGGGTCAGACATGCCTTATTATACCAAAATAGTTCGCCCGCCTCCAAACTACATAATATTTTACTCCAGTCAGTCTGTCATGTCCTCGCTATGCCACCAAGCCGAGGCTTCAGATGGTAGGCCCCTACTAATAAGATGCTAAGCTCCAGTGTGTCAGGCAACAGTGTATGATTCAACCAGAACAGGATTTATTTAGAGAGGGTAAAGGTCCCACATATATGTGTATTACTTCCTAGGGAAATTAGGTTCTGATGTCAAATTGACTGTCATTTGAAATACTTGTTTTACATGAAAAAGTATTGTTACATTACGAACATAAGGAAAAATATTTAGCTGTTTACAGTGCTGCCTGTTCAGAAAATTAATGTTACATTTACCAGATGGATGATGGAAAGCTGTGCATACGGCCATAGAAGGATTCCTGAAAGTCCTGGAAGTCCTTGTTCACCAGGGGAAAAGCACTCACATTCCTGCCAACAGATAAAATAATTGCTCTAGTCTCCTGTCTGCTGTTTTCTGAAGCGGCTACTACTTTTTACAAGGCCAGGCAGCGGTACAAATCTAGAAAGAGCAGGAGACCTCGCTGGACTCAGGTTCTAAATTTAACCCCCCACCTCCCATTCCCTCCCTCCCTCGCTTTGCCTGTCATGCAGCTCAGGTGTTGGGAGAAGAGATGGTTGAAATATGGTCCGCAGGAGGTCAGAGGGGTCTGGGCGTTGTGTTAATGTGGGGTGGGGGGATAGGGAGGGATGAGGTGCACGTCTATTATCTCATTGCCGGACAGAAAGGGGATTGGGTCTAGACATCATGACAAAAGAGGTTGGGTTAGTGCTGTTGTGAAGGGGGGTTGCTCAGGAGCCCCACTATTAAACGCAAGTGGTGAGCTAGGAAGGAGCCTGTTATTTATTGTTGGTTACTTTCTGGAAGACACATTCAATCAGGATGCCAGAGCCGGTCAAAAAAACAGGTAAGCGTACCCGATCAGATTCCATCTCATTTTACTTCAGCATCACTGTATCTCCAGCTGCTATCTAAAGATGTCGCGGGATTTTTTACCTCCTCTCCCTTTTCCCTCTGTAATAACAAATCCCTCCCAACCTGTGGGACTGGTGGGACTTTTGATCACTGATCATCTCATGTCATAGTTTCTTGTCTTCACAGTTGCATTTCAGAGAGGTTACGTTTGACAGTTGTTGCTGTTACAAGGGGGAACTTTGCCAATGCCTGCCTCTTCAGCTTCATATTAGCTATGCATGTCTTCTGTGCAGTTTTTCTGTCTATTTGATCCATTGAAACTGTAAAGGGAGTGTACAGTGCATTCGGAAAGTATTCAGACCCCTTGACTTTTTCCCATTTTGTTATGTTACAGTCGTATTCTAAAATGGATTAAATTGTTCCCCCCCCCTCATCAATCTTCACACAATACCCCAGAATTACAAAGCAAAAACAGGTTTTTATAAATAATTTTAGATGTATAAAAAATTATCACATTTACGTAAGTGTTCAGACCCTTTACTCAGTACTTTGTTGAAGAACATTTGTCAGCGATTAGATCCTCCAGTCTTCTTGGGTATGACGTTACAAGCTTCGCACACCTGTATTTCGGGAGTTTCTCCCATTCTTCTCTGTAGATCCTCTCAAGCCCTGTCAGGTTGAATGGGGAGAGTCACTGCACAGAAATTTTCAGGTCTCTCCAGAGATGTTAGATTGGATTCAAGACCGGGCACTGGCTGGGCCACTCAAGGACCTTCCAGACACTTCTCTTGAAGCCACTCCTGTGTTGTCTTGGCTGTGTACTTGGGGTTGTTTTCCTGTTAGAAGGTGAACCTTCGCCCCAGTCGGAGGTTGTGAGTGCTCTGGAGCAGATTTTCATCAAGGATCTCACTGTACTTTGCTCCATTCATCTTTCCCTCGATCCTGACTAGTCTCCCAGGTATGATCTGTTTCACCGTTTAGAAATGATAGCACTTTATGTATCTAGTCCACCCATTTGAAGGTGTCATATTTGGACCAATTCACTTGATTACAAATAATAATGAATGAATCGTGACTATTGATGAGTGAGAAAGTTACAGAGGAATAAATATCATACCCCCCTCCCCAACAAAATGGTGAGAGGTTAGCATGTTTTTGGGTCATGACCTTTGTGAATCTGTAACTTTCTCACTCATCATTATTCACGATTAATTCATTATTCTCTATAAACATGGTAGCATCCACATTAATGTAGAAACATATTTGATTCTTATTTACAATAAAAGTGACTTCAAAATGAAACAATATATTATTTATCATTCATTGCTATTGGGCACAACATAACCAAAACCAACTGCAAATGCATCCAATAAGTTCATACAGTCACAAGCTTGATGTAGTCATTGCATGCTATGAATATGGGAACAAATACGAAACTTTTGACAAAATGTTAAACATTGTAAGTGAATTTGTTCAAATGCTTATGACACCTTCAAATGGAGGGACTAGATACATAAAGTGCATTGATTTCTAAACAGGAAAACAGATATGTATGAAAATACCCACAAATAAAAGGTGACTTTCTGTACTGTCGCCTCATATAAAACATTTGATCTCAAAGTTTTAGCTTCACTGTCCAAATAAATACATAGGGGAGTGTATGTAAGCCTAAGTTCTAAATTCAAAGTGCATCATTTCATGCACCACTGAGTTCATGTGTAAACATCACTCATCATGTGCAGATGATCCAGAAATGCCTCACAGGATTCTAACCAGACAAATGACTTTCCAGTTTTTTGGGTCAGACGGAAAACATTGCCATTCACTGTGGAAAGAGCAACTCAACAGATCAGATGACAATGCAGCCTCCTCCCAGTATCAGTTACTCAGATACAATATGTCTGCTAAGACATCTAGCGTTCAAGATCTCCCAAAGTACAACAGTCATGGGCTGTTTGAGTAATTCAGCATTAACATCAAGACCCTGTTATCAACAGATAATTATTCTGTAAATCTGTTTTTTGTTGAAGTGTCTTTTAAATGTAGAATGAGTCTCTCTACTGATACAAAGATGCTTTGCACTGCATCTGAAAAGGGGTTTTGAATTCCCCAACTGATGAAGAAATAGTTTGTGGTGAACTATTTGGACTGAAATAAAACAAGAACTAGAAGATACAGGTGAACTATATAAGTTAATTGGGTAAACACTTCCTGGTCCTAATGCTAGCTAACTGCTTTGCTTGCTTGTTATTTTTTCCTTTTCTTTTTACAATAACGATTGTTAGTTCAAAATATGGTTCAACCCTCATATTATATATTTTTTCTCATTTACTTTACTTTATATGGATGAATTTGAGTGAAATGTAATATAAATAGTCCCAATAAATACACAGTTGAGGTTAAGGAGGAGATACCAGTCATCAATAGCCTGAAAGGGGAGCACACTTGGAAGCCCAGAACAGGCGTAACATTCTTTTTATGCTCCCTGCGCAACTAAAATAGTGTCTCACTAATCCCTCTACTGTGCTACCTGTGCCCCTGTCACTGGGGTTGCCTGCTGAGTGCATTTATTAGTGGGGCACAAATGCATTCTATATTTAAACCCATAGGGTCGTCTTGCTCCATGTGGAGGTCATTTAATTTGTGATGTAATGAGCTGATTGGAAACCATTCCCTGGTTAGAGGGTAATAAAACACCTGATACGACTCACAGAGAGGAGAAATGTATTAGACAATAAAAACCTCTCATTAACAACACATTGGAGAGCTCTGATATCATCCCACTGCAATGCAGATGATGGCAATGATAAGATCAGCCTTTTCAGCATTTATCAATTTCACTTGATTAATTCAACTGAATTTAAAATAGGGGTACAATTAAGGTTACTGTATATACAGTGCATTCGGAAAGTATTCAGACCCCTTGACTTTTCCCACATGTTGTTACATTACAGCCTTATTGTAAAATGGATTAAAACATGTTTTTTTGCCCCTCATCAATCTACACACAATATCCCACAATGACAATGCAAAAACAGGTATTTTGAATTTTTTGTAAATTTAGAAACATTTTAAACCGGAAATATCACATTTTCATAAGTGTTCAGATCCTTTACTCAGTATTTTGTTGAAGCACCGTGGCAGTGATTACAGCCTTGAGTCTTATTGGGTATGATGCTACAAGCTGGTATTTGGGGAGTTACTTCCATTCTTCTCTGCAGATCCTCTCAAGCTCTGTCAGATTGGATGATTGGAACGTCACTTTGATTGGAACGTCACTGCACAGCTATTTTCAGGTCTCTCCAGACATGTTCGATCGGGTTCAAGTCTGAGCTCTGGCTGAGCCACTCCTACATTTTCTTGGCTGTGTGCTTAGGGTTGTTTTCCTGTTAGAGGGTTAATCTTTGCCCCAGTCGGAGGTCCTGAGTGCTCTGGACCAGGTTTTCATCAAGGATCTCTCTGTACTTTACTTCGTTCATCTGTCACTCGATCCTGACTAGTCTAGGAGACTAGGAGTCCCTGCTGCTGAAAAACATCCCCACAGCATGATGCTGCCACCCCCATGCTTCACCGTAGGGATGGTGCCAGGTTTCTTTCAGAAGTGATCGTTAGCATTCAGGCCAAAGAGTTCAATCTTGGTTTCATCAGACCAGATAATCTTGTTTCTCATGGTCTAAGAGTCCTTTAGGTGCCTTTTGGCAAACTCCAAACGGGTTGTCATGTGCCTTTTACTGAGGAATACCTTCCATCTGGCCACTCGTATATTTTTTAATTTACCTTTATTTAACTAGGCAAGTCAGTTAAGAACAAATTCTTATTTTCAATGACGGGTTAACTGCCTGTTCAGGGGCAGAATGACAGGTTTGTACCTTGTCAGCTCGGGGGTTTGAACTTGCAACCTTCCGGTTACTAGTCCAACACTAGGCTACCCTGCCACCCCTGAATATAAAGGCCTGATTAGTGGATTGCTGCAGAGATGGTTGTCCTTCTGGAATGTTCTTCCATTTCCACAGAGGAACTCTGGAGCTCTGTCAGAGTGAACATCGGGTTCTTGGCCACCTCCCTGACCAAGGCCCTTCTCCCCCAATTGCTCAGTTTGGACAGGCGGCCAGCTCTAGGAAGAGTCTTGGGGGTTCCAAACTTCTTCCATTAAAGAATGATAGAGGCCACTGTGTTCTTGGGGACCTTTAATGCTGCAGAAATGCTTTGGTACCCTACCCCAGATCTGTGCCTTGACACAATCCTGTCTCGGAGCTCTACAGACAATTCCTTCGACCTCGTGGCTTGGTTTTTGCTCTGACATGTGCGGTCAACTGTGGGACCTTATATAGACAGGTGTGTGCCTTTCCAAACAATGTCCAATCAGTTAAATTTGCCACAGGTTGACTCCAATCACGTTGTAGAAACATCTCAAGGATGCTCAATGGAAACAGGATGCACCTGAGCTCAATTTCAAGTCTCATAGCAAAGGGTCTGAATCCTTACGTAAATAAGGTATTCCAGTTATTTATTTTTTATAAATTTGCAAACATTTCGAAAAACCTGTTTTTGCTTTGTCATTATGGGGTATTGTGTGTAGATTAATGAGGGAAACAATTTCTTGAATCCATTTTAGAATACGGCTGTAACGTAACAAAATATGGGAAAAGGAAAGGGGTCTGAATACCTTCGGAATGCACTGTATAACTGTATTTGTAATTTTTCTGAAGTGCTAACATTTTGATAATAGAACTACTATCGTGTATCATCATAGTGCACCTCAAAGATTTTACATCACAATTTACTGCAAAAATCCATGACAAACTGGGCATCTTAAAGGGAATAATTTCATTCTAACCCATCCTTCCCTCTCCAGTCTCAGCATTTGCCAAGAAACCAAAGACTCAGGTGGCAGAGGAAGGGGCAACAGTAGTTTTTGAGACAGAGACAGAGAAGCCTGATGCGAAGGTGAGATGGCAGTGCAACACAAAGGACCTTGTCTCTGACGACAAGTTTGTGATCAAGGCAGATGGAAACAAGCACTCACTTACCATCCAAGCAGTCACCAAGGAGGACGGCACTGCCTATGCAGTGATTGCCGGAGGGTCAAAAGTCAAGTTTGACCTAAAGGTGAAGGAGAAAGAAGTCATGGAGGAAGTCAAATTGGAATTGAAGGAGAAAGTGAAGGAGGAAGTGAAGGAAAAGAAAGGTGGGAGTCTATGAGGCTGTAGACCTGTGTCCAGAGCCATACTCACCTATGAGCCCAGTGTGAGGAGCACCGAGCACAGAGGCCACCAGACACCATAAACATGTTTGTTGATCACTGAGCACTGTTTGTTGCACTGCTGCTTGTTATCACCTCAATCACAGTCTGTTGTAGACAGTCATTCAGTATGTTTAATTTCATCAAGCACAGAGCACAGTGTGTACTGTAACATTACCTACATAGTTGACCACACAGCAACATGTACCCTTTCAGCCTGGCAGTAGGAGCTGTGTGTGGTTTGATAAGATGGAAACATGTCTGGGGTCAGAGAGAAACAGTGGCTGTGGAGAGCTCAGACTTGGAGCAGCTCCAGCCTGTCCAGGGCTGCTGTGATTCACATCAAACCCTCACTGATGACCTTCACCCTGGCCTGACACAAACAGATTGTTTCCTCATGAGTAACCACAGCAGCAAGTGCTCAGGATAAATAGTCACAAGAGGCATCTGACAGGAGATAACACAGTGCACATGGAAACTTGATCCGTTCAAAGTTGATAAATGGAAATATTTGCAAGATAAGCGTAGACAAATGTGTTAAATAGGGACCTTGTAGCAGTGGTAAGGGCAGAACTGTTGCAAGAGGCAGGCAGGTTCAGGTGCAGAAGTTGTGCTTTTATTCATGTCAATGGTGATCCAGACATTCATTTGACAATATTGACAAAGTAATCAAAAATAGACATTTCCAAACTTCTAATAACACTTATAATGAAAAAGAAAATACCTAGAGGCAGGAAAATCTGTCTACTCCAGACTCAGGTTGGGGTATAACAGGCTCACATCAGCCTCCTAAAAATGACCGAAACAGGCGATTATATTTTTATAGCTCCCCCCTGGGACATACCTCTGTCAAAATGACAGTTAACAATAACTGGTAATGTAAAATGCATATTCATTCCAAAATCCTTCATTACCCTTCAATGTGGAATAATAGTCTAAAGCAGACATAATAATCATCAGAACTTATTTAATTCACAATTCACAGTCGAGTCATTCATAATACTGGCGTCCTCACGGGAAGGCCACCTACAACTATTAGAAAGCACCCGCGCACGAATACATTACAGATAGGCCCACTCAGAGCCATCTAGCAAAAGATTGTCTATTATATTTACAAGATCGTCTATTTACCGCTCCAACAATGGAAATACACGTCCTTTAAAGATGGAAGGCAGGCAGGAAGAGGTGAGATCAGGTGGGACCATTCCAGCTAATGAGAGGGAAGATAGGCCTATGGAAACAAAGCACTCTCAAATGCTAAGACATTTTATGAGTTAAGAGAGAGCATGCGCATAGGCTAAGTTTCACCACAAAATGTAACCCCTTGAGCATCCCATTGGTTCCTGCATGATGCCCCTCCTCGATCATCTCATTAGTTCCTGCATTAACACCCCCCCCCCCCCCCCAAAGCATGCCATCTTCCTGCTTGTGTGACACTTTTGATATTGTGGATTTCCCCGGATTGTCTATGCAATTAAAATGTGGGTCAAAAGGGAATTAAAGTATTATCTGAGTTTTTCTTTGGTCCACCACCAACATTCAGCCAACTCGTCACAACTGTGGGAAGCATTGGAGTCAACATGGGCCTTGGGGGGTGTGCAACTCAATATTAGGAAGGTGTTCCTAACGTTTCGTAGACTCAGTGTATATGGCCTACAGTCGAAGGTACACTTAGTCTACTAACCAGAGAAACATTCAGTTCTACGAGTCTCCCATTGTTAACTCTTTGTTACCAGAGGAAGCCCAGGGTGGGGACCCAGCAGCTTCAGATCCAGCTGCTACAGACACTGTAGCTCCAGCGGAGGCCCCAACCCCAGCAGAGACCCCTGCAGCAGCGGACACTACACCAGCAGCACCTCAGCCAGGTGCCAATATACAGGCACATGACACTCCAGGATTTGATGGTTAGACCAATGTTTACAGATTGTTCCACCGATCCTTTGAGCTACTGGATACACGCTTGTGGTGATGTTGTAGGGTCACAATGCATGGAAATGGATACATCGTAACATGCTTCAATGAAAAACTTGTGCACTGCGCTTGCCAGTATCACAATTTAGCTTTGTATCAGCCTCACAACCTTCCACAGAGCTTCTGTGAAGAAAAAAACACAAAAAACAGATGGTTTAACAATCCTCGGTAGTTTACTTGCTCCCAGTTTCTCCCTAGCTCTGTCCTGCTTAACATTTCCTGTTCCTTTCCCAGAAAGTCAAGCTCCTGACATGAAGACAGACCTCACTGGCCTGTTTACAGAGAAACCCCAGAGTGGGGAGGTCACTGTGGGTGAGTGACACCATTACATTTTAGTCATTTAGCAGACACTCTCCTCCAGAGCGACTTAGTTAGACACCAGACATGGTAACATTAGGGAACAGTACCCCAGAGATCATAACCATTCATGCAAGCTATTCATAAAGATGCTATAGGCATGTCAAAGCATGTTTCTCTACTGTTCTGTCCAGGTGAGAACATCAATTTTGTGGCTAAAGTGAATGCTGCTTCACTGCTGAAGAAGCCCACCATCAAGTGGTTTAAGGGGAAGTGGATGGACCTGGCTAGCAAGTCTGGAAAGAACCTGCAGCTCAAGGAGCTTTATGATCGTAACTCTAAGGTTAGACTTTTTCCCCATCCATGGGCATGTTACATACTGTTGTCACCAATGTACAGTTCCGAACATCATGATAGGTTGGACACTGCAATGAGCTGTTAAAAGTTGTTCAGGAAAGTAATTTACATTTACATTTAAGTCATTTAGCAGACGCTCTTATCCAGAGCGACTTACAAATTGGTGCATTCACCTTATGACATCCAGTGGAACAGCCACTTTACAATAGTGCATCTAAATCTTTTAAGGGGGGTGAGAAGGATTACTTTATCCTATCCTAGGTATTCCTTAAAGAGGTGGGGTTTCAGGTGTCTCCGGAAGGTGGTGATTGACTCCGCTGTCCTGGCGTCGTGAGGGAGTTTGTTCCACCATTGGGGGGCCAGAGCAGCGAACAGTTTTGACTGGGCTGAGCGGGAACTGTACTTCCTCAGTGGTAGGGAGGCGAGCAGGCCAGAGGTGGATGAACGCAGTGCCCTTGTTTGGGTGTAGGGCCTGATCAGAGCCTGGAGGTACTGAGGTGCCGTTCCCCTCACAGCTCCGTAGGCAAGCACCATGGTCTTGTAGCGGATGCGAGCTTCAA
The DNA here is from genome assembly GCF_034236695.1 of Oncorhynchus nerka. Classification (NCBI taxonomy): domain Eukaryota; kingdom Metazoa; phylum Chordata; class Actinopteri; order Salmoniformes; family Salmonidae; genus Oncorhynchus; species Oncorhynchus nerka. The sequence continues at coordinate 75,155,506 of NC_088422.1, forward strand.
CCGGAAGCCAGTGGAGAGAGCGGAGGAGCGGGGTGACGTGAGAGAACTTGGGAAGGTTGAACACCAGACGGGCTGCGGCGTTCTGGATGAGTTGTAGGGGTTTAATGGCACAGGCAGGGAGCCCAGCCAACAGCGAGTTGCAGTAATCCAGACGGGAGATGACAAGTGCCTGGATTAGGACCTGCGCCGCTTCCTGTGTGAGTCAGGGTCGTACTCTGCGGATGTTGTAGAGCATGAACCTACAGGAACGGGCCACCGCCTTGATGTTATTTGAGAACGACAGGGTGTTGTCCAGGATCACGCCAAGGTTCTTAGCGCTCTGGGAGGAGGACACAATGGAGTTGTCAACCGTGATGGCGAGATCATGGAACGGGCAGTCCTTCCCGGGAGGAAGAGCAGCTCCGTCTTGCCGAGGTTCAGCTTGAGGTGGTGATCCGTCATCCACACTGATATGTCTGCCAGACATGCAGAGATGCGATTCGCCACCTGGTCATCAGAAGGGGGAAAGGAGAAGATTAATTGTGTGTCGTCTGCATAGCAATGATAGGAGAGACCATGTGAGGTTATGACAGAGCCAAGTGACTTGGTGTATAGCGAGAATAGGAGAGGGCCTAGAACAGAGCCCTGGGGGACACCAGTGGTGAGAGCACGTGGTGAGGAGACAGATTCTCGCCACGCCACCTGGTAGGAGCGACCTGTCAGGTAGGACGCAATCCAAGTGTGGGCCGCGCCGGAGATGCCCAACTCGGAGAGGGTGGAGAGGAGGATCTGATGGTTCACAGTATCGAAGGCAGCCGATAGGTCTAGAAGGATGAGAGCAGAGGAGAGAGAGTTAGCTTTAGCAGTGCGGAGCGCCTCCGTGATACAGAGAAGAGCAGTCTCAGTTGAATGACTAGTCTTGAAACCTGACTGATTTGGATCAAGAAGTCCTAGAGATCACCTTGCAAAAGACTTCAGAGGTTTTATGGTTTTGGTTGACATTATTATTACCAGGAATTATTTGGCCTTTGATTTCAGGTCTACACCTTTGAGATGCAGATCATTGCAGCCAAGCCCAGCTTCGCTGGAGCTTACAGGTGTGAGGTGTCATCCCGGGACAAGTTTGACAGCTGCAACTTTGACTTAACTGTGCATGGTGGGTGCCCTCGCACACAGTACAATCACTAGGGGCAGATTAACAGAAATTTAAATTGTTCTTATTTTCTCCTTAGTGCCTGCCTTTCCTTGCTAAATCATACAGTAAATATCAGTTATTTTTAAGAGTACCTATGGTATAAAAATCAATGATAGAGAAGAGATAACTGATTATTCTATCATGTTTCAGAGGCCCGGGCTGTGGAAGGGTTTGACATCAGGGCAGCTTTCAGGCGCACGTAAGCTCAAACATTTATTTATTTCTCTGTGTGTGTGTGTGTGTGTGTGTGTGTGTGTGTGTGTGTGTGTGTGTGTGTGTGTGTGTGTGTCACAGGAGGTTCGTGGCACCTTAATTGGGGAGAACGGGCTCAAGGTAATGGCTGGAGTGTAATAAAAAAAATATGAGAAATAAATGGAATGGTATCAAATACATGGTTTGATGCCATTCCATTCTCTCTGATCCAGCCATTATTATGAGCCATCCTCCCCTCAGCAGCCTCTACTGGTGTGTGTGTGCGTGTGCGAAAGTTAAAGGTATATCAAGTTGTTATTTAGCAAGCTGTATCAACAAAACAACACAAATTAACTTTGTACAATGGTATTAACAAAAGCATTTTTCGACAGCCCCAAACGAGCAGACTGTCCATATTGTTGGACGGTTATTTAAATGCTTCTCTTTTTTTTGTATACATTATGTGTCAATACACAATAAGTAAATAGGGTGTAATAGTATCTATACAGTCCTTTGGATATGTGAGAGAAATAACTATCTGGCAATGCCAACTTGTCAGGAGTGGAGCTGCTAGGAAGAGAAGTGTACCATCAGGAAGGTAGTGGCGGAGGGGTGTTTGCTGCAACATTGGTGGTTCATATCCAAACACTGGGGCCTCTGATTACCAAAAAAGACTTCAGGGAAAGCTTTTCAGTCCATCTTTTTCTCTGCTTTCCTTTTTGGCCAAACAGAGCCAGTTTCTGGGAATATGTAACTTCCTCGCTGGAATTTGAGAAGACAGCCTTGGTGTGAAAGTGACAGGGTTTGACCTATAACTCAGAGACCACCCTAGATGTTAAATCCACTGGGTCATCCTTTAGCTTGACAGCTTGAACACTGTCATCGTGTCAACTTTGACAGAACCAGCTTCTGGTCTGGAGGTGAGAGAGTACAATAGGCTGGGTTAACAAGCAGCTTAACAGCACACCAACTTTATATGTCACTCAAACTCTCTCTCTGATCTACCATGGGGTCTTTATCAAAACAGCGGAGCCAGCTGCACAAACAGTGAGCTGACGTAGTGAGTTTTGGTCTTGCCCCTGGTTTGTTGGTATTGAAAGTGCCAGGATGTGTTAAGACACACAGGCTTTTCTGTGGCACTGGTTCTCCAGGGCTGTCGGATGAGAGATATCACTGGAGGAAGTCACCGCCGTGTGTTGTAATTCTACCACATAAACCACCAGGCCCTCGTTTAATCCTGATCGCTTCAGAGATCAGAGGGAGGAGATAAACACTTCCAGCCACATATAAAACGGCTGTCCTCTCCCTGAGATCCCTCATCACATTGATCAGTGTGGAATACAGATTCCATGGGGATTTTGACCAGGTACTGGCATTGACTTTGAGTGGTTTGTTTTTTGTTTGGAAGATTGTTGCTTCTCATGGTTACGCTAGTACAGGGTAAGGATGCCAGAAAAGACAGCCTGTCTGTCTCTATCCATCTATATTATACTATATTTACAGTGCGTCCCAAAGTTCTCTTTGTTTCTTACCCCTTCAAATATCTACCAGCTCCCTGCGTTCCACCTTGAAAAAATGTCAAGGCCCTTTCTGCTACTGTCTAGAATTGTCCCCCATTATGAAATCGGGGAGAGGACTGTGGATTTGGCTCTGTCCGTTCCTTCATACGTTAGTCACACGCGATATCTCAGACAGTACTGGCCTGATTTTAAAAAAAAAACGTGGGTGAATGATACATCTTGCCACAGAGATCCGGCACTTACAAAATTACACTGATTCGTCCAAGGCAGGAGCTATAGTAATGAACTGAACATAATTCGTGGGGACAACATGTTTATTGTTGTTTTCAAGGGTGCTGCTCATCTCTTATGGTGATGATGATAACTACACTGTAAGAATACATTGCTTTGATAGGGTACTGACATTGTGATATTGGTGCTGATATTTCTACAGAAGTATGGATGGAAGCGAGGAAGCAGGAGAGTTGGACTTCAGTGCCTTGTTGAAGAAAAGGTGAGTGTGAATTATCTCTGATTATTTCAGAACAAAAAGTTGAGTAACAACATTATTTTCCAAATCAGTAAGCTTGTTTCTCTTGGGCATGTTATCTCATTGTGTCCATCTCTCTTTGTCACACCCACCCCCCTCCCCCCCTCCGTTTCTTCACTGGATTTCACTATACAGAGAGTAAGTGACTACTACTAGTTTACCCAACAGATTGAATTAATGGACATGATTTCCCAGCTACTTTATCACTAACCTGAATTCAGGTCAGTCTTGCTGCCTACTCACAATGCATCTTGAGTCCTCCTGCTAATCTCATACTGGTCCCAGACTACTTCTGCCTAGCACACTCACACCCCTCATGCCCTGCAGAAGACTGTCACTTCTACCAAACAAGCTAGAACACATAGAGCAGTACACTATTAGAAAAAAAAGGTACCAAAACGGTTCTTTGGCTGTCCCCATAGGAGAACCCTTTTTGGGTCCAGGTAAAACCCTTTTGGATTCCATGTAGAACCCTCTGTGGAAAGGGTTATACATGGAACCCAAAAGGGTTCTCCCTGGAACCAAATAGGGTTCTTACAAGGGTTCTCTTACGGGGACAGCCGAAGGACCCTTTTAGGTTCTAGATAGCACGTTTTTTTTTGCGAGTGCAGGAGATTTAGCACACATCTGAATGGACTAGAAGCTTTCACAACACTTTGTGGTCTGCACCTGTTTCTTCCCTATGAGTGTCACTGCATCATCACAATGAGTCATCACTGACTCTCAAGACCTACCTTCCATATCCAGTCACGACTCCACCTGTTTTAAAAGCAATGGTTTATTTCCGCCCCCATCACACACAGACATTGTTCCGTCTCACTCAATCTCTTAATGTCAAACCCATCTCCTAGTCTAGTGGATTTCATGCCCTGGCATTTACCTTGATGTCATGAATTGACCTATACTGGCAAGCACATTGTTTTAGGATCTCTTGTTTGTTGAAAATGTGAATGTTGTTTTCAAAATTCATGATGCAGTAAAAATGATTCTGATTTGATGTTCTATATAATTCAGATTAATCTTAATTTATTTTCAATATTTTACAATAGCTATGTCACCTTTCTGCATGTCTGCAGACCATTGCAGCAGAAATTATATTTGTTGTAGTTATTGCACTTGTTTGCGGTCTTCATGGGTGGGTTCTAGGGTGCCATAATTCGATTTTGGGTACTGCAATGTATATTTAATGTGTGTATTAATCTGTTTGGTTTGTCTTGTCATGCATGTCGCTTGGGTTCTGCTTCGGAATGAGCGCAGCAGTTGTTTTAAAGGTTCGCCAGGTCATCGGTAAGAAACAATTGTTGTCGATGTAATAATATGCTATCTGATTGTTATGTGAAGACTGCAATGAGTTTTTGAGTGAAACCTGAATGCAAATTTGACTTATAAAATTGTAATGGAAAATTGAAGAAAATGTATAATGAAGAAAATGTCTAAGTAGGCCTATTGAGCATGAGTAGACCTAACTGTTACTGTGCATGGTCAGTAATGTAGCCTAATGATAATGCTAAGTGATGGCTTCAGACAGTGGCTTACCCTGTCCCCTTGTCCCCTCTTTCTGTGCCAGTGCCTCTAAGACCCAGGTCAAAAATGAGCCTGATGAGGATGTATGGGAAATCCTCCAGAAGGCTCCAGCCAGTGAGTATGAGAAGATCGCCTTCCAGTATGGCATAACAGACCTGCGTGGGATGTTGAAGAGGCTGAAGAAGATGAAGAAGGAGGAAAAGAAGAGTGAAGGTTGGTATCTCTATCTTTGTGAAAACCAACACATATCCTTCAGCTCATACATTATGCATCCTGAGACTGAACCCGACCTAAAATGGACACCGCAAATACCCATTTAGGTACTCATCCCTTCAGTCATCCCTCCATGGAAGCCTCCATTGTAGAAGCTAGCTACTGTATCTGTATTTACAGCTAAATGTTACCTCTGCAGCACAGGAGGTTGCTGAGGGGAGGACGGCTTATAATAATGGCCAGAACGGAGTGAATTGAATGGCATCAAGCATGGAAGCTATGTGTTTGATGTAGTTGATTCCATTCCACTTACTCCGCTCCAGCCATTACCACAAGCCCGTCCTCCCCAATTAAATCGCCACCAACCTCCTGTGCTCTGCAGATAAGTATTGTTACCTATAGGAAAAGTCATTTCTCTCCATGTGTCTGTGTCTCCAAACTCCAGTTTTCCTAAAGAAGCTGGACCCTGCCTACCAGGTAGAAAAAGGGCATAAAATGAAACTATGCATTGAGGTGGCCAATGAAGACGTAGATGTAAAATGGTTGAAGAATGGGCAGGAGATTCAATCAACTGGAAGGTAGCCATCAGCGGAGAGGGTTTTCTGAGCTTGCATTCAATTAGAATGAATTACTGACGTACCATCTCTTACAAATGAGTGTACAACACACGCTTATTCAGCAACTCAACAATACAATTAGCTATCTCTCAGATTGCTGTATATGTCATGCTAACGTTTCTCTTCCTTCCCCCCACAACACATGGATGGACTGTGCTGATCTTGCTGACCTTTCATGAACAGCAAGTAAGTGCTTTCATCTTGTCAAGCAGCACATCTGAGATTGTTTTGCTAGGTACCAACAGTACCTAGGGCTGAAATAAGCTACACAGGAATATGACTTTGTCAACCATTGTAAATATGGAAGCTTTTTGGGGTCTCCACACTGCTGTCTAATCTGACAACATGATGATGACTGATGTAAAACTGTTATGCTATCAACCAATTTACCAGCTATCTATACAATGTATCATCAACAAGAATACAGTGTTACACAGAAGGCTATTGCGGTTTGAATGTTGTCTATGTCTGTCAAAAAGAAGGGACAATTGAGTGAATAATTGAGTGGATAATGAAGGTTGTTGTCCATCTACCAGGTACATCTTTGAGAGTGTTGGCAACAAGCGATACCTCACCATCAACCACTGCTCACTGTCAGACGATGCCACATACACTTGTGTGGTCGGAGATGAGAAGTGCACCACAGAGCTCTTTGTCAAAGGTGCATGTGAGACAAGCTGAAAGTGGACAATCAACAGTCCAACATCAATGTTTCATTTGTACACCAGTTTGAATGCATTTCACACTGACATTATATTTGTGCCTGGTGGTATAATGGTGGTTCTTACTGTTTCTTTCTCTGTGTGTCTGCAGAGCCTCCTGTCACTATTACAAGTCATCTGGAGGACCAGATGGTCATGAAGGGTGAGCGGGTGGAGTTAGAGTGTGAGGTGTCAGAAGAAGGGGCTACTGTCAAATGGTAAAACGTTCCCTCAACCCACAAATCAAACTCAAACACCATAACTTCCATACCATAGAAGGTGTGAGGAGGTTAACAATGGGTGCCATACCAGACAGGGTCTTAAGATTTACAAAGTGCCAAGTCCCTGACCCAGGACATCAAAAGCATGGTCTGGCATACTGTTCACATTATGTCACTTCACAACAACTCAGACAGACACAATAGATGGCTGTAATAACTAATATGGTGACATAGTGGTACAGTAGGAAATAGCTATATTTTGTGTTTCTCTTGTTAGAAGTAATCCACATATCAGATCTTGGTTTGATACATTACTCTGGTTGTAAGGATTGAAACAGATGTAGTTTCTGAGTCTGCGCTGCATGGTACAATTTCCTCACATGTCCAGTTGATGGCATTTGTGTCTCTCATGGCTTTAATGTGTTAGTCACCCCGAGGCTCTGACTTCCCTGATTGAAAGATAGATGCTGACCTGCCTGCCACAGTGACTCTGCCACGGTGTCTCAGCCACGGTGTCTCTGCCACGGTGACTCTGCCATGGTGTCTCAGCCACGGTGTCTCAGTCACTGTGTCTCTGCCACAGTGTCTCTGCCACAGTGTCTCTGCCACGGTGTCTCAGCCACGGTGTCTCTGCCACAGTGATTCTGCCACGGTGTCTCAGCCACGGTGTCTCTGCCACGGTGACTCTGCCACGGTGTCTCAGCCACGGTGTCTCTGCCACGGTGTCTCAGCCACGGTGTCTCAGTCACTGTGTCTCTGCCACAGTGTCTCAGTCACAGTATATCTGCCACAGGGCTAGGCTGGATATCATAACATGCAGTAAATTATCAGCCACATGAAAGGTCACACAGAGCTGTTAGCACCTCCCCTGTCCTTTAACGGAACAAGAAAGTAATTGTGAATTATGGTCACCCATCTAAAATACAACAGGGTGATGTTCCTGGAATTGGGCCTAATCATGGGCACAGAAATAAATATCTATCTGACAGTTTGTTTCTTTGGGAAAACATACAGTATCAGATTGCCATGATACCACTGTTAATACCTGTGCAACAGTGCCTTCATTGGTGAAAATGAAATAGTTGTGGTAAAGTGATGACCATTCAGAAAAGCGACATGCTGAGAACATTTGTAATACAAAATGGCTGACTGTGTTACATCGACAACTCTGTATCACATTCACTAGATACTGTCTAACATAACCTCAAATCAAAGCTGTTATAGTGACACCTCTGACTGTTTTGTAGAAATGTAGATTAAATTAATCAGACAATAATGGAGAATTTGATACTGCTGGTGCTCATGTGGTGCTCCGTCTATGCAGGGAGAAAGATGGTGTGGAGCTGACAAGGGATGAGTCCTTCAAGTACCGCTTCAAGAAAGATGGCCGCAAGCACGTCCTCATCATTAATGAGGCAACTAAGGAGGACTGTGGCCACTACACAGTTAAAACCAATGGCGGTGAATCTATGTCTGAACTCATGGTGTCGGGTAAGTGCTCACGTCAGACAACAGAACAGAATGAAATACATCTCTGCTCAACAATGTTTAACATGATAGCTAGTATCCGGGGGTCCAACCACCTGCAGTCCATAAAGCATGTCCAGTTTATAGACAGACAAAGTCATCTTTGAACTATAGTACTGGGCTGAAGATACAAAAAACATTGTGAATCTTCTTCCTCACCCTTCACCGAGACACAGCCTACTCTTGTGTTCCTGTCACTCCAAGCAAGCCCCTGTTCTGCCTAACCTTGAAACATGGCTGCCCACGCCATCAACCATGTTACTATGTCAAGGTTACCGCACAGACACAAGTCTGTCCAAATGCCAGCTAAAGTTAGAAGACATGGCCCATATATTTTATCTGAAGGGTACAGGCTGGCGCAGGTGACCCTCAATTGTCTATCTATGTCTTTGTCTGTCTCTCTCTCTCTCTCGCGCTTGCTCTCTCTGTCTCTCTCTCTCGCGCGCGCGCCCTCTCTGTCTCTCTCTGTATGTGTTCTAATCTTTCTCTCTCTGTATGTGTTCTATCTTTCTCTCTCTGTTTGTTCTCTCTCTCTGTGTTCTCTCTCTCTGTGTTCTCTCTCTCTCTCTCTCTCTCTCTCTCTCTCTCTCTCTCTCTCTCTCTCTCTCTCTCTCTATTCTGTCCTGTTGTACTGCATGTTTAATTTGTTCTGTATATCTAATTTGTGCCAATAGGTGTATATTTATAGGAATATTCCAAAAAGGTATTCAGGGAACATGGCAAACTAAAAATGTTGTCCTATTCCAGCGAGAATAGAGAATCAAACCACAGGCGATGTGGTAGAGACGTTGGATGATGACCATTCAATGGAAACGAACGTAGGAGAAAATCTAAGCGAACGTAGGACAAAAATTAAATAACATTTATTTTGATTGAACAACAACCATCAATTAACAATGTCACTTCAGCATTTTCAACTGTGACAGAACCTTAGCTGTGTCATTATGACAATTAAAAACACCCATTCTCCACCATCTCATAACTAAACATCAGTTTATCACCGTTTTACAATCCTAACATGACCGTAAGTGCCCAGTCATTGATGTCAAGAGCTGCAGTATGAAGACATTGGTTTTGCTGTCTTTCAGTTAGACCTGAAATTTTTTTTGAACATTTTGGATGTAGATGTACAGTACCAGTCAAACGTTTGGACACACCTACTCATTGATGGATTTTTCTTGATTTTTTACAATTGTAGAATAATAATGAAGACATCAAAACTATGAAATAACATTCTTCAAAGTAGCCACCCTTTGCCTTACCACACTCTTGGCATTCTCTCAACCAGCTTCACCTGGAATGCTTTTCTTGAAGGAGTTTCCACATATGCTGAGCTCTTGTTGGCTGCTTTTCCTTCACTTTGTGGTCCAACTCATCCCAAACCATCTCAATTGTGTTGAGGTCAGTTGATTGTGGAGGCCAGGTCATCTGATGCAGCACTCCATCACTCTCCTTCTTGGTCAAATAATCTTTTTTGGCTACTACATAATTCCATATGTGTTATTTCATAGTTTTGATTTCTTCACTATTATTCTACAATGTAGAAAATAGTACAAATAAAGAAAAACCCTTGAATGTGTAGGTGTGTCCAAACTTTTGACTGGTACTGTATATAAACAGACATGTATGTTTGTATAAATACAGTTATCAAACCAAATAAAAATCAAATTATATTTTATTTTTCACATAGGGAAAATACAAATATAACCTTATCATGAAATGCTTACTTACGAGCCCTTAACCAACAATGCAGAGTTTTTTAATTTTTAATTTTAGTAAGTAAGAAATGTTCTGCTAAATGGACTAAAGGAAAAATAGTGACACAATAAAATAACAATAATAAGGCTATATACAAGGGGTACAGGTACTGAGTAAATATGCAGGAGTACGGGTTAGTCGTGTAATTGAGGTAATATATACAGTACATGTAGGTAGGGGTAAAGTGACTACGCATAGATAATAAACAGAGAGTAGCAGCAGCGTATGTGAGGATTGTGATGGAATATTAATGTATATGTGTGTGGCGTCAATATGAATGTGTGTGTGTTTTCTGTGTGTGTCCGTGTGTGTATTGCAGTGTCAGTGTAGTATGTGCGGGTGTGTGGTTAGAGTCTAGTAAGTGTATATTGAACCTGTGCAAGAGAGTCAGTGCAAAAAAAAGAATAAAATAAGGGGGTCAGTGTATATAGTCCAGGTGGCTATTTGATTAACTGTCGAGCAGTCTTATGGCTTGAGGGTAGAAGCTGTTAAAGAGCCTTTTGGTCCTAGACTTAGTGCTTGGGTATCGGTTGCCGTGCGATAGCAGAAAGAACTGTGACTTGAGTGGCTGTAGTTTTTTGCCATTTTTAGGGCCTTCCTCTGACACCGCCTGGTATAGAGGTCCTGGATGGCAGGAAGCTGGGCCGTACACACTACCCTCTGTATTGCCTTACGGTCAGTTGCCATACCAAACGGTGATGCAACCAGTCAGGATGCTCTCGATGGTGCAGCTGTAGAATTTTCTGAGGATCTGAGGACCCATGCAAAATCTTTGCAGTCTCCTGGCATTATCGTGCTCTCTTCAAGACTGTCTTGGTGTATCTGGACCATGATAGTTTCTTAGTGATGTGGACACCAAGGAACTTGAAGCTCTCGATCTGCTCCACTACAACCCTGTCGATGTGAATGGGGGAGTGCTTGGCCCTTCTTTCCTATAGTTCACAATCAGCTCCTTTGTTTTGCTCTGGTTGAGGGAGAGGTTGTTGTCCTGACCCCACACTGCCAAGCTTCTGACCTCCTCTCTGGTTCGTCGTTGGTGATCAGGCCTACTACTGTTGTGTCATCGGCAAACTTAATGATGGTGTTGGAGTCGTGTGTGGCCACGCAGTCGTGGGTGAACAGGGAGTACAGGAGGGGACTAAGCACAAACCCCTGAATACACAAGTATCTTGTGTGTATTATTTTATTGTGTGTTGCTCAGCGGTTGGTGCTCGTAGTTGAATTTAAAGATGATATCTGGCCCAGCTCGCAACTATAGTTTATCTGGGCCCCATCAAAATTTAGCCATTGCCAAGAATTACAAGCTGCCAATCCCATTATGCTCTAGGTAGCAGCTTCTCATTGCTCCTGTCAGCTAACTTCATTCTGCTGTAACCTTCACTAGGAGTGGAGTAGTTTACATTGATCATTGCGGACACTACCTGTCCACTACCCTTAACTGTCTCATACTCTCTCTTATGTTGATAGACTTTGAGCTTGCAGCCTCCATTGATGTCTAAAAGTATTAGTTTCCTGTGTGGATCAGATGCCCTATCCTCTATGTATCTGGTGTTGTCATATACTGTATATATACTGTATATCCATGTCACTTAGGATCCCCTAGTAAAAGTCCCCCAGAAAAACCTAGGATCATAATGAACACACCCCATATTCTAAAATACTTCATATACTACATACATTGTGAATCATCTCTGACCTCTGACTTCTGACCCTTTAGAGAAGGAACTGGAGGTGTACCAAAACATTGCTGACCTCACGGTGAAGGCAAAGGACGAGGCTGTGTTTAAGTGTGAGGTCTCAGATGAGACTGTGAAGGGTATCTGGTACAAGAACGGAGTGGAAGTGAAGGCCGATGCCAGGACCAATATTACACACATTGGCAGGTGAGAATGGTATCCATACTGTTGTACTGGGTAGCGTCAGAATGTTTGTTGAGTAGTTGGAAAAATATTTGTGAAAATTATGTCTCACTGAAGGATCCACAAACTCACTATCGATGATGTCAAACCTGAGGACCAGGGTGACTACACCTTTGTTCCAGAGGGATACGCATTCAACCTCTCAGCCAAACTCAACTTCCTGGGTACTTTTACAATTACACCATGTCATGTGCCCCTGCATTTCATAATGATCCTTTTCATTTTCTGAATTCATTGCGTGTTTGTCTGCTTTTCAGAGGTCAAGATCGATTATGTCCCTCGACAAGGTATACCATGGTTTATTCTTCATCCTCGTAGCCTCTTATTTAATTGAAAATATTATATATCTTGGATTGCTGGATTAAGAATACATTTACATTTATGTTGCATGTCCATCATTCTTTATTCCTGAAGATCCTCCAAAGATCCACCTGGACTGCATGGGTCACACGGCCGACTCCACCATAATGGTGGTGGCTGGGAACAAGCTGCGACTGGACGTGCCCATCACTGGAGACCCAGCGCCTACTGTGGTCTGGACAAAGGGAGAAAAGGTAAAGTTGCTGGTTTTCCTTATTAGCCACGCAGGCTAGCACATAGCCTCTATTCCAATCTTGGTAGGCCAGAACCAAATCTTGTGTGAACGCTGGCCTCTGACCAGTGGATGTTTAGGAGAGACTACCTCAGTTCCAACGACTGTACAGATGATCAGGTCTTCTAGGTAAGGCTTGCTGTGAGAAGACTGAACCATGTTGTTTTGTCTTCCCCATTAGTACGTCCTAAGCTGTCTGATACTTTGTATGTTCACTCATACAATTAACTCTTCCACTACCATGTACTGTAGACTAGCTTAATTATTAATGTTTCTTTCCTTGTTTTTTTCAATATCAACTATGGTGTTTAGCTTGTTTTCCACTTTCAACTATGTGGTTTCCCATGTTCTCAATTGTCAAACCTTTTAATTGATGTCTTAGCTAATTGTCCCACTTTCATGGTGAGAGGGTCCCTTCCTCACCCATCCCAACAGGTAGGAGGTCTGCAGGTGATCACATGACCTAAATGCCCTCAGGTGACTGGTTGATTGCTGGGAACGGGAGGTTAGTTGGGGAGAAGGGGGAGACAAGAGGGGATAACCCTCTGGCCTCCTCTTCAGCACCCTTACTGCTTTGCTCTGCTCATGTAGGCTGGCTCTGAGGTGGCGGCAGAAACATGGAGCATCAAGGATGGGGATGTGAGTGTGGCCCTAAACACCAACGCTGAGACCTGTGCATGTCTCTTTTCAATCTCTATTACTACTTTCTCTCCATAGCATCTGGGTTCCAAAAAATGCATCTCTTTCCCCTGTATATGTGTTTGTGCATTTGTGTCAGTCTCATGCTGTCCTTTCTCTTCTGGCATCCCTGTTACTTTTTATTCCTCATGCTCTCACACACTGTTCATTTCAAAACATCAAGGATTTTATTTTGTCTGTGCCAATAGAAGCCTGGGTGGCAACATGTTTCCTGATAACTTAACACAGCATTCAATGCTAATTAAACAATGCATGCAGTTTCATACTTCCATGACGATCAGGTAAGAGCATGTTCAAAATCTTCTGCTGAAATGAAAGACATCGAAGGGGTGACACCAGGGCAGAACAGTAAGTATTATAGCTGCTTTTGCATGAACATTTCAGCTGAATCTATGAGTAAACCTCCCAGTGTGGTTGGTTTTCATGCCAAAAAAGCATGACCAGGTAAATCCTTTCCAGCCAATGTGTCTTGGAAAGTGTATTTCATCCTTTTTTTGGCTTTGACAATAAACAGTATCATCAAGGGTGTGTTCACTATAACAGACCGGAAGCAAGCAAGCAGAAACAAGGAAGGACCTACCTGAATTTGTCCATTAAGAAACTCTCGTTTGCAACGGTGTGCACTAATGAATACACCCCAGATCAGATGATATAAACGGTTGCATTACGAATTGGAATTGATCCCTTAAGTTCAGCTGAATGAGAATGACTCCACTAATGATCTGCTGTCCTGATGAGTCAGGTGATGACAGAGGGAGATGGAAGGCTCCACGTGGAGAGCACCAAGGGACACTGTATCTTCACTATTGAGGGAGCGGATAAACAGGACGAGGGCCTCTACTCTGTGATTGTGCGGAACCCTGCTGGGGAGGACAAAGCTGACATTAACGTCAAAGTTGTTGGTAAGATACAACCACTTCCCACAAGGATTTTTGTTGATACATTTTTCATTATGTCATTAGTCAAAGAGATGAGACAAATTAGTTTAATCAGGTTGTGCCTTGCTTATCCTGTATTTTACACTATATTTTGGGAGCTTGGGACAAAGGTTCTATCTGCATTTTTGTCCAAATGTAGTTATTGTCATAGCCTTGTTCTGTTCAATGTTCTCTGCCTATGTAGTACTCTAAATACCCCAATTCATTTTGTTAAGTTCAAAAGAATACTAGATAAAAATTGCAGACATCATTCAAACCAATGAGGGTTTGAAACTTTAAAGCCAATTATCTCAGAATCATCTTTTTGCAGATAGAACCTTATAGTCCCAAGTCATCTTATTCATGTTTTTTTATGGCCTTTTCTTTTCCTCAGATGCGCCAGACCCTCCCTCGGCCCCAAGGATCCTCAGTGTTGGAGAGGACTCCTGCGTTGTCCAGTGGGACCCCCCTAAGTCAGATGGTGGCAACCCGATCATTGGTGAGGATATACAGTAGCGTGCATAATGTCTTACCAGATCTTATGTTCAGGCATACACAATGCTCACTTGTTTATAGCGAACATGTACAGAGAAAATATGAGTAGTTTGATTGTAGTATATTGATAGGTACAGTCACATGTCTATCAGTGGAGGCTGCTGGGACGACGGCTCACAATAATGTCTGGAACGGAACTGAACGAATGGAATGGCATCAGACACATGGAAACCATGTGTTTGATGTATTTGACACCATTCCACTGCAGCCATTAAGGTGCCACCAAAACCTCCTGTGATGTATACAGTAACAATGTTTGACTTTTTCTTCCCAGGCTATGTGCTGGAGAGGAAGAAGAAGAAGAGCTACAGGTGGATGAGGCTGAACTTTGACCCCTACACTGATACTACCTATGAGGCCAAGAGGATGATAGAGGGTGTGGAATATGAGATGCGTGTCTATGCAGTGAACGCCATTGGCATGTCATGTCACAGCGCTGCCTCACAACCTTTCATCCCAGTGGGTGAGTTCCCCTCCTATGTGATTTTCTTTTATATACATCTATGAAATTGAACTTCCCTGTTTGAGGGATGGGGAAATACATTTTGTTCCATGTAGCGCCTCGTACAATCAGGTCATTCAAAATGCAAACAGATATGTGTCTGCTTGTTGGTGTAAACTTTGGGCGGTGGATGGTCATCGTAGAGGCATGTACTCTCCCTTGGGTGGTCACACTGGACAGTCAGTCACTCGCCAGTCATATGATTATGTTTAAATGCACATCAATAATTCGATATTAAACTGATTCTGACAATAGGCAGATTATGCAATAGTCATGTAAACACCTTACTCTGATTATCTTAATCGGCGTAAGGTCAAAATCGAAGTAAACAAGCAGCAATTAAAACACCAGGTTTTCTAAGCAATCTTTTGAATTATTAGGACATGTGTAAACGGCTTAATCGGAGTTCCAGCAGTGCATTTGATCTGCACTTGTAACAGCACCAGCAGCGCAAGCTTCCCTCTTATGTGCGAGGGAAGTTACCACAAGAGGGCACAGTGGTCTGAAAGTATGTATTTTTACAATGCAATCATGTATTATGCCAAATCAATTAAATTAAACCATTACTTATGAGAAGCAATTCACCTCACATACTGTAACCTACTGTAACAGTGTGAGCTAGCCCATCTAGATGTCACGATCGCTGTCTTCCATCTCCCTGTCATAAATGAGCCAAGGAGCAGCGTGCATGTAATTCCACATCTTTAATAAAGTGAAACCTTCACAAAAAAAACAGGTAACCAGATACCGAATGTGACGCAACCGTGGCGCACACAAACACTCACAGAAAATAAGTTATTACCCACAAACACAGGTGGGTAAAAGGCTACCTAAGTATGTTTCCCAATCAGAGACAAAGATAGACAGCTGCCTCTGATTGTGATCCATACCAGGCCAAAAACAAAGAAATAGAAAACATAGAATGCCCATCCAAATCACACCCTGACCTAACCAAATAGAGAAATAAAAAGACTCTCTAAGGTCAGGGCGTGACACTAGATGAATAATGCAGAGAAGTAATGAGCTGTGTCTGTGGAAAAACTGAAAGTATGCATCTTATAAATAGTTTTCACATACAAACTGTATATGTCTGAACTCAGAATCAAGTAGGCTTCCCAAAAATAACATGGTTGCTGTGGTAGAAAGTTTACTTTGATTGGTGATTTTCTGCATTAATCAAAGTCCCATCAGGTAGCCTGATTTCAGATGTGTCCATGTAAACAGGATTATTAGGAAAATCGTTATTTTTGCATTGCATGTAAACATTTTTATCAAACTATTATATTCATCTGATCAATTCCCAAGCTGACAAGGTACAAATCTGTCGTTAACCCACTGTTCCTAGGCCGTCATTGAAAATAAGAATTTGTTCTTAACTGACTTGCCTAGTAAAATAAAGGTCAAATAAAAAAATAAATAAAAAATTCACAATAATCGTATTATTGTCCATGTATTGTCACACTGTCACATCAACACAACTTTTGTCCTGGCAGAGATTACTGATGTGAGCTGACCACGGAACATAAACAGAGCATAAAAACAGAAGAAACAACCCCATTGTTCTGACTGCAGCTACATACCTGTTTTCTCTGAATATAATGTTGATATTACTTCCTTAATAATACAGTTGCCCTAATATGTCACAAAATTCCCACTTTGATGTATCAAATTGTATGTATTTTTTTACATAATTTTAATTGGAAATGTACAAAACTGTTTCCATCCTAAAGTATTTGGATTACCCATATACATATTTTCAGTGGCAGTGTGTTTGATTGATGTCAGTGCTGTCTATCACTACAGTGAATTGTCTTGGGGGTTTGGCTACTGAGAGTTAAGTTTACAGATCCCCTAAGCCATGTAAGGTCTGCTATGCAATCACAACGGGCACCTGTAACCACCCAACAACAACACATGGTCATCTTGACATTTGGTTCCCATAGCATGCTGACTTGTGCTTGTAGGGAAAACATGTTTGGGTAGACACTGTCTAAAATAAAACTGGAGGAGGCGTCTTCAAGACAGAAATCAGTGTCTAGTGGAATTATGGGGCTCTCTTTGCTGTGTCTCTGATTCTTTTACCTTGGGTCCCCCTCTACTTTCTCCTCCTTCTCGGGGATGTGAGTGTGAACATCGAGGTATCTGGACGAACCAGATCTCTTGTAAGACAGCTGATTAGGAAACTATCTGTGGCATCCACCTCTATAAATAATGGCATGTAAGCGCGCGGCTGGGCTAGGACCAGCTGCTTAGAACACAGGGGCTAGCTGCTACTGTTGAGGCTGCTCTGGGAGGACAGCTGAACTGCTGCTGTCGAGTGCTATCACTGAGATAGAACAGATCGAGAGAGAGGAGCAGCAGCAGAGTAGATTGAGGCGTGTGGGAGACAAGGAACAGGAGGAGTACGACAAGCTCACTTCGAACAGCACTATCTTAACCTTATTCAAGGATGACCAAGCCAATGCTGCCAAAGACGGCCGAGAAGAAGCCGCCAGCGGAGGAAGTTCCAGTGGATGGTGCAGCAAAGGCACCGACAGAGGGGGAGGCCAAGCCAGACGCAGCAGCAGTACCTCCTCCAGAGGAACAAGCCCCAGATCTAGCACCAGAGACCCCTGTTGAGCCAGCAGCATCCGCAACAGAGCCAGTCCCAACAGAAGGAGCCCCAGCTCCGGCACCCCCAGCTGAGGATGGGGCCTCTACGGCAGAAGGAGACCCACCAGCCGATAGAGCCCCCCCTGCAGAGGGTGACCCAGCAGAGCCTGCCCCGGCACCAGAGCCCGCCCAGGCACCAGAGCCCGTACCAGAGCCGGAACCTCCTAGGAGTAGGCATTGATTTATTTTCCTCTAAGCTAGGGTCAACTATTAGGGGCATGGTTTGTGCTGTAATAAATACTGGGATTTATTTAATCATAATGATGATAATAAGATAGAAGGTAAACCCTGGCTGTGGTTTCTGTGGTTCTGTTCTCCTTTTTACTGTTATTGTAAGGGGCAATGTAAGTAGGAATGGACAGTGCCACCTTCATTGGTAAATCAGAGATGTTTGTTGTATGTTTTGTCTCACAGGCGCAAAAGAGAAGAAAAGTTTTCTACTAACAGACTTTCCTGTGTTGTTGTTTGTGTGTTGGCTAATAAAATGAAAAGGATGTTTATCAAAGTATTGTTTGCTGTGTTCCTGTACTGCCTGTAGACGACGGTTGGTCTTTCCCATTCAGTCTGGCCCTTTAAACACAGACTGACCTCTGACCTCTACTACATGCCTACATGGCTCCCCTGTCTGGTTAACCTGTGACATGGGACCATGGGCTCAGGGCCCGGGGGAAAGGCAACTCTAAAACTCAACCTCTGATGGCTGTCAGCTTGAGCTTATTTTAGGCTGCTTTTGCAGGATGTCTCTGTATGCTAATGTGTTGTTACATGCAAACTGTTTGTGGTACAAATCAGCTATGACAGGATAAATTACAAATAACCTCAGTTCTCTCTGTTGATATTAGGAGGATTATTCATGAAATACATCTTTAGACTTATGGCTGTAAACAAAAAATGAGTAAGATAGTCTCTATTTGTTTCTCCATTGTTATTTACCCATTTTCTAAGAAAAATGGTGAGATAAACATGACATTAAGATTTATAGGGACTGAATGGTTTCCATAGTAGCATTGATGCAGCTAGCCCAGTATTGCAGCCTGGTCTCATAGACTAGACGTAACATAGTAAAGGTAGATCCAGAACGCTAATATTAGTATGATATGTCACGTTTGGTATGGTTACCACAGGAGGTTGGTGGCACCTTAATTGGGGAGGACGGGCTCATGGTAATGGCTGGAGCGGAATAATTGGAATGGTATCAAACACATCAAACACTTGGTTTCCATGTGTTTGATGCCATTCCATTTACTCTGTTCTGGCCATTATTATGAGCCGGCCTCCCCTCAGCAACCTCCACTGATGGTTACATAAGACAGATGGTTACTTAACTTCTTGGTGACAGAGGGGCAGTATTAAGTAGCTTGGATGAATAAGGTGCCCAGAGTAAACTGCCTGCTACTCTGTCCCAGTTGCTAATGAATGCATATTATTAGTAGTATTGGATAGAAAACACTCTGAAGTTTCTAAAACTGTTTGAATGATGTCTGTGAGTATAACAGAACTCATATGGCAGGTGAAAACCTGATAAAAAATCCAACCAGGAAGTGGGAAATCTGAGGTTGGTCGATTTTCAACTCATTCCCTATTGAAGATACAATGGGATATTGGTCATGTTGCACTTCCTAAGGCTTCCACTAGATGTCAACAGTTTTTAGAACTTTGTTTGAGGCTTTTACTGTGAAGTGGGGGCGAATGAGAGGGGAATGAGTCAGAGGTCTGGCAGAATGCTTTGAGCTCGTGACGCGCGGTCATGTAAGAGGTAGCTCGCGTTGCATTGCTTTTCTACAGACAAAGGGATTCTCCGGTTGGAACATTATTCAAGATTTATGTTAAAAACATCCTAAAGATTGATTCTATACTTAGTTTGACATGTTTCTACGGACTGTAATGGAACTTTTTGGACTTTTCGTCCGACCTTTTGGCTGGACTTGCACGCGCGTTTGGATTTGTTTACAAAACGCCCTAACAAAGGAAGGTATTTGGACATAATTTAATGAACTTTATCGAACAAATCAAACATTTATTGTGGAACTGGGATTCCTGGGAGTGCATTCTGATGAAGATCATCAAAGGTAAGTGAATATTTATAATGCTATTTCTGACTCATGTTGACTACATATCTCTTTGGCTGTTTTGGTTTTTGAGCGCCTTACTCAGATTATTGCATGGTGTGCTTTTTTTCCATAAAGTATTTTTGAAATCTGACAAGGCGGTTGCATTAAGGAGGAGTTTATCTAAAGTTCCATGTATAATAGTTGTATCTTTTATCAATGTTTATTATGAGTATTTCTGTGAATTGATGTGGCTCTCTGCAAAATCACATTGATTTCTTATTTAGACTAGAATAATGTTGCTGAAATCCCTCTCTTCCTTTCCTCTCTCTCTCTCTCTCTCTCTCTCTCTCTCTCTCTCTCTCTCTCTCTAAGCCCCAACCAGTGAGCCCGTCGGCCTGTGCGTGGATGACATCAGTGACACTACCATCTCACTGAAGTGGAGAACCCCGGAGCATCTGGGTTCGTCTGAGCTGCATGGCTATGGGGTCGAGTACTGCAAGGAGGGCTGTGAGTACTGCATTCAATATTTTGATCCCTGACACACACACTCACACAATATATGGGTAGATAAGGAGGAGGATGGCATGAAAGCTGTTGAAGAGGAAC
This sequence comes from Oncorhynchus nerka, assembly GCF_034236695.1. Lineage (NCBI taxonomy): Eukaryota > Metazoa > Chordata > Actinopteri > Salmoniformes > Salmonidae > Oncorhynchus > Oncorhynchus nerka. Next base: position 75,175,975 of record NC_088422.1, read on the forward strand.
ACACTATTTGAAAAACAACCTAACAATATAGAAAAACTGTCAAATAAATCCAAATGCAGCAACATTTCAGAGAGCATTGCCTGTTTAATTTAAAAAAATTATTACCCCTCTTACATAAAACAACATCCTCTATCATGCTAGCTGTATCACACTTTCCATGATGAGCCATTATCTAAAAAGCTTTGGTTTTAGTCTGACAACTTCAAAGGCCTAAGTTGTCAAGAGTGCTTTGAGCCAGGGACCATTAGCACAACGCGTAGGTAATTAAATCAATCCCTCCAGGGCTGGCTATGCTGGCCAGCTGCACGTCAATGTTCTAACTCAATCCATGCAGGCAGCCCTAGTTGTGATGACATATGGGGATGGGGCACTGAGCCTTCTTCGGATGTTGCGTTTTGACACGTCTGTCTGGCCGTCTCTTGCCCACAGCTGATGAATGGGTGCCAGCTTTCGAGGGTCTGACAGAGAGGACATCTGTGATCATCCGGGACCTGCCAACCGGGGAGAAGATGCAGTTCCGTGTCAGAGCCTACAACATGGCAGGGCCCAGTGCACCTATCTCCCTAGCACAGGCCGTCACTATCCGCGAGATCATGCGTAAGCATTCCCCCATGATTGCTTAAAACGAATCCAATTTTTCAATTATACCCTCCCTCCCATACAATGAGCATGAAGTCAAAACATGTACAAGACATTAAAAAAAATTTTTACCAGGGAAGTTCCTAAAACACTTGCACTGTAAGAGTAAGACATCAGTTTGTTCAAAAGCCAAAGGTTGTAATGGAAAGTATGTGAGGTGTCCTGTTGTTGTCTCCTCTCTCCTATTTCTCTACAGTTTGAGATATTTAGCTGATGAGGCTTGAAGTTAGCCTCCACTACCCTACATGGATCTCAGGGCTCACAGATCATGTTTGGGAACATACATACATTGCCAAGGTCATCAGCTATTTCTCTCTCAGCACCTAACAGATTAGTTGTGAGGTGTATTTTGAGTTCTCAGATGTACACTGAAGCCCCCGGCCTTTGCACTTGCTGACAGGATGGTATTATCACTAAGTGCTGATTGGCAGTAAGGAAATTTCACAGTAACAGTGACACTGAGACTCAGATTTTTCACTTTAAAATGTATGTCAAACAAAAACCAATGATTGCAAAGTTAAACAAACCATACAACTCTATGCATAATGACTACGTTTAACATTTTCCATTGAAAGTGTTACAAAAACCCATTTACTTGTAGAACAGTGCAGATGCAAAGTTTGGCAAAAGAATGGTGGCACAAACTCTCATTCTGTTACCAAACTTTGCATCTGCACTGTTATTCAAGTAAATGTGTTTTTGTAACATTTTCTGTGGAAATTGTTAAAAGTAGTTCCTGTGCATAGAGTTGTATGGTTGGTTTAATTCTCAAATTATTGGTTTTTGATTGACATACATGTTAAAGTGAAAGTCTGTGTCACCGTTACCGTGGAATTGCACTGAAAAGCACTTGATGTTGTCAACTCACGCTTATTACTACCGCACAGGCGGTTGGTCAATGTACATGAGCAGTAACTCATTGGATCAGTAATGGTGCCATCAAGCTAAACGTGATAGTTGAAAGGTATTGTAATGAAACAGAAGGGAGCAGGTCTCGAACCCTCGACCTTCGAGCCCGAGGTCCGGCGCGCTATCGACTGTGCCGCAAAAGCATGCTCATGCGGCAGAGTCGATTTCCTAAGGGAAAAGTCTGAGCCATGAACCAACTTCTAGGGTTGGGCGGTATGCATATTTTCATACCATTCCTGTACCATAGAGGGGTATACGGTATTACTGGCAGTGCACACAATGGCGGTATTTTTTTCCCCAAAAAAATCCCCACAGCGGACACTAGCTAAATGCTAACAAGCGAACATAAACTAATTGCAAGAACAGACAACCGAGCTCATAAAGTTATATAACTACAGTATCTGAAAAGGCTAATCAGTTTGCTGCAGCACAAAGAAATGTTTGGCAGCCAGGATTTTTATCCAGGGGGGGATTTGATTGTTTCTGCCATAACCAAGAAGCTTGATCTTGCGAGCTAGCCACTAAGTTAGGAAGTTAGCAAACCAAATGCATAGCTGGAGCCCTGAGCTGGAGATAATTTATTTGATAGTGAAAACTTATAGTTATAAGCAGTGGAGTAGCACACCCCCGAGAGGCGGGTAGGCCCCGTGCTTCAGGGTACTGATGGCATTGGCATAATTACAGGTAAACTGAGGGTAGGCTATAGCAAAGTGACTTTATTTATTCTATTTTCTGCATTCCTACACAATTTAAAAATGTCAAAAATCTGTACAGAGAACAGCAAAAACAAGTAATTGACAACAATTGACTCCAGTCATTATCACCTTGGCTGCTATACCTTCATTCACCTCAGTTGATAAGGGACATAAATAACATTCTTCAGCAACATCTCTTACAGCAATTAGCTGCTACGCATTAGCTCAGCACCGGAATTTAAAACTTGAGTTTAGTTTCAAGTCAAACAGCTGTAACCTAGTCAATTACAGCCATCTTCCACCTCTGCACTGCTTTGAGAGGAAAGTTGGGCTGTTCACCGCAGTCAGGCAAACAGTCTTCCCGCCCACTCTGAGGTGTCTGCATGGTCCTAAAGCCAGCCTAAATTGACACCCCTGATTGACAGTATTGAGAATACGGTATACCGCCCAAGCCTACCACTTTCCCCGCACACACACACAACAAAACTGTACCCAAACACTTTTATTAATTGACATCTGATGACATTTTTGTTAACAGAGAAACCCAAAATTTGGATTCCTAGAAATCTCCGCCAGACCCTCATCAAGAAAGTGGAGGAGACAATCAACCTTGTGATCCCTTTCCAGGTATGGGGTAGAGTACACCCTTCACACTCTATAGGATGAATGTACTGTATATATGCTGGTGCCCTTGCCCATAAGAGAAATATGTTGAATGAAATTGCTATTTCATTTTCTTTGGTGCACGTTGAGTTATGGAATGGTGCTACCGACATTCAAAAATATTACAGTTTACTATGGAATACTAGTCCTACCTATCTATAGGTTTTGGAAAATGTGCTCTTTTAGTATTTGTCCAGTAGGTTTCCTCAAGGAGAAAGCTCCCATTTGTATGTCAAAAATAATAAAACAAAATTATTGCAAAAACACAACAGTAAATACTACAGTATACTACAGTCTGCAAAAATACTACAGTAAATCACGCTATGTCTCTTTATTCCTTTCTGCTTTTCCCTCAAGACTATAAATACATACAGCTTCAGTTTTGAAACTGTATCCTAGTAACACATGCAATTGACAGACTGATAACTGATACAGACATGATTATCTTAAGCAGCTCATAGTGAGTAACTGCTGAAAACCACAAGCCAAGGAGTCTGGGCCACCGCCAAATGTACCACCATCTACTGTATTCCTTAGGAACGTTTATCTAGGTTCAAATCTGCCATACAAATATCTGAACAATATCATATTTCAAATGTCTTGGTCTGGAGATGTACTGAAATCATCATCACCCCTGGAACTGTAATGATGATTTAGTAAACGTAGGTTACTGAGGAAAACCAATATTTCACACATATTAACTTGTACTGTAGTCCTCCAGAATCTGGTTTGGTCTTTCTAAAAAATATTAGATTGTTTATATGATTATTTTTTATTTTAGGGCAAGCCTAGGCCTGTGATCACCTGGAGTAAAGATGGGGAGTATCTGAACCCGAAGCAGGTCAGCGTCCGAAACAGCGACACCGACACAATCCTGTTCATCCGCAAGTCAGAGAGGAAGGACTCTGGGAAGTATGAAGTCAAGCTGCAGATTGAGAATGTTGAGGACACAGCCAGCATCTCAATTCAAATAGTCGGTGAGGGCTCCTCCCAACTCTAATGGTTTTGAATATAAATGGTTTATGATTGATCGGTGGCACTATCAGTTCACTCAGAATGGGTTTATGCTGTATCTGAGTTAACTATGAAACTGACACGTTCCGCAAGTGACACATCCCGCAAGCTGGTCCCATTATCGTTGGATATTGAAACAAAACCACACCTGTCCCTAAGATAACACGTAAACAATATTCTACGCGTACCCACCGTGTGGTTTACATTTCTCTGTGAATGATTGGATTGGAGTTTAAGGTAAAGTTATGGTACAGTATGTTGACTCGATAAATGTGATGTCTTATCTTTAGATTTGCCTGGGTCTCCAGAGAAACTGAAGATCATGGATGTTTGGGGCTTCAATGTGGCTCTGGAGTGGAAGCCACCCAAGGACAATGGAAATTGTGAAATAACCGGCTACATGGTTCAGAAGGCTGACAAGAAGACCATGGTGAGAGTCAATGTGCTGAGCAGTGTCTAACATGAAAATGTTCTCTTCATCAATTTGAGCAAGAGGTTCATTGATCAGACAATATTGAATGAGGAAAGTTATACACTGCCCCTCCCATGGCAGGTTCAGGAAAGCATTATCTATATTCTAAATGATGATTAGGCTAATATTTATTTTCTAACTGACACACAGAGGTCATCCCAGTGTGTGTGTGAGAGAGGGCGAGCTGCCTGATAATTAGCTGTTAGTTCTCTGGCTGGTCTCAGAGTGAACTATGCCAAGCTCTGAGTGCCAAGGCAAGGTAGCTAAGCTCTCTGACACACGGCCATAATTGACTCATGTATGTACACTATGTGAGGGGAAGAATGCTACATGGTCACCGAGGGGTATTTTACCCTCCCTTGTGACACACAGTCAGCCACAGCTAGGCAGAGAGCCTTTGTGAGCAAGGAAAACTGCATGCTGGGCCTGTTTGTTTGAGCTCCAACTGCCACCTTCCACCACCCCAGGCAGCCACCCAGAGCACAGCAAGCCAAGCACGCCCTGTTTTTAGCCCCCAGCCTTGGCCTCATACTGGACATGGCTTTTCTGTTTAGTAATGGAACCCTATTGTACTTCTGAGCTGCAAGGTTAGTGGCTAAATAAAAAGCTCCCTATTCAGGTTTCACACAAGTCATTATTAGACCCAATTAATTTCCTACATCTCACTATGGCAGGCTGTGAGATATGAGATTATCATGTTACAAAGAACACTATCTCATTTGGATATCGGAGATGCCCCATTACTAAATATAACACAGTCGGGCCCCTTTGTTTGGCAAACATTCAATGGAGTTGGCATGCATTCTCATTCTCTCAAGACACATTACACTGACATTGTGGTTGAGTTGTTCTGTAGTATTTTGGTATCCCTAAAATATTCTCACTTAAAAATGAAGAGTTTGACTAAAATATGGTTGGTTTTCAGGAATGGTACACTGTCTATGAGCTATATAGGCGAACTAACTGTGTGGTGGCTGATCTCATCATGGGGAATGAATACATCTTCCGTATCTACGCTGTGAACATGGTAGGCCTCAGCCTAGAGCCCTGCTTCTCAGCAGACAGTGCCTACATCCAGAAAACAGGTGGGCTCCCATACCTGATGCACCGTTCATGACAGTAATACCACCATGACATCATAACTATAAACAAACAATAGCTATACATTTATGTATGTAGGAGCAGCATTCATATGAAATTAATTTTTTAAAAACATCCCCTACTGCCACCTGTGTAAAAACCCATAAACTTTCTGAACAAAGGTTGAGCACTGCATCTGTTCATCTGTTTATCAGGTTTCGAATACAAGCCTCCAACCTACAAGGAGCATGACTTTTCCGAGGCGCCTAAGTTCACACACCCTCTAGTGAGCCGTTCAGTCATAGCAGGCTACAACGCCACCCTCAGCTGCTCTGTCAGAGGCATCCCCAAGGTGAGGTGTCCCTATACAGGCGAGAATGACAGAGACAAAGGCTATGCTGCTAACCATGAATGATATAGTGATTCATCACCATCAGAATGACCATCAAATCAGCACGACTATTACATTATCATCATGTCTGCTACTAATACTGTAGGGGGATGTCAAGCATGTCCTGACCAGTAAAACAGTAAAAACCATGAGCCTTGGTTATAGCAGATAGACATTATTTCATTTTTTTTGCCACATGCATTACTTTAGGCACATCTAGTTCACATTGTAAGTCGCTCTGGATAAGAGCGTCTGCTAAATGACTTAAATGTAAATGTAATGTAACCTCTCTCTCTCAGCCCAAAGTAACATGGTACAAAAACAAGATGGACATCTCCAACGAGGCCAAGTACCGTATGTTCAGTAAGCAGGGCGTACTCACCCTGGAGATCCGCAAGCCCTGCTCATTTGATGGGGGAGTGTACATGTGCAAAGCAGTCAACGCCAGTGGAGAAGATGTAGTGGAGTGCAAGCTGGAGATTCGCCGTAAGTATCCCTAACACTACTCACTTTTTCTCTGCTGGTGAGCTCCTTAACACACCTGGCCTGCAAACCAACTGCCAAATCCATTGTCAATCTTGTATGCTCAGTGGCTAGTTTATTAAGTACACCACCCTGTTCACGAAAATGGTTCACTCCTACAGACAATTAATCATGTGGCCGTGGCTTGTTATATAAAGCAGGCAGACAGGCATCAAGGCATCCAGTTACTGTTGGATTGAACATAAGAATGGGCAAAATGAGTGACCTATGTGACTTTGAGCGTGATATGATCGTCGGTGCCAGGTGTGTTCCAGTATCTCAGAAATGGCTGACCTCCTGGGCTTTTCACGCACAACAGTGTCTATGGGTCACCAAGAATAGTGTGACAATAAAAAAACATCCAGGCAACGGCGGTCCTGTGGGTGAAAACAGCTCATTGATGAGAGGTCGAAGGAGAATGGCAAGAATGGTGCAACCTAACAGGCGGGCCACAAACTGACAAATAACGACGCAGTGGTGTGCAGAATGGCATCTAGGAATGAACAACTCATTGGTCCTTGTCACGGATGGGCCATTGCAGCAGATGACCGGGTTCCACTCCTATCAGCTAAACACAAGAAGAGGCTCCAGTGGGCACGCGATCACCAACACTGGACAATTGAGGCGTTGAAAAACATTGCCTGGTCCGAAGAATCCCGGTTGCTGTGGCGTCATGCTGATGGCAGAGTCAGGATTTGGCGTAAACAGCTTGAGTCTGTAGCCCCATCCTACCTGGTGTCGATGGTACAGGCTGGTGGCGGTGGTGTAATGGTGTGGTGAATGTTTTCCTGGTACACGTTAGGGCCCTTGATACCAATTCAGCAATGTTTCCATATCCTGAAGAATTCAGGCAAAGGGGGGACTGACCCGGTACTAGATTGAAGTACCTAATAAACTGGCCACTGAGTGTACATGGTGATTGTCAAGGTTTCCAACTTCCTATGTACTTCACTCTGTTTACGGTCTGGAACAAGTACCCTTAGTACATATGTGTCCATCAAATATGAAGTCATATATGAATGTCTGAAAATGTCATCATATATGAATGCTTCAAACTCATATTTGAAACATGTTTTGGGGTTCCCTTATGAAATAATACATTTGGACATCAAATCTGAGATGGAAGAATTCTACTTGTACATGTTAAATGGTATGTTCAAATCTAGAACATGTATCATGGTAATCATAGTATGTTCTAGAGGGCAAATACAGTAAATCTATTCTTCCTATTTGAGATCTCATGTTAACATATAGACATATCGTTATGTCTTCATAAGGGTATATTAACTTCCTGACGGACCTTTAGAATGTACACTGGAATACATGTAAAGGTTCTAAATGGATCCTGCCACCATGACATGATCCATCTCCTCTGACGTGTGTCTCTCCTTCTGTCTGTAACCCCACCATGCTGTGTCCTGTCATGCTTCTACCCATTTTATTCCCAGCACCTGGCACTTTCCCCCAAGGTAAGCCCCCACACTCAGTAATAACTGAGGTCAATCCCGTTATTATACAACTGTTTCATTTGTGTTCATTTGAGAAGAATAAAAGGTGTGCCTAATATACACTGCTCAAAAGAATAAAGGGAACACTAAAATAACACATCCTAGATCTGAATGAATGAAATATTCTTATTAAATACTTTTTTCTTTACATAGTTGAATGTCCTGACAACAAAATCACACAAAAATTATCAATGGAAATCAAATGTATCAACCCATGGAGGTCTGGATTTGGAGGCACACTCAAAATTAAAGTGGAAAACCACACTACAGGCTGATCCAACTTTGATGTAATGTCCTTAAAACAAGTCAAAATGCGGCTCAGTAGTGTGTGTGACCTCCACGTGCCTGTATGTTCTCCCTACAACGCCTGGGCATGCTCCTGATGAGGTGGCGGATGGTCTCCTGAGGGATCTCCTCCCAGACCTGGACTAAAACATCCGCCAACTCCTGGACAGTCTGTTGGTGGATGGAGCGAGACATGATGTCCCAGATGTGCTCAATTGGATTCAGATCTGGGGAATGGGCGGGCCAGTCCATAGCATCAATGCCTTCCTCTTGCAGGAACTGCTGACACACTCCAGCCACATGAGGTCTAGCATTGTCTTGCATTAGGAGGAACCCAGGGCCAACCGCACCAGCATATGGTCTCACAAAGGGTCTGAGGATCTCATCTCGGTACCTAATGGCAGTCAGGCTACCTCTGGCGAGCACATGGAGGGCTGTGCGGCCCCCCAAAGAAATGCCACCCCACACCATGACTGACCCACCGCCAAACCAGTCATGCTGGAGGATGTTGCAGGCAGCAGAACGTTCTCCACGGCGTCTCCAGACTCTGTCACGTCTGTAACATGTGCTCAGTGTGAACCTGCTTTCATCTGTGAAGAGCACAGGGCGCCAGTGGCGAATTTGCCAATCTTGGTGTTCTCTGGCAAATGCCAAACGTCCTGCATGGTGTTGGGCTGTAAAGCAAAACCCCCACCTGTGGATGTCGGGCCCTCATACCACCCTCATGGAGTCTGTTTCTGACCGTTTGAGCAGACACATGCACATTTGTGGTCTGCTGGAGGTCATTTTGCAGGGCTCTGGCAGTGCTCCTCCTGCTCCTCCTTGCACAAAGGCGGCGGTAGCAGTCCTGCTGCTGGGTTGTTGCCCTCCTACGGCCTCCTCCACGTCTCTTGATGTACTGGCCTGTCTCCTGGTAGCGCCTCCATGCTCTGGACACTACGCTGACAGACACGGCAAACCTTGCCACAGCTCGCATTGATGTACCATCCTGGATGAGCTGCACTACCTGAGCCACTTGTGTGGGTTGTAGACTCCGTCTCATGCTACCACTAGAGTGAAAGCACCGCCAGCATTCAAAAGTGACCAAAACATCAGCCAGGAAGCATAGGAACTGAGAAGTGGTCTGTGGTCACCACCTGCAGAACGACTCCTTTATTGGGGGAGTCTTGCTAATTGCCTATAATTCCCACCTGTTGTCTATTCCATTTGCACAACAGCATGTGAAATGTATTGTCAATCAGTGTTGCTTCCTAAGTGGACAGTTTGATTTCACAGAAGTGTGATTGACTTGGAGTTACATTGTGTTGTTTAAGTGTTCCCTTTATTTTTTTGAGCAGTGTATTTTACATAGTCTAGAATTAAAATGTAAAATCGAATAGTCTAAAATAGTGAAGTATTATCACTCATTCATTGATCACCAACAATAAGTTCTAGTATGTTTGATTTATGAATTGGAAATATGATTCACGACTTAGACTAATTGCCTTGCAGCTCAAATCACCAAAGAGGAGAGGGATAAGCAGACGAACAAGGCTGATTAGGTGTAAAGAAGCCGGTTGAAGATAGGATGGATGTCCTGTCTCATCCTACACGGACCTCCACTGGGACCCTGGCCAGACTACAGCTCAATGTGAAGAGACCAGAGATAATCCACTAGCTTTCATTACCCTGTGTCCCACTACCACCCCGTTATGTGCACATGCCAATCTTCCGGGTTCCCTGTTGTGAAATCATCTTACATAGGTCATCCAAGGCACTACATTCATCCACATTGTGTTATTGTACCTTTATTTCATGGAATAATTTGAGGAGTAGCAAAGGACTGCATTGTTTGATTCACTCTTGCATCCTTAGTAGAAAAAAGTTATTGAGTATTAGTGGCAAAGATCATTTGTTTTATGTATGAAAAATAAATGCAAAGCTTTGTCAACGGGCAGTAGGTGCCCCTTTTATTCTCACTTATTCAAATGCAAGTCTATCCCAGGTTTCTAGGGTGCCCAATCATACTCATATTCCCAGCTGTGAACTGGTTATAATGCAAGTTCAGTAAACCACTACCCCTGATGTGGCCTGTTCACTAGTGGGGGCCTTATAAACCCCCACCATTGTTTAACATGGGAAACAGACAGTGGACAGGGGTTAACACTGAGATGAATACACAGGTGGAGCAGCACTCGTGTGCCTCATGCTGCCCTACCCACAGAACATGATCACTATGAGGTCAACAAACAGTTGATGCTGTGACACTTGAATGAACAAAAGTGGGAATGAACAAAAGCTGCTGGGTATTAATGTAACAAAGCCTAATTAAGGCCAAAAGAGGATACTGCAATATGCTTAATGTGTTTGGCCCAGTGGGAGGTGTGGGGAGGGTTGGAATGTCCCATTCCCCCTGGGGGTGCATCGCTGGGAGGTGAAATGTTTGGTCAAGCCACGTCCATTGCCAAACAGGGTGTGAGAGGTAAGGCTGCTCCTGTTGGTTTCTGAGGTCCACTGCCAACCACCTACCTTCATCCACATGACACATTTAAAACAAACACAGAATTGTCAAACTTGGTGTAGATTTGACATGTCATATTCAAATCCATAATTCATGTGCACTTGTCCACTTCCAGTAAGCCCCATCATGTGTTTGTATGGTTAAAGGAACAGGGGCAGGTGACACGGACACCATCAACAGGGTTCTTTTTTTTTAACCCAGAATGCATTCAAACCTTTCCACACACCAGTCAGAGGAGCCAATTGGGAGAGGTGTCAGTGCCCTGGTGCACTGTGGACCATTTATAGCAATGATGATTTCAACAGCACCCTTGAGTAGCACTATGGTCAATCAGTCAGACAGAACCTAACACTGTAGGCAAAGAAAAACACTCCCGATAAGTCCTGATGAGGTCAAAATCAGGCCAACTTAACTGTGCCAGTGTGGGGCAAATAAATGATACGAATGAGTGAGAATGTCTGTTCGAAATCTTGTACATAAAACATTGTTTTTTTTTAAGCAACTGGTTTTATATATTTTGGTTTACAAAAATCACAGTATACAGTACATACTGTACATTCCTCCCACAATTGGCATCAACTAAAGGCGTGACTTAAATTCAGTGGTGCTGTACAACCAGATGTATTTACAAACAAAGCCTACAGTTCAAACCAAAATAACAATAGCATAAGAACACACACCTTACAAAGCACCGCTGGTAGCCACTAAAGTAGAAGAGGTAGCTTCCGTGGTTAGACAATGCATCCCATTCTTGATTATTGTTTTTTCTATCAAAAATCATTTACATATGGATAAACAGACAGCAATACACACCAATTTGGAATTTGCACGTAAGGGCTTCAAACATCTCCTATACAATCTGGACAGTTGGTTGGGGTTAAAATTACACTCAGTCAAAACATTGACAAATCCATACAAAAATAAGAAACTTTGTGATATAATTTTAAAAGCCAATGAGCTTGATAATATGGACACATTAACAAAGTGTTGAGGGGAGTCTAGGCTTCCCTACATTGCCTAATTTCCTGAGCGCTCACATGAAATACACATGTGGATACAGGCTCCTAGGGTGTGGTATGGTGCAGGCCCCATACGCAAAGTCATGCTCGTGCACATCAAACAGATATTCCCCTACAGTCAAACCTGATCCAATAAAATGTTTCATAGTGAAACACTATCTACATATGTTGTTATTATATCATACTATACATTACACTGCTGAGCTGTGGGATTGTATGCATATTGATCAAAATGAATGGGTTGTGAGCACCAATGATGTCCATAAAATGTTTTTAAAATATTTATATATATTTTACTACAACGCGAACTGTCTTAGAACCATCCAGAAATGAAGGCCTTTGTGTGGCACCAACATTCAGCGCCAGAGGCTTAGCTTGCACTTGGTACATGCTGCACTCACCTTTCAAAGCCAACTTCCTGGCACCTGAAATAACCTTGTCCATGGCCCAGACATTCTGCTCCTCTTTAAGCTATAAATTAGAACGACCCTGGGGGTAAAGCACAGTTCAACTAAATGATTTTCAGTCCAGGAGACAAAACAAACAGTCATAAAAGTCTCCACAACAACCTGGGAAGACTGTTGATAAAACCGTGCTCTCTTCCATTCCCACGGGACATCCAAGACTTTATCACTCATAGCGAGGAAGAATTGTTGACACTTATTGTCAAAGATAATCAACATTTAAGTCATTGGACTTGTACTCTTGAGGAATGAATACAGGGCATGTGAAGATACATGAACAGATTCAGACTGGAGATTCAGTTGGCTCACATTGGGAGGGCTGAAAATGCAGCTGAAAATGCAGCTGTCAGATTATATTAAACACATTGTCAGTACCCCTTAATTTAAAGCCGCTTCCATACAATTCTCCTTTCAGTTACTTTACATTCTCATATGAAAAACAACCCTAGAATGAGGATTATGATTACATTTGCTACATATACAAATGAATAGTGATTATGGCAAGGCTTTAAAATCGACAGACCAGGGAATACCAATAAAATAAAACATATAGCTACAGGCAGAACCTACAAAAAGATGGCACATAGATGCTTGCCTCAGCAAGATACGTGACAGATGAATTCAGGCTTGTAACATCTTGATAATGAGTTTGCTCTAAAACAAGAAGCAGGCACTGGTGGCAAGGTTTCCTCTTTTGTTACATATTTGACAGACAGTTTGGTGTTATCACACACAGGAATCAGTTGTAAATCCTGAAGGGCAAAACAAGGGTTGGCCAAAAGTCTCAGGTCTCAGAGAAGTCTAATTTAATGCCAGATTCCCTTTTTGTGACAGTTGAGTCTGTTTCACACAGTGATTAAAGAAGTGCTCCCTGAATGATTTGTGTGCAGGGACCCACATGCACATGTTTTGTTGTTTATCAAAAACCTTTACTTTTTGTTATAGTGTCACAGACACACACACAGACACACACACAGCTGAAGAGTTTCTCAGTCTTTGATGCGAGGTGTGTTGTATGCGTAGTGGACCAGGGGGAGCCCTCGGTTCTGGCAGAAGCAGGCACGTCCACAGGCCTGCACCTGGTCTGAACTGTCGGACACAAACGAGTCCCCCTCGTCAGCGTACTCTGACTGGGCAGAGAGGGTGCCGCTGTCTGCCCAGTATCCCTCCATACGCTGACCCGCTGCCGCACCAGCCGAGAGGGTAGGGCAGCTGTGGGACTTCACCAAGTGTCTGCAGACTGATGTTGAGGAGGAAGAGGTCCTGGCGTGTAGAGCCACCTGGCAGCGCTCACACATGCCTGTTTCCCCACAGAGCTGGGAGTACACCCCACAGTCATAGCCCAGCCGTGTGGAGGAGTCTCCGTCCCCATCCACAACCCCAGAGCCCCCTGCACACTGCCCAGCCTTCATCCCCCGGGCCACAGCTCCATGGCCCCGCAGCCGCAGCCAGTCCTCCCGGAAGGCGGGGCTGAAGAAAACGTAGAGCACGGGGTTAAGGCATGCCGGTAGGGGGAAGAAAATGAGCGTGACGGACTTGGCGATCTCAGGGCCCCCTGCGGTGCCAGACCTGGCCAGTAGAGGGGCGAAGGAGAAGGCTGCCACAGGACAGAAGAAGATGCAGTTGGTGAATATGAGCCATGCCACATGGCGTACGGCCCCTGCCTGCTCCTGGTCTGCCAGCTCCACCCTGCCCAAGCCACAGTACAGCTGGGTGTACACTGCTGCTGTGAACAGGTAGGCCAGAGCGTTGAGCAGCACCAGGGCCACAGTGACCCCCAGTGCAGGGCCCTCACCGCCAGAGAAGGGTAAACAGAGAGGGGAGGCTGAAGGGTCGCTGGTACTGAAGAGGGGCAGGCAGGCTGCTGCAGCCGCCAGGAGTCCCAGGAGAGCAGCCGCCAGGGCGAAGCGTCTGTCCCCGAACCCTCTCTCGCTGCTCCTCCTGGGCGAGATGGCCTTCCCCAGGAGCCCCCTCACCGCCACGCTGCGCTCCACAGCCGCCAGGGGCAACAGCAGCACCGCCCACTCGGAGGAGAACACCGCCAGGGCCCCTGTCGCCCGGCAGCCCACCCCCGTCTCCCACCAGACCCCAAACTCAGCGAAGGAGCCCCAGGTGGCAGCATCCAGGACAGTGAGCACCCCCACATAGACCCCAGTGAGCAGGTTGGTGAGGGCCAGGAGGCCAACCAGCAGCCTGGCAGGGGAGAGGGCCAAGGCCCGGCGGGAGAAGGTGGCTGCCAGCACCAGAGTGTTGAAGATCAGGGCCACCAGGCAGATGAACCACACAGTCAGACGGATCATCCAGCTGCCCAGGAGGTGCTCACAGGGCTTGAAGGCTCCTGGAGGAGAGAGACAGAGTCAGACTTCAGTTAGTAGGTGATGTGACGATGTACACAATTCAATGCTGTAGATGACAATAAAGTGACTGTGGTTTACCTGGAGAGGGAGAGCAGTGCATTACCATCGATATCCTCTCCACATCTTCTCCACCTAGAACACAAAGATGATTTAGCTAATCAGTTTCAATAAACTTTTTATCTCTCCTCTGAATAATACTTGTTTATGTCAAGAGTGGTCTAATGACCAATCATGACTGACATAATTTACCTGTAACCTTCTTGATGTTCTCATCAGTGGAAGATGTTGAAGAATCACATCCCACAAATGCACAGCACTGGTAAGCATAGGGAACTGATACTGACCTGTAGACCATAATAGGACCATTATCATTCAAAGTGTTGCATGACCCCAACCTCACAGTTGGACTTAAGTTTAGTTACTGTAAGTGAATTGGGTTTGGCTCTACAGTGAGTTCACATCTAGTTCAGGACAGTGTGAGGTCATTTGGATGAATTACTGGGATTCTAACCTTAGTTTGGGGAGGCTCTTTGCAGTAAATACATTTTTCATCTGCAGGTTTCCTGTGAGTTTCAGTTGGTTCAGGGAACTCAGTCCAGTTGTTGGAATGCTGGTCAGCGAGTTTAAGCTCAGGTCTCTAAAACAAACAGGACATATTAGCATACATACATTCCTGGAACACACTACTAGCATATGTACACATTTGTTTAAACAGTAATGTATTTGTTATCATGACTTGTATGAGAACGGATTGAGTTTTTACCACAGTACAGTGTCCTACTCACAGGTTTGTTAGCACCGTCAAATAGAGGAAAGCATCTCTGTGGATGGTTTTCATTTCATTTCTACTCAGGTCCCTGCAGTAAAGACAATTACTTAACGATGTGTTCAGAATGAGGGCAGCAAATTAAAGCTTTTTTAAATGAGCCTCTGGCATGAGCTAGTGAAAGCAGAACTGAGTTCATTTCCAATGAGATCTACTTAGGCCCTTCACCTTTAAGCCTCAAGGTACTATAGGCTGCAAGTGTGTGTGTGTGTGTGTGTGTGTGTACTCACAGCAAGCGCAGGGCAGACAGGCCCTGGAATGTGTCCCTGTCGATTTGCTGGATGTGGTTGTGCTGCAGGCTTCTATAATTAGGGCAGAACACAGAATATACAGTCAGGAAAAGGTAGAAGGTGGGGGTCATCTTGAGTGTAATGTTTAAAAATGTGTTTGTGCTCTTGCTCACATTCCCAACAATATATACAATACTCACATTTCCTGCAACTTTAGACAGCCCTGGAAGGAAGGCAGCTCCTCAATCTCATTGTAGGACAGGTCTCTGATGGGCAAAAGGATGAAATAATATAATCTGGAATGTCACCAGAATTCATGTGAAATAGATTAATAAGGTAGGATAAGGGTGAGAGGTGAGGTTGGGGATACTTACAGAGTCCGCAGCACCTTGAGATCCTCACAGAGCTCAACCGGTATGGCAGCAATCTTTGTGCCTGTCAACGTACTGAGAAAGAAACACGCTGATTTAATTACCACTGACAAACTGTCTCACTTAACCTCAAACAAGGCAGAAAAAAAGCCAATCACTCACAATCTGTCTAACACAAACACATTCATTCTAACATTGTTGGTCAGTGTCAGTTGTGTATGTTGACATAAAGCATCTGCTGTATTGTCTACTCACAGACTCTCCAGGTTGTTAGTCCCAGTGAGACAGGGAAACTCCTGCATCATACTGGCTCCACGAAGCATCCTGAAACGCATACCTCACAGGGTTAGAATACAATAGGTATGACACACCAGACACTAACTTTATGCTGAATAACTGTCCACTTGTAACATTAGATTATGGTATGAAATAAGCACCAGCATTATTCAGTGTACTGTATCACATGGTGATTAAATACACTTTTATTGTAAATCAGTTAATTCAGAGATTCTTACCACACTATGAATACAATGTTCAGAGTACCAGACTTGTTTTTTTTTAACATATATGGACAGGGACTTACAGGGAGTGCAGGTCAGACAGGTTCTGGAAGGCAGAAGTTCCCACAAATGACAGGGGGTTGTCATAGAGGTGGCTGGGGAGGATAAGAGAAGAGGACACTCTGACAATAAACGTATTTACTATGAGAGAATGGCACCATCTTCTGGACAAGTATCTTCTAGGCCCATGGTTAGTCACTATATTACCAGCGTGGTGCTGTCAGTCAGTCACTATATTACCAGCTTGGTGCTGTCAGTCAGTCACTATATTACCAGCGTGATGCTGTCAGTCAGTCACTATATTACCAGTGTGGTGCTGTCAGTCAGTCACTATATTACCAGTGTGGTGCTGTCAGTCAGTCACTAAATTACCGCGTGATGCTGTCAGCCAGTCACTATATTACCACGTGATGCTGTCAGTCAGTCACTATATTACCAGCGTGGTGCTGTCAGTCAGTCACTATATTACCAGCGTGGTGCTGTCAGTCAGTCACTATATTACCAGCGTGGTGCTGTCAGTCAGTCACTATATTACCAGCGTGGTGCTGTCAGTCAGTCACTATATTACCAGCGTGGTGCTGTCAGTCAGTCACTATATTACCAGCGTGGTGCTGTCAGTCAGTCACTATATTAGCAGTGTGGTGCTGTCAGTCAGTCACTATATTACCAGCTTGCTGCTGTCAGTCAGTCACTATATTACCAGCTTGCTGCTGTCAGTCAGTCACTATATTACCAGCTTGCTGCTGTCAGTCAGTCACTATATTACCAGTGTGGTGCTGTCAGTCAGTCACTATATTACCAGCGTGATGCTGTCAGTCAGTCACTATATTACCAGTGTGGTGCTGTCAGTCAGTCACTATATTACCAGCTTGCTGCTGTCAGTCAGTCACTATATTACCAGCTTGCTGCTGTCAGTCAGTCACTATATTACCAGTGTGGTGCTGTCAGTCAGTCACTATATTACCAGCGTGATGCTGTCAGTCAGTCACTATATTACCAGTGTGGTGCTGTCAGTCAGTCACTATATTACCAGCTTGCTGCTGTCAGTCAGTCACTATATTACCAGCGTGGTGCTGTCAGTAAGTCACTATATTACCAGCTTGCTGCTGGTGTGTTTCCCAACTCCTGTCCTGGACTACCCCCAACAGTACACATATTTTGTAGCCCCGGACAAGCAGACCTGATTCAACTGGTCAACTAATGATCAAGCACTCAATGAGTTGAATCAGGTGAGTTTGTCTGGAGCTACAACCAAAATGTGTGCTGTTGGGGGTACTGGAGGACTGGAGTTGGGGAACACTGTGCTAGTACATGAATGTGTGAAGGCTTAAGGTTCTATTCTATAGTATTTGTTGACTGTCGGACTGGCTTTGAAGTATGGTCTTACATGGTGCGGAGCAAAGGGTTCTTGTGGAAGGCTCCCTCAGGTACGGCTGCTATGTCGTTGCTGTGAAATCCACTGGAGGAAAGTGAAAATATACACAGTGAAAATGATTCTAACCACAATCTTTGGGATGAAGGTGGAATATTAAATATGCAACGATACATTTGCAAGAGCTGAACGAGAAGAACGAGATACAAATTGTGATTAGGAAAACAGATGGGTCCCAAATTAAGTAAACTGTTATAGTTGCCAATATATAAATGACGACTAATTCTGTACACGTGTGCTACAGCTTCCTGATTTCTGCACTTAATGTGGCTAATTCTAGTTTTCACCATTAGATGGCATCTTTCAATCTAATGTGTGTCAATTATTTGACTGAAGGTCAAATAATTACTAATTGCTAATTAATCTATACTGCTGTCATAAAACATGGTAAATTCCATATATGTTTAATATTGTTTTTCCATCAGAAATATGAAAGGACACCATCTGGAGAACAGTTTTGACTGTCCACATGAAACGTTGTGAAGTCATGATCTATTGTTCAAGATGTCCCAGTGATACTGTGAAAACAAAGGCCAGGTAATGTACCTAATGTGCCTGCGTCTTTTATCTAGTAGACATGTCCCTTATATCCATCACAAGTTCAAGGGATCAAGAAACCATTGTACAGGAACATTAAGACAGCCTCTCTCTCTACTACAGCGCTGACAGACAGGAGAGGAGAGCAACAAAGGTAAGGAAAACAGATAGAGGAGTGTATTCTTGGGGGCACTAGTCAGACCCCATCATTAATCTCTCAGCTCCCCCTGCCAAGGTTCACAGTTCCACTGAGACACATCAACAGCTCACAATTCTACAAAAACACTGCAGCCTGCACGCAACAAGAAAATGATATCACCTCTAGGCCACATGCCGCTTACTGACTAAACAACCTAATCACTCAAAGTTGACGTTTCAGATTTTAAAAATCTCACTAAGGGAATCTGTGTACGCATGTGCATCCCTGTGTGTGTGTGTGTGTCGGTATCGGTGTGTGTGTGCATCCATTTTTGACTGTGTGTGTGTGTGTGTGTGCATGTGTTTGTCATGGGACAGTACTCACAGCTCCTTCAGTTTGGGAAGTGCCTGGATTGCTTCTGGGAAGGTCATCAGGTTGTTGAAGTTAAGATCCCTGAGGGGCCAAAAGGAGCAGGGAGTTTCATAATCATTACACCACACACCACAGCACACTCAATCATACTGTAACCATTCACTAGCAGTGCTGTGCAAACATACGGTCACCTTAACGATAGTAAAATATTGATCTTCCAGTTTCAGTTACTACACTATAAAACATTATCTTGAAGGGATATCCAGTGTTCATGAATAGCCAAGTGTACTGTAGTTCCCATGACAGACTGGAGTGCTCACGTATAAGGTAGGCTCCTATAGTAAGTAAGACAATTCTCGTTATGCTTTATCAGTGTCAACGTTGTGAGTGAGTGTGACACTGCAAAAGTAATTATAACAGCCATGGTACGTCTAATATGGCTGCTGTTAAACCATAGGTCAGAATGTCTCTGTCCCCTCCGGACTAAAGATGTTGTGTCACTGTTCAGGCTGGCGACGCAGGAGGAAGCGAACAATGGGAGGGTAGTGCAGATAGCCATCACGGACTCCGCTCCATTTATCCTGGAGCAATTACAGGAGGAAGTGGACACACTGACGTCCCGGCTGCTCTGGGTGTGTGGGTGAGTGTGTGTGTGTGAGGGGGTGGGGGAGTGGCTCATACACACTGACGTCCCGACTGCTCTGGGTGTGTGGGTGAGTGTGTGTGTGTGTGAGGGGGGGAGTGGCTCATACACACTGACGTCCCGGCTGCTCTGGGTGTGTGGGTGAGTGTGTGTGTGTGTGGGGGGGTGAGTGGCTCATACACACTGACGTCCCGGCTGCTCTGGGTGTGTGGGTGAGTGTGTGTGTGTGTGGGGGGGGGAGTGGCTCATACACACTGTTAATGAGTTTGTATTCAAATGCACTTACAGCGTCTCTAGGTTCTCTAGCCCCGTGAAGCAGCTCTCCCCAATCTCCTTAATTCTGTTATTATGCAGATGCCTGGAAGATAAAGGAGATATTTATATTCCATTCCCGGCTCCAAATAGACTTCACTGTTGCAGACGAGCCAAAACGGACATTGAACAACAGAAGGAACATGTATAGGATATCTAGTCTATGTGATTGAACATGCAGGGAGGTTTTAACAGGAGTCTGTCTGGGTTTTTAAGCAGGATATAATATAGCTATTCTTAGTGACATACAACACACATAAAACAAAATGTTCAATCTGCCACATGGCATCCCATCCTTTGTGGATGAACAACGCAGCACTTTTCACATCTCCGGCACTCCCTGCCTGGTAGTAAGACCCAATTCAATCTATTCATAAGGTAAATGTCCTCTGCAGCCATCACCAGAGACCACAGTGATTGGGAAGTCAGGTATCATTGTGAGTGCTGGTGTGTCGAAGGCTGACGGATTCAAGGTATTTTCTTCCTGTTTATTCTTGCCAGCCACTAGAGACACAGCTCTGTCCTATTTCCCTCTAACTGGGCCCTGCAGCCATAGCATTTTCCTTGTGCGTGTGTGTGCGTGCATGCGTTTGTGTGCATGTGTGTGCGTGCACGTGTGCATGGGTGCATTTGTGTTTGAAGTGATGGCTTCATACAGTATGTTGATATATTTAACTAAGAATTTCATTTGACTTGGAGAGGAATGGATTTGAACATCTGCAGTGTTTGAATGGTAGAGAAATGTAATCTGATGGTTTGTTCCTTTGACACAAAATAACTGTCTTTCATAAAAGTGGAGATTGTTCTATTACCCATGATTCCATGATTCTACATTTTCTTTTTCCAACAGATGTAAATCTCCACCAAAAATATCTCATATCTGTGCTACATCTGAATCTACAGTATACTATCAATGAGTTGAACCCCCCAAACTCTCCCATATGGGAAGGAGCACAGAACAGATCCAGAAGAGGGTTTAAATAGGATCTTGAGTTTACTGAGCTTGCCTGACACAATGGAACCAATAGAATAATCACAAGGAGTCCAAACCCTGCCCCTCTTGCACTCCAGAGAGACTAGAGCAAACGCTAAATGTATTTGAAAGATTCAAATAGTATTTGAACCCAGGTCTGGAATAGATAGATCTGCAGCACTCACAGCACCACCAGACTGGAGAGGTTGGCAAAGGCATTGTTGGGGATGTGGGTGATGCGGTTGAGTGCCAGGGTGAGAGCCTGCAGGTTAGCCTGGTGTCTCATGGGACCCACTGGGACCTCAGTCAGGCTGTTGTCATCCAGCCAGAGGTGGCGGAGCTGCTGCAGGCCCTCAAAGCTATCCTCAGGCACCGTCGTGATGTGGTTGGCATCCAGACGTCTGCAGAGGGAGGGGGGGGGAAGAGATTTTAGAAACCTTTATCTTACTAGTTATGTCACACCAATGTGTGAATCCTGTCATACATTCACCACCATGAACATTCTCATGTTGAGGACATCTCATATTGATACAGCACATAACGAGACAGAGAGAGACAGAGAGAGAATCAAGGGCCATGTAAGGAATGGTATTTATGAGGTATTTCTATTGCCTCAGTAGAAAAACATTACACTATAGTCTTCCATTTTTAACAGCTTTCCATTGCCCTTACTCTTATCAACTGCAAATATTTGAATGAGCCATTGGATAGCCTACTACATTATAACGTATGTATAGTAAGTATGGTGTTACTATAAAAATTTGAATTTTATTCTTCTAAATATTCAGCATTTATTTCTAACTATTTAGACTGTTCTGGTGAGAACTACAAACAAAAGGTTTTAAATAGCTTTGTTCTACAATCAAGGTTTCTGCTAATTTTGTATTTGGCTGGTGCTGCACATTCTGTTCCTCATTCATGAAACCTGCTCCTTAATGCTGATATCACAACATTAACTCTAAGTTTCCCTCTCCTCTTCCCTCGCTCTCTTTCCACCTCCATATCTCTCTCTCCCTCTACATTCCCTACGAGTCTGTGTTGGAAGAAGAAAGGCACGATGATTGACATCTAACTCTCAAAAGCATTATACAAACCCAGCTAGGCTCTGCCAAAACATATTACTTCAGCTACAGACCTTAACTCCTAAGAGAGAAAAGACTAGTGCAAAAAAAAGAGAAGGAAAAAAAGAGAGGGAAAACGTGGGACTGAGGGAAAGGATCTGGAGAGGTGATAAATGGCAGAAAGCGGGATTTTCAGCATGTCCCGGACCAGGCTTCCAGCTGGAACTCATCCTACACTATTCACAGTCAGAGTCAAAAGAGGCACAGGGAAACAAAGATGGAGTAATGCTCAGTCATAGTCCCTCGGAGAGTGACATGCAGTAGTCACAGAGAGTCACTAAGTTAAAGTCAAAGGAAAGAGACGCTGAGGAGCTGGGGATTTGGAAACCAGTGCAGGGTTCTACGCTGACTATTTTTTACAAGGAGCACATGTGCGCGCCTAAGTTGAAAAATGTAGGTGGACACAAAGACATTTAGGAGCACAATGAAAAATATTTGAGGTATTAAAGCTAGAATCCTTAATTTTTCTAGGCACATTGGTGACTAAATTCAAATTCCAGGTCGCACAGCAATAATTAAAATGGTCGCACTGTAGAGCCCTGCAGTGTCTAGGAAACATAACCCACACACATCCCTTTCAAACCCATACAGGCAAAAACCAATCACATAAATAAATAGATGATGTCTCACTGTTGGTAAATGCAACGTGGTGGGGGGTAAAGACAGCATGGTAACCAGATGGTGCTGTGTGAGCTGTGTAAAGGTTAGTGCAATGATGCAGGCCAGTCTAGAGGAAGCGAATAGGTCAATTGGATTGTAGAGTGAATGCTTCCCATTGTAAATGTCATGATTAAGCTCACGATGTCCATTTGAGGAGTTTTGACATTTCAAGTCTCTAAAAGGTGTGTGTGTGTATGTGTGTGCATAGTAGTGTAATTCCAGATGGATGAAGAGATAGGGGGACTCACAGAGACTGTAGAGAGTAGAGGTTCTTTATAGCTGTACTTGGAACAGTCTTCAGCTGGTTATTCTGCAACATCCTGAGGGAGAGAACACAGTTTTATAACCTGAACTGTGGTCACACCAACATGCCTCCTCGTTACAATTTCTGCACAACCAAATCAAATCAAATTTTATTGGTCACATACACATATTTAGCAGATGTTATTGCGGGTGTAGTGACATGCTTGTGTTCCTAGCTCCAACAGTGCAGTAATATCTAACAATTCATAACAATACACAAATCTAAAAGTAAAAGTACACAATTAAGAAATATATAAATATTAGCACGAGCAATGTTGGAGTGGCATTGACTAAAATACAGTAGAATAGAATACAGTATTTACATGAGATGAATAAGCAGTATCTAAACATGATTAAAGTGACTAGTGTTCCGTTATTAAAGTGACTAGTGTTCCATGATTAAAGTGACTAGTGTTCCATGATTAAAGTGACTAGTGTTCCATGATTAAAGTGACCAGTGATTCCATGTCTATGCAACAGCCTTTAAGGTGCAGGGTTGAGAAGCCAGCCAGGTGGTAGCCAGCTAGTGATGCAACCAGCAGTCACGTGGTGCGTTCGAGAATGAGAAGATCAGCTCTGTATCAAGTTAAAGTGTGAACACGGTATGAAAATGTATGCACTAACTACTAGTAAGTCGCTCTGGATAAGAGCGTCTGCAAAATGACAAATGTAAATGAACACAAAAGGACTACAAAGTGTTGCAGCCTCAGCCTCCTATCTCTGTGAAGAGTCAAAGTCACTCAGGCTTTGTTTCATAAGCTTGTGGGTTCAGGGTGAAGTAGAGTGTACAGCATGCATTACAGTATGGGGAGGATGTGTCTCTGAGCACACACATTTGTGTCTGCATGCATATCAAAAAATATTATAGTGTATACTATAGTCGCACAGGAATAGTATAATAGTAGTGTTTTTGCGAACTTTACTCACTGTATTGTTTAAAACATTTTTTATTTTTTTATTTTACCCCCTTCTTTCACAGTTACTATCTTGTCTCATCGCTACAACTCCCGTACAGGCTTGGGACAGAGGAAGGTCGAGAGACATGCGTCCTCCGAAACACAACCCAACCAAGCTGCACTGCTTCTTAACACAGCGCACATCCAACCCGGAAGCCAGCTGCACCAATGTGTCAGAGGAAACACCGTGCCCCTAGCGACCTGGTCAGCATGCACAGCGCCCAGCCCACCACAGGAGTCGCTAGCGCGCGATTAGACAAGGATATCCCTACCGGCCAAACCCTCCATAACCCGGACGACGCTAGGCCAATTGTGCATAGCCCCATGGACCGGCCGGCTGCGACAGAGCCTGGCCTCGAACCCAGAGTCTCTGGTGGCACAGCTAGCACTGCGATGCAGTGCCTTAAACCACTGCGCCACCCGGGAGGCCCTCACTGTATTGTTTTTGCAGACTGAAGTCCGTAAAAACACTACACTCCAAAATGCAGATTACCGTTTGTTATGAAAATTTGATATCGGCCCTAATTAATCGGCCATTCCGATTAATCGGTCGACCTCTATTATCTATGACATAGAAGTGGGGGGCTTTCTCTTTGACAAAACGTAATAGACAAATACTAAAAGAGCAAATTTGCAATAACCTGTAGGTAGGTAGGACTGGGGTCTGAACGGAAGGTTCAGAGCTTCTGCTCTTTTCTATAACCATAGGGAATATAATACACTTAGTGTACAGAGCATTATGAACACCTTCCTAATATTGACTTGCACCCCCTTTTGCCCTCAGAACAGACACAATTTGTCGAGGCATGGACGCTACAAGGTGTCGAAAGCATTCCACAGGGATGCTGACTCCAATGCTTCTCACAGTTGTGTCAAGTTGGCTGGATGTCCTTCGAGTGGTGGATCATTCTTGATACATACGGAAACTATTGAGTGTGAAAAACCCAGCAGCATTGCAAATCTTGACACACTCAAACCAGTGCGCCTGGCACCTAGTACCATAACCAGTTCAAAATACACTTCAAATCTTTCGTCATGCCCATTCACCCTCTGAATAGCTCACATACACGATCCATGTCTCAATTGTCTCAATACTTTAAAATCATTATTTAACCATGTCTCCCCTCCCCTTCATCTACACTGATTGAAGTGGATTTAACAAGTGACATCTATAAGGGATCCTAACTTAACTGGATTTACCTGGTCAGTCTATGTCATGGAAATGTTTTGTCCACAGTGTAAATGGTCTATCCTTGACATGTATGTTTCTCACTTACAGGTGGCACAAATTG
This sequence comes from Oncorhynchus nerka, assembly GCF_034236695.1. NCBI lineage: Eukaryota > Metazoa > Chordata > Actinopteri > Salmoniformes > Salmonidae > Oncorhynchus > Oncorhynchus nerka. Next base: position 75,201,220 of record NC_088422.1, read on the forward strand.
GGATATGGGGAGGGGAATGGGCAGGGTATATGCAAATTAAATACTGTAATATTTACTATAGTAAAAAAAGTTTGGGCGGACTAACATTTCATGAGTATTTACTATAGTATTCTACAAAATTATATACTACTAGTACAACACACAATCAAGGGATACTACAATGTGTAGTATAGAATTCTACAGTATACTACAGAATTATATAGTAAGTACTGTAGTATTCCATAGTAAAATAGTATATTTTATGTGGGATGTGAGTACTTGACCATGTAGTGATGAGCGTTTGTATCTGTCTGTCGATCCTAGTATCTACTGGACACAAATGTGGCTATGGTGACTATCTCCCTTCCTCTCTACTATCAGTAGTCTCTGTCGTCAAAGCAGGCTAGGGCCCAGGGGAACAGGCCCTCTGGTTTCCTGCTTCTTCACACACGTCACATGGCAACCGCTCGTTGGGAAGGAAGTGAACACCTCTGTTTTATTTCATTCACCAATTTTATTTACAGGTGTGTGTGTGTGTGTGTGTGTGTGTGTGTGTGTGTGTGTATGTCTGTGTGTTTGATTTTGTGTGGGTTGTGCCCGAGCACTCACCAGTACTGGCCTTTGAACCCTTGGCTCAATGTACAGTCACAGAACATACAGGTATTATATGAGTGTTTGTCTGTGTGTGCGTGTTGTAAGTGTGTGTGTAGGACCAATGAGCAGCACACTTACAGGACTTTGAGCTGATGTAGTCCAGACAGAGCGTCAGGGTGGATGAATGAGAGGTCATTTCCTGCCAGTCGTCTGAGGTAGGAGAGAGACGAAGAGAGAGAGAGAGGAAGAGGGAGAGAAAAAGATGGTGATCAATTCAGAATTGCATCGGAAGCTAAACGAGGATTCGTACAGTAATCTATATGTTGTTGGTACAACTTTCAAAGCTCTCAATTTAACAGCTTCACTTTGAAATGTTAATACATACAAGATTGAAAGTCATCGACCAAAAAAACAAATGAAAACACCTCACAGGTTCTAGTTTGTGTTATCAGGCATAGCATAGCATAACATAATGCCTGGGGTGCCAGAGAGACGTGTCAGTGCGACGGCATGTTGTCAATTCACCAGACACTCTGGGGAGAGAGTGGACACATTAGGACTGGGCCTGGGTTTCCCCTCCTGGGCCTGGTCTACCTCCCCTTCCCTTCCAGCCAGGGTATCAGGAAGAACTGGCAGTGTGAATAATCATGTGGGGGTGGGATGTCAGGGACTCATAGTTCCACCAAATCTGGCCTGGGAGATTAGCACCAGATTTATCACCCTCTGCAACTTGAGTCGGGTGGCATTAGATTCCCCTGCAGCCAATAGTTGCTGGGTGTGAGCCTGAGAGCCTGGGGAATCTGAGTAACAACTCCCACCATGCCCTAATACAACCCCACAACACTTCCAGGGATGTCGAACACAGTTGGTCCATCATATAACAACCAGACAGCATCATATGACAGGGTCTCTAGTCTAAACACACAAACGCTAGTGGCAGACTTCCACTGTGATCCAATGGCAGACCATGTTAAAAATCACATATTTGTTGTGGTTGACAAACATGGTTAGGATTTGGAAGGCTATATAATGGTACATGCTCTACAACTTGACTTGGCTTTGGCTCAAACCAAATGATTGCCTTCCAGTGGTGGATTCCAAAGGACACGCTTCACCATCAAACACCCAAATCAGTTTGGCTTCTCATGTGTCTTTGTCAATGATTCATTTCACAGCATTTTCATTGTTTCTCAGCAGCAAATTAACTGTAGGCAAATGGGACAGTTTCATGCACATAAATCAAGCCTACTCCTTGACTCAATTGCACTAAGTTTGCGGCAACTGAAACTACTGACAATTATTTATTATTAATCTGGGACTCAAGTAACACATCTTCAGGTTTGAAAGCAGAGTAGGATTTATGTGCAAATTGGTTAGTGTGTCTGCCAGATTTATAAGGTACTGTAAACTTTACGTCCACAGTCTTGGAGCTGGTCAACGCCCACATGTCTACGGCCCAGCCACCACACGCAGGCCTGCTAACAAATTGCTAGGACATCCTTCACATTTCAGGGTGAAGAACCTCCCCACCCATTCCCTTTCTCTCAACAAATTCAGAACATGTCCCCCTAGGCTTTGATGAGGCAGAAGAATGTGCTAAGCCTTGTTGAGGAAAGACTAAATCCTTCCCTTCTGTAGCACCACTCCCACAACCATTCTATTTCACTAAGAAACTCACTGGTAGACAACATACACTTTAACATCAGAAGGTGAAGAGATTTGGAACACACACTCAGAGAGACAAATGTGTGCAGAGACACAGACAAATACACAAGCACTCAAACACAAATTGAAGGGGATTACTCCCCTACATCTCTTTATCTGTCAGCATGGTAGCTAGGCTGTGTTGTGCTTTGTTCAGGATGGGAGGTGTGTATGAAGGAGGGTTGCGTGACTATCAGAGAGGGAATGCTTCTCTCTGGGCATGTCCCCCTCTCTCAGTCAGCCCACAGGGCTGGAGCTGTGGTTCAGTGACACAACACCACCCCGGGCTACAGAGCCATCCGCTCAGTTCACTCAATGAAACATTATGATTTGTTTCAAGGATAAGGCTAAACAAACACAAATTAAAAACTAAAGACAGCTGTCAACAAAAAAGCATTCCGAAGCATGAATATAACTGCTAGGCACTACAGTGCTGCTCAGTAGGGTTGGGCGGTATCCCAATTTTCATACCGAGGTACAGTTTCTGTACCATACCGGCAGTGCACACAATGGGAGCTAATTCAAACAAAAGAAAACTAGTTTTTTGTTTAGTTTTTTTGGGGCACAGAACAATTTAGGCAACAGGGATCCGGAGGGAAATGAATGTCTCTGCTGTGTCCAAAAAGCTTGATCTTGACATTTAGCAAGCAAGTTAGCAAAACAAATGCGTAGCTGGGGCCCTCAGCCTGATATAATTGATTTCGGCACATCTTAGATTTCTTATAGTTATACTTAAAAGCAGTGGCGTAGCACGCACCCCATTTTTGAAAATGCACGCACCCCAGTATTGAAAATGATACTGTAAGTATTTTGAAAAATACCCCAGTATACGGTATCTCCCACGCCTACTGCTCAGCTACAGAGCAGGATGGAACCTAGAGAACAGGTTTCACTAAGTATATTTGACACTGGGCAGAGACCCCTGTCCCTGCCTGAAAGGTAATGTTGAGTGGTAGAGTGTAACGAGGGTGCGTTTTTAGCCAGGTTGTCAAGGAAACCATTGTTTTGCCTTCTTCCTTCCTGCCTGGCATTCCTCCACTTACAATGCGATGAAAAGTAAATTGCCCTTTGACAGAGCAGATGAAGTAGACCTAGTGTTCAGAAGAGAAGGGAGTGAAGACTGGTCCAAGATGATAGACACAGACAGGCTAAAATAACATGGGCACAGAAGCAGAATAATGTTAGCTGGTCATTTTGCATTCTCAGGGTGACATGTTACCTGATATCAGGTAGACAGATCTTATCCTTACTTCCAGCTCTGAACCAGACAGAGGGGTATTTCAAGAGTTTAAAAAATGACAAAGATTAGATATGCTCATTGAATGGGTCCCAGAACTGAGACATGTGGTTGCCACCCTGCAAATTCTCAAAGAAAACACAATGAAAGAAAGTGAAATATCTCACATACATGTTCTCTGGAATCATACGTAGCCTATAGTCATGGTACTTTTTGATAGCTATCATGGTATAACTTGCCCTTTCTGAAAACACTGCAACTTAGCAGACTACAATGGCATGACTCTTTGGTGTTAGAGAAACTACAGGGTTCTTTATATCTTGTTGAGCAACTTGATGATCAAACACATAATACAACTGGTCTGTTGTGGTTGAAAACCACTGATTATCTTATGCATGTGACAACAACTGTAGTGGGTAATGTAAAAAAGATTAATACTCACAGTTCTTCTAGATAGGGGAAGTTCTTGAAGACAAAAGCCGGGAGCTCTGTGATGTTATTCATGCTGATGTCACTGGAACCAAACAACAAGCGTCATGAGTGGATCAGTATTTCTCTCAGGTTAGAAAAAGAACAGTCATGATTACAATTCAAATCTCAAACAATCAAGGTGGATTTATACTCCTAAAGATGCAACAACAGAGAATTGCAGAAATAGTAGATAATGTTTGATGCCATGGTAGTGTGTAACAAATGTATCTTTTTGGGGGCATAACTATTAAGTAACTGCTCAGAAGCATGCTTTCAATACGGTTCCATTGGTTTTCATGTCATGTAGATTGGTAGAGGGGAAGTACTGTCATCTTCCCCAGCAGTATAATGATTCATTTGGGCCAAAACAGGTCCCCAGTAATACTGTAAACCCTTGAAGAAACCCTCCTCATATTGCCCAGGGGACGTTCACTTTTCCAACTCACTGCAGAGAAAGACAGGCATGTAGCAGCACGACAGCTATGCAGACAGCACTCACGTTTCTTCCCCACCTGACTAATTCAGTATGTGACTTGCATATAGTTGAAGTCGGAAGCTTACTTACACTTAGGTTGGCGTCATTAAAACTCGTTTTTCAACCACTCCATAAATATCTTGTTAGCAAACTACAGTTTGGCAAGTTGGTTAGGACATCTACTTTGTGCTTGACACAAGTCATTTTTACAACAATTGTTTGCAAACAGATTATTTCACTGTATCACAATTCCAGTGGGTCAGAAGTTTACATACACTAAGTTCACTGTGCCTTTAAACAGCTTGGAAAATTACAGAAAATTATGTCATGGCTACAGAAGCTTTGGATAGGCTAATTGACGTCATTTCAGGCAATTGGAGGTGTACCTGTGGATGTATTTCAAGCCCTAACTTCAAACTCAGTGCCTCTTTGCTTGACCTCATGGGAAAATCAAAAGAATTCAGCCAAGACCTCAGAAAAATACATTGTAGACCTCCACAAGTCTGGTTCATTCTTGGGAGCAATTTCCAAACGCCTGAAGGTACCACGTTCATCTGTACAAACAATAGTATGCAAGTATAAACACCATGGGACCACACAGCGATCCTACCGCTCAGGAAGGAGATGCGTTCGGTCTCCTAGAGATTAATGCACATCAATCCCAGAACAACAGCAAAGGACCCTGTGAAGATGCTGGAGGAAACAGGTACAAAAGTATCTATATCCACAGTAAAACGAGTCCTATATCGACATAACCTGAAAGGCCGCTCAGCAAGGAAGAAGCCACTGCTCCAAAACCGCCATAAAAAAGCAAGACTACAGTTTGCAACTGCACATGAGGACAAAGATCGTACTTTTTGGAGGAATGTCCTCTGGTCTGATGAAACAAAAATAGAACTGTTTGGCCATAATGACCATCGTTATGTTTGGAGGAAAAAGGGGGAGGCTTGCAAGCTGAAGAACACCATCCCAACCGTGAAGCACGGGGGTGGCAGCATCATGTTGTGGGGGTGCTTTGCTGCAGGAGGGACTGGTGCACTTCACAAAATAGATGGCATCATGAGGCAGGACAATTATGTGGATATATTGAAGCAACATCTCAAGACATCAGTCAGGAACTTAAAGCTTGGTCACAAATGGGTCTTCCAAATGGACAATGACCCCAAGCATACTTCCAAAGTTGTGGCAAAATGGCTTAAGGACAACAATGTCAAGGTATTGGCCCTGACCCCAATCCTATAGAAAATGTGTGGGCAGAACTGAAAAAGTGAGTGCGAGCAAGGAGGCCTACAAACCTGACTCAGTTACACCAGCACTGTCAGGAGGAATGGGCCAAAATTCACTGGGCCAAAACTTATTGTGAGAAGCTTGTGGAAGGCTACCCGAAACATTTGACCCAAGTTAAACTGTCACATCCTGACCATAGAGAGTCCCTATTTTCTATGGTAGAGGGCGTGACTGGGGGGTTAGTCTAGTTTATTATTTCTATGTGGGGTTCTAGGTTTGTTTTTCTATGTTGGTGATTGTGTATGATTCCCAATTAGAGGTAGCTGGTAATCGTTGTCTCTAATTGGGGATCATATTTAAGTAGCTGTTTTTCCCACCTGTGTTTATGGGATATTATTTTGAGGTAGTGCACGTAGAATCTCTGTAGTCACGGTTCGTCGTTAGTTTGTTTATTTGTCTTTATTTGTTATAAAGTGAAACTAAGTAATGTGGAACTCAACATCTGCTGCACCTTGGTCCGACATTTATTCTAGCGAACGTGACATAAACAATTTAAAGGCAATGCTACCAAATACTAATTAAGTGTATGTAAACTTCTGACCCATTGGGAATGTGATGAAAGAAATAAAAGCTGAAATAAAATCACTCTACTATTATTCTGACATTTCACATTCTTAAAATAAAGTGATGATCCTAACTGACCTAAGACAGGGAATTTTTACTCGGATTAAAGTTTAAATGTGTTTGGCTAAGGTTTATGTAAACTTCGACTTATACTGTATGTAATAAATAGAGAGTAACCATGGGCAAAATTGTGATTGAATCCAACTGAAGTGCTAGGAATTGAGAGATTGTTATATAGGCAGGTTTAGTAAAGATTGTAAACTGATTGCAGAAGGATCCTAAAGCAGCCAACAGATTAAGGCACATCCAACTTCCAATAAAAATGACACAGGCTATAGTATAAAAGGACTGGTATGACACCATAGCCATTCCCTTGTGTTCAACAACTCCACAGAGAGTACCTTTTAACTTTGGGCCACTCATCTTGATTAGGAATCCTTTCATCGGGTTCAAAGAGGAGCCCATAGACACCAGATGTTAGAGTTGAAGCACAACAGGACTGAAAAAACATCCTGCTTTTGATAATGAAGCGAACCCCCCCCCCCCCCCCAAAAAAAGGGTCCATCTTGAATTTCACTACCAGCCATCCCCAAAGTCTTGCATGTGTGTGCATGTAGGACTTTGGATCCTTAAAGGATAATATCGCCCACCACACTCCCACCCCCCATGTTTCTAACTACAAAGGCCCCCAACAGAAGCCCTCATCGTCCCTGCCATCTATCTTTCCCATCTCCAGGTTACCTAGCTTATCCAATTTCCTTCTAGGCTCTGTACAATGGAGCTTCCACCTTGATCCACCCCCCTCTTTACCCCCCCCTACGGACTCTCCTTGGGGCGTTGTGTGGCCACTATTTGGAAGACTTTCCCGGTGGTCCCTCCTTTGGATACATTCTGTCTTGCTGACAGCACCCCTACACCTGCACTCTGTCACCATCTTCCACAGGCTGTTGGCTGCCATGGTCAAGAGTGCAGGCAGCCACAGGGACAGGATGAAAGGGTGGTCTGTGAATGCTGTCACCCTCCCTCCCAGCTGCTTTAGTCATCAGGGGACCTGCCTATCCTACATAGAAATACAGCTGTGATACATATAGAAAAAACAGCACTCTTTCTGAAGCAAAACAGTTACATGCCCACTGTTTTTAGGGTATGAAATGTCAACATGACATCAAATAATGCAAAGGTGTCACTTTGGGCTCATATCAGCCTTGGTGGGAAACGGAAAGAATCACATTTCCAGCAAGAGTTGCCAAAGGTTTCACTTCTCAAGCGAGATTTCCCTACATTTAAAAAAAGAGATCGGCGACAAAGACATCCTTCAAAACACTAATCACATCTAACAGAGGAAAGTATGGGGAGCAGGCAGCAGAGGAAAGTATGGGGAGCAGGCAGCAGAGGAAAGTATGGGGAGCAGGCAGCAGAGGAAAGTATGGGGAGCAGGCAGCAGAGGAAAGTATGGGGAGCAGGCAGCAGAGGAAAGTATGGGGAGCAGGCAGCAGAGGCTGTTGTCAAGTCTCAACAGAGCACCTTTAAATCTCCCTGGGAATTCACTGCCAATACAAGTAAATAGAGACATACAGATCATCTTTACTCAGAAACAAATGTCAGCTAAAAGACACATGATACCTTTCCTAAATCACTTTTGGGGTCAACGACAAAATCTACACCTTTTAAACAATTTTAAAAAATAAGCAATAATTCATCATCTCTGCTATGATGCAAGATGAGAATAAATATACTATCTCAGCATTATCTCAAAGCCAACCACAACCTCTCCATGGTAAGAGGGTCAAAAAGAGGTCCACCCTGTTCAAGTCTCTGGCAAGTGAGAAATTATACTTGTTATTTAGTGGCTTATTGTGTGGTCTCTGATGGTTGGATCATGGTTTTAGAAAGGTTTGTGGTCATAAGCACATCCTTAAAGACTTTGGTGCTGGGCTAATAAAGAAGGCCTACACACTGTTTATGCCCCCAATTCACTGACAACGTTTGGATCCAAAGCGGATCTTGGTCAGAATGATTTTAACCTGAGCTCAGCATTAGCTTCCCCCTCACAATTACACAGGCCACTGGTGTTTGTCCACAGACCAGACAAGGAGCTCAACAAAGCCACACAACAACCACAGAGCTCCACATTACAGACAGATAAATATACATGGAAAGATTGCCAAGCAGTGCAAAGGCAGACCAAAAAGAGATTCAAATTAAAGTGACTCCAAAACCAAGGCGTGTATATGTGGTATGTGTGTGGGCGGATCAGACACTGGCTGGCATGGAGCCATGAGAGGGAGGGGAAGCTACCGTGCCAAGAACAGCAAGAATTGACAGACAGGACAACGGCAGATAACTAAGATAGAGATTTGGGGAAAAAGGTTACTATGTCCTTCCTTTGAAGATCTCTGGGCGCAGAAGGTGGCAAGTGTAAAAAGTATCTGATGTAGTCTCTGCAAGGGCTTTGCTTCAAGGAGGCATATCCTTAGTTCAGATGCACCATGAATCCCAAGGTGATCTTCAAAAGGAGGACAACTTCACTTCCTCAATACCTTTTGGCAGTGTTTATTTAGCAGGCTAATGTCATCTGAATGAAAATCGATATCCTGCCGGTAGATCATTTGTTGAGGTAGAGAAGCCAAACCGGGCACCAACCCAACCACCTGCTACCATTGACTACCTCAGAAGTAAAGCAAACTCAGTAATGATTTGGCTTTTTAGCCCCCTAGTCCCTTGACAGCAGAGTTGTGGGGAAAAAAATGCAGGTAACGGGTAACTATTTTCTCAGCCGGCTGTTTCTTATTGATTAGAGAGGAGGTGAAGGTGGTGAGAATTGAGGAAGATGGCTGAGGTTCCCTGACTGCCATGCTGGAAAGGAACAAGGGCACTTTGTATACACAGACGGGCAGAGTGTTCCACCATGGGAGTGCAGAGAAGGTCAAGCATTTACCACATGGGTCCTAGGGGAGACTGATTCGCTGTAGCTAGAGTGCAAACAACCAGCCTGCAATGCAAACATGTCAGTCCTAAAACAGTGAGAGACAGAGAGGGAGAGAAGTGATTGATATTGGTATGGGAGTTGTTGTCGTTGTAAACATACTGTTATTTTGCTATTCAAATGTATGTTTTTTATACCAATTTACAACATTGAATTGAACCAAGAGAAAAAGAGATATGACAGAGTATGTGATGATGAGAGAGCTGGAGAGGACTACGGAAAAATAGGATGAAAATTAGGAAGATAAGTGATCATAAGTAAAAGGGAGTGTGAGTTGTGTGAGAGAGAGAGAGAAATAGACAGAGCAAGAGGGGGGGGGGGGAGAGAGAGAGAGAGAGGTAAACATTCTACCATCTAGCAGTCATCCTGTTTGGGAGCGGAAACCAGTGACTAGCTCCTTTCACCTCTGCTGACCATGAACAAAAGTATCATTCAGCTTAAGATGGATCGAGGGCACCAATGGCGAGTGAGCTAGCTGGACCAGTGAGTGAAAGGGCATTAGTCCCCCTATCCCCTCCCTCCCCTAAACTTGTGCTTGTTCACACTATGAAAGGACTTCAATTGAGATGAGATGTGAGAAGTGACCCCCTCCTACCCCAAACCCTCATGCCCCCCCCCCGCACGCACACATGAGAGCGAGAGTGCACACACAGTCACCAAGCCCTCAAGAGACAGATGTTCTTTCGTCACTCGTATCTAGCAGAGATGCAGCAGGCATGCACTGTCAGAGGGGAAATTGGTGTACAGGGTGAGGGGGGTTCCAGAACGTATCTCTCTTTCTCTCCACCTGTTGTCCTCAGGCAGGAGAGTCTCATTTTCAGCTGCCAATAAAAAAGGTAATGTACACACCAACATGCTACAGGCAGCTCCACCCCCCAGCCCACCTCTCCAACCTTCCCCTGGGCTGCTGGCTGGTGCCAACCCAACACCCTGATTTATGGACTGATAAAACAAAGGGCACAGGCCAATTCCCATCTGTGTCAAATTCCGTAAGATTATGCAAATCAACAGATGCATAAATGTTAAAGTATTGTAGGATATTGCCAACGAAAGTGGCAATGTACAGTACTGTATATTATTTTGTGACTACGTATATGGGTTACTAATTTTGAAGAATGACGACACGTGAAATAAAAACTTGAAGTAACGCTCTCTAAATAACTACAAATGCAGGACAAGAGCAGGTCTAGTCATACCTCTGTCTGGAACTATTCCAATTTAAGAGGACATTCCAGAATTCCAAGGCCAGAAATTCAACAAAAAACCTGACTTTCAAAAGATGGAGTTAATGTCTGTGGCCCCATTTCTTTTACTTCTCTTCATAACAGAACTGCTGCCCTCCATTCTCCTCTCTGCTTCTCTGTACAACAGTTTCAGTACATTCATGGGGTGGCAGGTTGTACTGGATGGAATCACAGCAGGAGGAAAATCACAAACAAAGCCAACCTTCTGGGAAACCATTCTCCCACCTCTAGGGACAGCAGGGCCTGCAATGTGCCTCTTGTAAGACTGCTGGACCTGTCTGCTTCTATCATTATCTCTGTGTGTGTGTTTATGTGTGTGTCAATTTCCCTGTCTCTTTCTGTCCATTATTCTCTCCCTTCAGTAATTTTCCATATCTCAATGTATCAAGCTCTTCACTATTTGCCTGTCTTGTTGATCCCCGTCTGTCTCTGCTGTTTCAGCAAAAAAGCTTAGAATTGCCACTAAACATCACAGCAGATGATGTGTACCCCAATTAATAGATGAAGTTGTTTGTTTGCTGACACACTAATGTAAAGTGTTACCAAAATATATTTGATTAAATTAACATTATTGAGGTAAATATTTTGTTTAGTTCTTTAAACAAACATTAGCTCACTTCCGGTAAGGAGCATTACCAGCTCAGCACAGCCTCCGTGTGCATTAACTCTGACAAAAAGAGTATTTCTACAGCTGCGATGTGTCGCACTAATCCATCATGACCCCTGACCTCTCTACTCACCAAAACACAGAAGGAATGGAACGAAGGGGAATTTAAGAGACAGAGAAGAGACATTGAATGGAGAGGGAGGGAGAGAAATAGAAAGAGAGACAGCTGCACTAAGGGTCAATTCCACATTAACATAGAAACATTTTTTACTTTAAACTGTATTTCAAACAAAAACCAATGATTGACCACTTTTGACAACATCAAGTGAACTTTTACTTGAAGAATTGTCAGAGGAAATTGCTAAGTAGTCCCTGTGCATGGAGTTGTATCATTTGTTTGCAATCATTGGTTTTTGTTTGACATGCATTTTAAAGTGAAAAATCACTCTGTTGGCGTGGAATTGCTCCAAGGCAACCCGTCAAATACTCTGAGGGCTTGAACTGAATATATCACGTAGTTATGAGCTAAAAAGCTGTCACAAAGCATTTGGTTAACCCTTGCTCAGTGTAGGTACACAAGAAGCCTTCACGCCCACACTTCCAGCCGTAATACGTTGACTTGGCAATTGTAATACAATATTTGGGGATGTGTTGGTAACTTACACGCAAGATCATGATGTTTGATAACAGCATACACTACACTGTGTCTTAGTTTACACATTGGTAAATACCACGGTTTCTCTTCATTTTACCTGACACAAAACATCTCTACATTGGCAGTTTATTGGGTCAACTCAAGAGCGTGTGTATTTCTACAATTCTGCTGGATATTAATGAACTCAAGAAGTCAATCAAATGTACTTACAGTCCATGTGGTGTAATGTTCAGGTACCTAGGTGGAAATAAATATAAAAACCAACCCCTCAGCTTTTATGTTAAGTGAAGTAAATAAAGGTGATGGTGATATTGTATATATTTAAAATGTCTCATTCAGTCTTGGATATGAAACTGTTCTGTATCAATACCCACTGGGTCCAGACGTCAATTCAACATCTATTTCACGTTGGTTCAACGTAATTTCATTGAAATGACATGGAAACAACTTTGAATCAACCAGTGTGTGCCCAGAGGGTAGTCTTCAAGGTCAGATACTTCCTTCTTTTCCACATTAGGAAGCACATTTCCTTCATCCACCTTCAATAAATAACACAGACCCTTTGACGCCCTTGGGCGGCTGCTCTGTTTATCATTAACTAAGACATTGTGAAACCTTTAAGTCTAGTTAACCAGAAATGTATTAACTATGTAGACCCAGTCTCAGTTTCTCCTCAGTTAGTAATGCTCTTTCTCTCTAGTAAGGTAGTGCAGAGCATCTCGCTTTTCTTGGTAAAGAGACAAAGACAGATATGATGGCGGAATCACAGGGAAAACAGAAAAGAAACAGTCATCATTCCTTAAAATCAACTGTAGGCTAACTAAAAGACCCATGTCATAGGGCTTTTGGTTTAGTTGTTATTTTGTGTTGATCACAACAGCTTTTTCCTTTCGGTGGTTCCTGAACAAGATTCAGAAAATATTTTATTCTGTTAAAAATATAGTCTACAAATAATTTAACATTGCACATTTTCCCCACGTTGATAAGTTGCTTGAGCCACAATTTTGCAACTTAGGAAACTTTGGAAGGAAAGAAAACAAGACTTAAATATTACAGTAAAGTGTTACTGAACTGACACATTCCAGGGTGAATTCTGGTGTATCCCTGTAAGATGAATTTGAATCACTTTGTAAAGGACATGTATTGCATATGTAAAGGATATGTAATGCAAATATCAGAATACCAACCACAACAACTGTCTCTGAGATGATGGGTATGTGTGTCTACAGTGTTGTCTTTTAGGGATAGGCATACACCTAAAGTGACATGGGACTTTCTCTGCCATGATGTGAGTTGGTGAGTGGAGCAGCATTCAGGACAAACACTCTGTGGCAGGTATAATCACAATCAATCGAGACCACAGAGCTAAGATAGGCCAAAGAATCAGCAAATGAAGACAGATCCACCTTCTTGCTTTACACGGGATGGGCTACTATTCCACATGTCCCTAAATATAAGTGACTGTAGTCTAAGAAAGTGAAAGTCCAGGTGCCAGGCCAAGGAATATGCTATAGCTTGTATGCTTTTCAGTATAGTAAAATACTAGGGTATAAGAGGGGTCATATCAAGGAAAGGTCAGCAAGTGAATGAGTTTGGACCAGCATGAAACATTTTGGCAACCATTGCATTAAAATAATAGCCTAGCCAATACTGTATATACTGTACAAACCTTCAATTTTATGGGCTACTTTCCTTCATTTTTTGTGCTTGCTCTCTCATACCAACCACAATAATGTGTTTGTTATCAGTTGAATAACTGATCCACAGCCCAAAGTTGTAAAAACGCACTCGATTACTTGGCTTCATTGACAGCCATTGTGCAAAAGTTTGCTCCAGTATTGACGTGGAGAGGTGCCCCTCTCGAGTAACTAGTGGCCAATCTTACCATTACAAACACGTCCTATCCAGGGAGAGAGATTGATTCTAGGTTTAATCGTGTTTTATTACGCAGTTTCAATATGTGTTGATACTTACAGATAGTAGGTGAAGGCGCTTAGACCAGTCGGGACAGTGGTCAGACCTTTCCCAGAGCAATCCGCGCCTCCGTCCTCGTCGCAGCTGCATGAGGACGAACAAATAGCCGGAGTGGATTGTCCTTGACCAGCCGCACCATTCCGTAGTGAAAACAACCGCAAAAATATCCAGATGACAAACACGCGCATGTTCTTCTTCTGTTCAGACGGAGCAAAATGGCTTTACGTGTTTCTCTTATAAGGACATGTAGGCCAATTTTCATGTGACTGCTATGTTGTGATGGCTTGTCCAAGAAGCTTGAATACGTATTCTTGTTGATAGGTAGTCGACCACTTCAAAGATATAACATGTTAATGCATCAGTCCCACCAAACATATATCCTTAACTACCCCTGTCAAATCTGGGACATTTTCTTTACTCAAACAATGCGGTTTACCTTGCACTAAGTGTCCTCTTTATTCATCCCGTGTGGAGTATTGGTCCCATAAAAATAAGTAGCACCCGTCCACACAGACGACAAAATTTGCACCTTTTGCTTTTTCCGTTTTCGTTGTCCCATTAAATCAGAAAAGCAGGCGGATCCGTGCGTGGACAAAATAAGACGCCTCAGTCCAATTCTCCAACCGACATGGGAAACACTTGGCGACTTCTTTTTGCTATCGTTTCCCTCCTGATTTGTTTCCTGTAGAAAAACACAGTCAGCTTTCAGCCATTCCTCACGTTTCCTTCCTTTGCTCCCTGCCACCAGCAGCCCGCTTTTTCTTGCTCACTCGGTAAGCACCCTGCCGGACAACCTGCCACACGATCTGCTGAATACAGTATGTTAATACTGACCTACATATTAATGATTTCACAACGTCACACTTTAGCTTTAGTAGGCAACATACTGCAATTAATACGTTTGTAATTGTGTAACAATTCATTTAAATGATCAATTAATTTCCACCTCAGTCCTTTCTTTGAGTGTGGTACCATCTCAGGTTAGTCAATATCTGATATAATGGTAGGCTTATCATTCTTGTTTTAGTGAATTCCAAATGACTGAAATGTAGTTATTATTAGATAAGCCTAATTGTCAGGTTATTATCATTTTACCATATGTTTTCTACCAATAATACTGTAGGCCTAAAATAAAGTGTAACCAGACAGTTTCTTCAACAACTACATGCTCCATGCCAGATGAAACTTGTTTACTTAGCCTCCTCAGGTCAAATGTTATTTGTTTGATTACATAATTCTTTGTGTGGGTCCTGTGATTTGTTGAGTTGGAACTTGGGCCATGGACCCTTTTCTTTAATTGAATCTTTATTTAACTAGGCAAGTCAGTTAAGAACAAATTCTTATTTACAATGACGGCCTACCGCGGCCAAACCCTCCTCTAACCCGGACGACGCTGGGCAAATTGTGCGCCGCCCTATGGGACTCCCGATCATGGCCGGTTGTGATACAGCCCGGGATCGAACCTGGGTCTGTAGTGACACCTCTATCACTGTGATGCAGTGCCTTAGACTGCTGCGCCACTCAGGATTTCTGCTTGACTCCTGCCTCCAACGAGGAGGAATGTGAAAGTGTGACAACAATCCTGCCAGTAGAGTAGATACTTTTCTCCCAATGGTTTAAGAGTCGCTGTGCTAAATAGGACTCTATCTTCACCAACCGGGTGGCGGGCAAGGTACTTTGTTACTTGTCCATTGCTCCCTCCTCCAAGCGTTGCTCTTTTCTGTGGTTGGGCAGGCAATCCTCTGTGGCTTGTGTCAAAGCCTCTACCGCAGAGGTGACCAGTGTGAGTTCCCCAGAGGCATGCAGACCTACAGTGGGTGCTGTCCAAGGTGCCATTCAGCCTGTTCAACATACACTATCCATATATTTGTATGATATCGAAGTGGATAGTGTATGACATCATTAAGAAACATTGTAGAACCAGCCATCTCTCCAAACTGAGTAGCCAGAGAAGAAGGAAACTTCTTAAGGATGCCACCATCGGCAATATCAGCTTTGAAAGAGACACATCATTCTCTACACATCATGCTCTGAGCATCATGGAATCAGGGCTGTGTTCTGTTTCATACCTGAGAGAAAAACTGATCAGCTCATTACACTTGTTGTTTGGGTCCACAGTGACATCAGCATGAATAACATCACAGAGCTCAGAGCATTCATTGTCAATAACTTTGAACAGAGAGTATTCATATTTTCTTGTACATGACTCATAACACAGTTTTTGTCATACCCATATGATAATCAGTCATTTTAAAACACAACGGAGACATTTTTAGAATACGTGTTTGATCAATATGTTGCTCAACAAAATATTAAGAATTCTGTCTTTTCAATTGAAGTTTCTCTTACATCAAATAGTCATGGCATTGTGGAGTCAGTTAATGTAGCGTTTTCAGAAAGCCATACATTTTTTTCAAGCGCCGAAATGATACTCACAACAATGTCATCCAATTAGTTCTAAATGTTATTAGTGCACATGATGGTGACATACTTATAACATGCAACATACATTCCGCCACTGTGTGTGAACGCAACAGCAGGCAAGTTTGTTCGGATGGAGAGGAAGATCCTGCAAGGTTGTCAGTTTTCATGTAAATTATATTTGCATAATTTTGCAAGTGAAAGGTGCAAAGGCACTTGTTATGATAGATTGTTTGAGAAGGAAATTGTCCAAACAGAAGCACATTAACAAAGCAAATATCTATGTAACATAGCAGGTTTATCAAAGCATTGGTGGACGTACATAATGGGCAGAGGTTACAAATGTGTTTTTAAGTGACACATTTTTACAAGTTTTGGATCCCTTGATGTTAAATGGAGTATGTTATACATTATTAGATTGTCACATTTACCAATGCACCCTACCTATGGATCTGTTATGTCACCTTTTATACAACCTTTATAGAGTGTGATATAAGTTTTAAGATTAATAAAAACCTTTTGCACGCTATATAAAGCCTTTATATGGGGAGGGGGGTGTAGATCAGCTTTAATATTCCAGATAGATTTGGCATTTATAATCTCCCTGATTTGTTTATTCACCCCTCCCATCCCTACCATCCCTCCCCTGATTGGGGTAAGCTAACAATACGTCCTCTATTGCAACCTACCGTGATTAGAACTGTAGTTAACTAATTCGGAAGTCGGAAGTTTACATACACCTTAGCTAAATACATTTAATCTCAGTTTTTCACAATAACTGACATTTAATCCTGGTAAAAATTCCCTGTTTTTGGTCAGTTAGGATCACCACTTTCTTTTAAGAATGTGGAAATGTCAGAATAATAGTGGAGGGAATGAATTATTTCAGCTTTTATTTCTTTCACCACATTCCCAGTGGGTCAGAAGTGTACTTACACTCAATTAGTATTTGGTAGCATTGCCTTTAAATTGTTTAACTTGGGTCAAACGTTTCGGGTAGCCTTCCACAAGCTTCCCACAATAAGTTGAGTGAATTTTGGCCCATTCCCCATTCCTCCCACAAATGTTCTATAGGATTGAGGTCAGGGCTTTGTGATGGCCATTCCGATGCCTTGACTTTGTTATCCTTAAGCCATTTTGCCACAACTTTGGAAGTATGCCTTGGGTCATTGTCCATTTGGAAGACCCATTTGCGACTAAGCTTTAACTTCCTGACTGATGTCTTGAGATGTTGCTTCAATATATCCACATAATTGTCCTGCCTCGTGATGCCATCTATTTTGTGAAGTGCACCAGTCCCTCCTACAGCAAAGCACCCCCACAACATGATGCTGCCACCCCGGTGCTTCACGGTGGGATGGTGTTCTTCGGCTTGCAGGTCTCCCCCTTTTTCCTCCAAACATAACAATGGTCATTATGGCCAAACAGTTCTATTTTTGTTTCATCAGACCAGAGGACATTTCTCCAAAAAGAACAATCTTTGTCCCCATGTGCAGTTGCAAACCGTAGTCTGGCTTTTTTATGGCGGTTTTGGAGCAGTGGCTTCTTCCTTGCTGAGCGACCTTTCAGATTATGTCGATATAGGACTCGTTTTACTGTGGATATAAATACTTTGTACCTGTTTCCTCCAGTATCTTCACAAGGTCATTTGCTGTTGTTCTGGGATTGATTGGCACTTTTCGCATCAAAGTACGTTCATCTCTATTAGACAGAACGCGTCTCCTTCCTGAGCGGTATGATGGCTGCGTGGTCCCATGGTGTTTATACTTGCATACTATTGTTTGTACAGATGAACGTGGTACCTTCAGGCATTTGGAAATTGCTCCCAAGGATGAACCAGACTTGTGGAGGTCTTGGCTGATTTCTTTTGATTTTTCCATGATGATCAAGCAAAGAAGACACTGAGTTTGAAGGTAGGCCTTGAAATACATCCACAGGTATACCTCCAATTGACTCAAATGATGTCAATTAGCCTATCAGACGTTTCTAAAGCCATGACATCATTTTCTGGAATTTTCCAAGCTGTTTAAAGGCACAGTGAACTTTGTGTACGTAAACTTCTGACCCACTGGAATTGTGATACAGTGAATTATAAGTGAAATCATCTGTCTGTAAACAATTGTTGGAAAAATTACTCGTAGTAGATGTCCTACCCGACTTCCTAAAACTATAGTTTGTTAACAATACATTTTTGGAGTGGTTGAAAAATTAGTTTTAATGACTCCAAACTAAATGTATGTAAACTTCCAACTTCAACTGTACATATATTCCTAATTTCCTCTTTCTGCAACTGCTGGATTTTCACCAACAGTGGACAATTTTTTTATTTTATTTTATTTCACCTTTATTTAACCAGGTAGGCTAGTTGAGAACAAGTTCTCATTTGCAACTGCGACCTGGCCAAGATAAAGCATAGCAGTGTGAACAGACAACACAGAGTTACACATGGAATAAACAATTAACAAGTCAATAACACAGTAGAAAAAAAATGGGCAGTCTATATACAATGTGTGCAAAAGGCATGAGGAGGTAGGCGAATAATACAATTTTGCAGATTAACACTGGGGTGATAAATGATCAGATGGTCATGTACAGGTAGAGATATTGGTGTGTAAAAGAGCAGAAAAGTAAATATATAAATAAAAAAAACAGTATAAAAACAGTATGGGAATGAGGTAGGTGAAAATGGGTGGGCTATTTACCAATAGACTATGTACAGCTGCAGCGATCGGTTAGCTGCTCGGATAGCTGATGTTTGAAGTTGGTGAGGGAGATAAAAGTCTCCAACTTCAGCGATTTTTGCAGTTCGTTCCAGTCACAGGCAGCAGAGTACTGGAACGAAAGGCGGCCAAATGAGGTGTTGGCTTTAGGGATGATCAGTGAGATACACCTGCTGGAGCGTGTGCTACGGATGGGTGTTGCCATCGTGACCAGTGAACTGAGATAAGGCGGAGCTTTACCTAGCATGGACTTGTAGATGACCTGGAGCCAGTGGGTCTGGCGACGAATATGTAGAGGGCCAGCCGACTAGAGCATACAAGTCGCAGTGGTGGGTGGTGTAAGGTGCTTTGGAGACAAAACGGATGGCACTGTGATAGACTGCATCCAGTTTGCTGAGTAGAGTGTTGGAAGCCATTTTGTAGATGACATCGCCGAAATCGAGGATCGGTAGGATAGTCAGTTTTACTAGGGTAAGCTTGGCGGCGTGAGTGAAGGAGGCTTTGTTGCGGAATAGAAAGCCGACTCTTGAATTGATTTTCGATTGGAGATGTTTGATGTGAGTCTGGAAGGAGAGTTTGCAGTCTAGCCAGACACCTAGGTACTTATAGATGTCCACATATTCAAGGTCGGAACCATCCAGGGTGGTGATGCTAGTCGGGCATGCGGGTGCAGGCAGCGATCGGTTGAAAAGCATGCATTTGGTTTTACTCGCGTTTAAGAGCAGTTGGAGGCCACGGAAGGAGTGCTGTATGGCATTGAAGCTCGTTTGGAGGTTAGATAGCACAGTGTCCAATGACGGGCCGAAAGTATATAGAATGGTGTCGTCTGCGTAGAGGTGGATCAGGGAATCGCCCGCAGCAAGAGCAACATCATTGATATATACAGAGAAAAGAGTCGGCCCGAGAATTGAACCCTGTGGCACCCCCATAGAGACTGCCAGAGGACCGGACAGCATGCCCTCCGATTTGACACACTGAACTCTGTCTGCAAAGTAATTGGTGAACCAGGCACGGCAGTCATCCGAGAAACCGAGGCTATTGAGTCTGCCGATAAGAATATGGTGATTGACAGAGTCGAAAGCCTTGGCGAGGTCGATGAAGACGGCTGCACAGTACTGTCTTTTATCGATGGCGGTAATGATATCGTTTAGTACCTTGAGCGTGGCTGAGGTGCACCCGTGACCGGCTCGGAAACCAGATTGCACAGCGGAGAAGGTACGGTGGGATTCGAGATGGTCAGTGACCTGTTTGTTGACTTGGCTTTCGAAGACCTTAGATAGGCAGGGCAGGATGGATATAGGTCTATAGCAGTTTGGGTCCAGGGTGTCTCCCCCCTTTGAAGAGGGGGATGACTGCGGCAGCTTTCCAATCCTTGGGGATCTCAGACGATATGAAAGAGAGGTTTAACAGGCTGGTAATAGGGGTTGCGACAATGGCGGCAGATAGTTTCAGAAATAGAGGGTCCAGATTGTCAAGCCCAGCTGATTTGTACGGGTCTAGGTTTTGCAGCTCTTTCAGAACATCTGCTATCTGGATTTGGGTAAAGGAGAACCTGGAGAGGCTTGGGCGAGGAGCTGCGGGGGGGGGGCGGAGCTGTTGGCCGAGGTTGGAGTAGCCAGGCGGAAGGCATGGCCAGCCGTTGAGAAGTGCTTATTGAAGCTTTCGATAATCGTGGATTTTTTCGGTGGAGACCGTGTTACCTAGCCTCAGTGCAGTGGGCAGCTGGGAGGAGGTGCTCTTGTTCTCCATGGACTTCACAGTGTCCCAGAACTTTTTGGAGTTGGAGCTACAGGATGCAAACTTCTGCCTGAAGAAGCTGGCCTTAGCTTTCCTGACTGACTGCGTGTATTGGTTCCTGACTTCCCTGAACAGTTGCATATCACGGGGGCTATTCGATGCTATTGCAGTACGCCACAGGATGTTTTTGTGCTGGTCGAGGGCAGTCAGGTCTGGAGTGAACCAAGGGCTGTATCTGTTCTTGGTTCTGCATTTTTTGAACGGAGCATGCTTATCTAAAATGGTGAGGAAGTTACTTTTAAAGAATGACCAGGCATCCTCAACTGACGGGATGAGGTCAATGTCCTTCCAGGATACCCGGGCCAGGTCGATTAGAAAGGCCTGCTCACAGAAGTGTTTTAGGGAGCGTTTGACAGTGATGAGGGTGGTCGTTTGACTGCGGCTCCGTGGCGGATACAGGCAATGAGGCAGTGATCGCTGAGATCCTGGTTGAAGACAGCGGAGGTGTATTTGGAGGGCCAGTTGGTCAGGATGACGTCTATGAGGGTGCCCTTGTTTACAGAGTTAGGGTTGTACCTGGTGGGTTCCTTGATGATTTGAGTGAGATTGAGGGCATCTAGCTTACATTGTAGGACTGCCGGGGTGTTAAGCATATCCCAGTTTAGGTCACCTAACAGAACAAACTCTGAAGCTAGATGGGGGCGATCAATTCACAAATGGTGTCCAGGGCACAGCTGGGAGCTGAGGGTGGCCGGTAGCAGGCGGCAACAGTGAGAGACTTATTTCTGGAGAGGGTCATTTTCAAAATTAGTAGTTCGAACTGTTTGGGTATGGACCTGGAAAGTATGACATTACTTTGCAGGCTATCTCTGCAGTAGACTGCAACTCCGCCCCCTTTGGTAGTTCTATCTTGACGGAAGATGTTATAGTTGGGTATGGAAATCTCTGAATTTTTGGTGGCCTTCCTGAGCCAGGATTCAGACACGGCAAGGACATCAGGGTTAGCAGAGTGTGCTAAAGCAGTGAGTAAAACAAACTTAGGGAGGAGGCTTCTGATGTTGACATGCATAAAACCAAGGCTTTTTCGATCACAGAAGTCAACAAATGAGGGTACCTGGGGACATGCAGGGCCTGGGTTTACCTCCACATCACCCGCGGAACAGAGAAGGAGTAGTATGAGGGTGCGGCTAAAGGCTATCAAAACTGGTCGCCTAGAGCGTTGGGGGCAGAGGATAAGAGGAGCAGGTTTCTGGGCATGGTAGAATATAATCAGGGCATAATGCGCAGACAGGGGTATGGTGGGGTGCGGGTACAGCGGAGGTAAGCCCAGGCACTGGGTGATGATGAGACATGTTGTATCTCTGGACATGCTGGTTGTAATGGGTGAGGTCACCGCATGTGTGGGAGGTGGGACAAAGGAGGTAACAGGGGTATGCAGAGTGGGTCTAGGGGCTCCATTGTGAACTAAAACAATTATAACTAACCTGAACAACAGTATACAAGGCATATTGACATCTGAGAGAGACATACAGCGAGGCATACAGTAATCACAGGTGTTGAATTTGGAAAGCTAGCTAAAAACGGTAGGCGGGGCTAATCCGCTAGCACAACAAACAGCAGGTAAAATGGCGTTGACTAGGCAACGGGGCCGACAGGTAAGACAAACAAGCAGAAAGGAGTACCGTGATTAATGGACAATCCACCATTCATTCTTATCTTAATTCCATTCCTCTGATGTCCACAGAATAACTCATCTTTCCCAGTATAACACCATTTTGCTATTTCCTTTTGCAATACATCCCTCCATTTTACTGTAATATCTTACGAGTGGCAGACAGACTAATTCTTACATTTCTTCTTTAAGTAATTGCCTCTTCCAATTTTGTGGCAGAGCTGCGATGAGTTGGTTATCATTTTGTATTGTGCATACACCTCCTTACACTGTTGTTAGTTGCTTGTGTGACAATTTTACCATCCTTGCTTACAATAAAAGAAATTGTATCAGTACATTGCAGTTTTGCTGTAATATTTGATCGACCTTTTCTGGAGGATGACATTTAAATTGCAGCCAACTCTGTATGGATTTTATTTCAAAAGGAAGACACTTTAAATAGGATAACACTGTCAATCCAGCAGAAACGTGCAGTTTTAATCTGCAAAAAGACAAAGAGCCAACATATGATGTGCCTTTCTTAGTAGCCTGCTGGAAAACCAGTTTGGATTGAGAGATGTTGTATGTGCCTTAATATTAAAAACATTTAGCCCTCAACACTTATGCTCTTACAGTCACAACAGTGCCGTCAGAAAGTATTCACACCCCTTAACTTTTCCCACATTTTGTTGTGTTACAACCTGAATTTAAAATGGTCAATTGTGTCACTGGCTTTACAAACAATACCCCATAATTTCAACGTGGAATTATGGATTTAGACATTTATACAAATAAATAAAAATTAAAAGCTGAAATGTCTTGAGTCAATAATAAGTATTCAACCCCTTTGTTATGGTAAGCCTAAATACGTTCAGGCATAAAACATTTTAATAACAAGTCACATAATAAGTTGCATTGACTCACTCTGTGTGCAATAATAGTGGTTATCATGATTTTTGAATAACTACCTAATTTCTGTAACCCACACATACCATTATCTATAAAGTCCTTCAGTCGAGCAGTGAATTTCAAACACAGATTCATCCACAAAGACCAGGGAGGTTTTCCAATCACTTGCAAAGAAGGGCACTTATTGGTACATGGGTAAAAAGCAGAAATTGAATATCCCTTTGATCACGGTGAAGTTTTTCATTAAACTTGGTATATCAATACACCCAGTCACTACAAAGATGCAGGTGTCCTTCCTAACTCAGTTTCTGGAGAGGAAGGAAACCGCTCAGGGATTTCACCATGAGGCCAATGGTGACTTTAAAACAATTTACAGAGTTTAATGGCTGTGATATGAGAAAACTGAGAATGGATCAACGACACTGTGAAAAGAAGGAGGACTGTACAGAATAAAAAATATCCCAAAACATGCATCCTGTTTGCAACAAAGCACTAAAGTAATATTGCCAAAAAAATTGTCAAAGCAATTAACTTTTTGTCCTGAATAGAAAGTGTTATGTTTGGGGCAAATCCAATACAACACATTACAACCATCCATATTTTCAAGCATAGTGGTGGCTGCATCATGTCATGACATGGCTTGTAGTCGTTAAGGACTGGGGAGTTTTTCAGGATAAAAAATAAATAAAATGGAGCTAAGCACAGGCAAAATCCTAGAGGAAAACCTGATTCAGTCTGTCTTCCAACAGACACTGAGAGACTCCCGAGTGGCACAGCGGTCTAATGCCAGAGGTGTCACTACAGACCCTTGTTCGATTTCAGGCTGTATCACAACCGGCCGTGATTGGGAGTCACATAGTGCGGCGCACAATTAGCCCAGCGTTGTTTGGGTTTGGCTGGGGTAGGCTGTCATTGTAAATAAGAATTTGTTCTTAAGTGACTTGCCTAGTTAAATAAAAATAAAAATGCATCTTTCAGCATGACAATAACCTAAAACACAAGGCCAAATATACACTGGAGTAGCTTACCAAGACAACATTGAATATCGTCAAGTTACAGTTTTGAGAATCTATGGCAAGACTTGAAAATGGTTGTCTAGCAATGATCAACAACCAATTTGACAGAGCTTGAAGAATTTTGAAAAGAATAATGGGCAAATGTTGTACAATCCAGGTGTGCAAAGCTCTTAGAGACTTACCCAGAAAGACTCACAGCTGTAATCGCTGCCAAAGGTGATTCTAACATACATTGACTCAGGGGTGTGAATACTTATGTAAATGAGATCTTGTATTTCATTTTCAATAAATGTGCAAAAATGTCTAAAAACATGTTTTCACATTGTCTTATGGGGTATTGTGTGTAGAAGGGTGAGAAAAATAAATACATTTAATCAATTTTGAAGTCAGGCCTTAACACAACAAAATATGGAATAAGTCAAGGGGTATTAATACTTTCTGAAGGCACTGTACCTACTGCCAGTACAGTATGGGTTGTTGCCTGATTGGTTCCAGAGAATAAGAAAAAAAGGAGCTAAAACATGAGTTAATCATCAGAAATAAGCATGAGTTAATCTGCCAAAATGAAGACAAAATGCTATTCAGACATATAATTATTATGATGTAGAAGAACAATTTACATGCAGTTGTTGTCAGCAGCAACCAAAATAGATCCTCTGCCTCTGATAGTTCCGGGTTACTGCCAGACTGAGCAAAACATAGATAGTGTGTTAAAAGTCATGTAATTATTAACTAGTCTGTTTAATTAGCAATACTTATGATACATAATTTCTTAGAAATAATGTAAACATACCTCCTCTCAGTCAGCAACAGTTTTCTAAACCTATATTGACTCCACACTGAAATACTGAAATAAGCTGGCTGTCAGGCTGGGTCTCTCTCTAACTTGCATATACCATAAAAAAACATAATGTTTATTTGAAAGATTCAGCTAGCTAGATTGTAAAGTGGCAAATTAAAGAAGCCTATTTTTTCTGTTTAGCTAGCAATGTTAGCTAGCTAGCTTACAGTGCCTTGCAAAAGTATTCATCCCCCTTGGCTATTTCCTATTTTGTTGCATTACAACCTGTAATTTATATGGATTTTACATATAAGTGGTGCGTACATATGTATTCACCCCTTTGCTATGAAGCCCCTAAATATGATCTGGTGCAACCAATTACCTCCAGAAGTCACATAATTAGTTAAATAAAATCCACCACAACAAACCTGCCAAGAGAGTGCCGCCCACCAAAACTCATGGACCAGGCAACGGACCAGGTATTAATCAGAGAGGCAACAAAGAGACCAAAGAGAACCATGAAGGAGCTGCAAAGCTCCACAGCGGAGATTGGAGAATCTGTCCATAGGACCACTTTTAAGCCGTACACTCCACAGAGCTGGACATTACGGAAAAGTGGCCAGAAAAAAGCCATTGCTTAGAGAAAAAAATAAGAAAACACATTTGGTGTTTGCCAAAAGGCATGTGGGAGACTCCCCAAACATATGGAAGAAGGTACTCTGGTCAGATAAGACTAAAATTGAGCTTTTTGGCCATCAAGGAAAACGCTATGTCTGGCGCAAACCCAACACCTCTCATCACCCCGAGAACAGCATCCCCACAGTGAAGCATGCTAGTGGCAGCATCATGCTGTGGGGATGTTTTTCATCTGCAGGGACTGGGAAACTGGTCAGAATTGAAAGAATTATGGATGGCGCTAAATACAGGGAAATTCTTGAGGGAAACCTGTTTCAGTCTTCCAGAGATTTGAGACTGGGATGGAGGTGTTACACTCTGATCTGTTTCACCTGTTCCTGTTATTGTCTCCACCCCCTCCAGGTGTCGCTTATTTTCCCCAGTGTATTTATCCCTGTGTTTCCTGTCTCTCTGTGCCAGTTCTTCTTGTATGTTAGTCAAGTCCAGTCGGCCCAGATGTTTGTCCGCCACTGTCGACGTACCTGGAGAAGAGCCAGGGCGGCTATTCTCAAGACCAACTCCAGGTATTGTCGACAAACGGACCATCGTCGGACCCTAGCTCCCTGCTACCGCATTGGGCAGAGGGTATGGCTTTCCACTTGGATCTGTCCCACAAGCTGTCTCCCCGGTTCATTGGTCCTTTTCCCATCTCCAGAGTCCTGAGTTCCACTGCTGTCCGTCTTGTGTTACCCCATACCCTCCTTATTTACCCTACCTTTCATGTGTCTAGGATTAAGCCTGTGTCTCAATGTCCTTTGTCTTCTGTCTCCAGGCCCATCCCTCCCCCCCGGGTTATCAGTGGCCAGCCAGTGTATATGGTGAGATGCCTCCTGAAGGTTTGACCACAGGGCAGGGGTTTCCAGTACCTGGTTGACTGGGAGGGTTATGGCCCGGAGGAGAGGTGCTGGATTCCTACTAAAGACATCTTGGACCCGGCCCTCATTGCTGATTTCCACCGCCGGGTGAATACTTTCGCAAGCCACTGTACAAACGTAATCAAATTCTAAGAATGTTTCAACTTTATTTATCTAGCCTAGAGTTTATCATATGACTTTGGCTTCATATATTTGAATTAAATAATCAACTTTGCTTACCTTAATACATTGAAAAATAATGGGCTTATTGGTAAACTATTTGCAAGTTGGTTCATCCTCCGTCCTCTTACATCATCATGCTGGAATGGCAGTTGGTTTTTGATACCGCAATGACAGTTACATTTTTAATTGACCAAAAGGTTCTATATAGAACCCATTTTTTTGTTTGTTGCTAAGAGTGTATTTTATCAAACACATTTCCTCTTGCTTCTAGCTAGCATTTAGTTTGCATCAGCAGAGGTTTGTATGAACCTTGCTGTTTGCCACTCAAACCTGCCAATCAAACCTCGGCAACAAAATATGTTGCAAAATATGAATTGGATCTTCCCCATGCCATAGAGAGCTAACGTGTTGGACATCAGCTTGCCATTTCTCTGACCAGGCGAAATCATGCAGCAAAATCATTAATGTGGATATAAATATCAATGCAAAACAGCCTAAACAAATTAAAAGGGAACAATAGCTGTCATTTCAAAGTTTGATGTGACTGGTTTAGCTTTTGTTAGCTGTTGTTTTGTAAAATCGCCATTACACTCTGAGGTAGGGATAAAACCCTCAAGGTTCTTTGTCTTCACTGGGTATATACATTGAACAACAATATAAATGCAACATCTAAAGTGTTGGTTCCATGTTTCATGAGCTAAAATTTAAAGATCCCAGAAATGTTCCATACAAACAAAAAGCTTATTTCTCTCCAATTGTGTGCACAAATTTGTTTACATCCCTGTTCGTGAGCATTTCTCCAAGATAATCCTTCCACCTGACAGGTGTGGCACAATCAACTCCTTTATTTTGCTGACATTGAGGGAGAGGTTGTTGTCCTGACATCACAATGCCAGTTCACTTACCTCCTCCCTATAGGCTGACTCGTCATTGTTAGTGATCAGGCCTACAACTGTGGTGTCATTAACAAACTTGATGATGGAGTTGGTGTTGTGCGTAGCCACACAGTCCTGGTGAACAGGGAGTACAGCAGAGGGCTGAGGACACATCCCTGGGGGGTCACTGTGTTGAGTCAGTGTGGAGGAGGTGTTGTTGCCAATTCTCACAGCCTGTGATCTGCCCGTCAGGAAGTCCAGGATTCAGTTGCAAAGAGTAGTGTCTAGGTCCAGGGCCCTGATCATGGTAATGAGCTTGGAGGGAAAAATAGTATTGAATGCTGAACTATAGTCAATGAACAGCATTCTCACATACACATAGGTGTTCTTCTTGTCAAGATGTGTTAGGGACATGTGAATTGTGATGGAAATGGCATCTTCCATAGATCTGTTGGAGCAGTAGGAAAATTGGAGTGGATCCAGTGTGTCTGGGATGATGGCCTTGTTATGGGCCTTGACCAGTCTCTCGAAGTACATCATGATGACAGGGGGGTGAGTGTGACGAGACGATAGTCATTTAGGCATGTTAACTTGGTTTTCTTGGCCACTGGAACAATGGTGGTCTCCTGGGACTACAGCCTGGGACAGGGACAGGTAGAATGTCAGATGTCAGAGAAGACACCTGCCAGCTGGTCAGTGCACACTCTGAGGATGCGCCTATCTCTGCCATCTTGTGAGTATTCACTCTTTTGAGAGATTTCCTCATGTCAGCCTCGGAGAGCGAAAGCACTTGCTCACCCGGAGCCGTGACAGCCCTCCTGGATGGCTCGGTGTTGTCTACCTCGAAGCGAGCAGAAATGTATTAAACTCGTCTAGGAGGAAGTATTCAGTGGGCACCACTCACCTGGATTTGCTTTTGTAGTTTGTGATAGCCTATAGTCCTTGCCACATGCACCAAGAGTCTGAGTTGTTGAACAATGATTCAAGTTTGAGTCTGTATTGTCTTTTAGCATCCCTAATGGTTTTGCAGAGCTAGTACCTGCTCACCTTGTACACATTGTGTGCAACCGAGTCATCAGGGTTCATTTTGCTGACATTGAATGCTGCAGTACGGGCTCTCAGCATGGCACAGACTTCTTTGTGGATGAGTCTTTGAACATGTCCAATCAGTATTCTCAAAACAGTCCTGCAGCATTGAGACCGCCTCCTCCGTCCAGCGCCTCACTATTCTCTGTCCTGGACGCTGCCTCTTGAGTTGCTGCTTGTAGGCAGAACAGAGAGACGTGATCGTATTGGCTGAAGTGGGGACAGCGGGTGGCTTTCTACGTGTCACCAATGTTTGTGCATATGTGGTCTAGCATGTTATTCCCTCTTGTGTGGCAGGAGACATGTTGGTGATATTTTGGGAGAATTTGTTTTAAAATTGTTTGGTTAAAATCTCCTGCGACGACAAAGACTGCTTACAAGTTAGAGGATTCTCGATGGCTAATGGTCTTGAGTGCTGCTGTGATGTTGGCTTTTGGCAGTATGTAAACAGCTGTGGCAGATGGTGGGGTCGGCATTTTAGCATCAAAAACTCCAGATCGGGTGAACAGGAGCTCGAGATGTTTTCAACTTCGGAACACCAGGAATTGTTAATGAGAAAGCATATACCTCGCCCCTGCTCTTACCAGAAGACACCGTTCAATGCATACGGAAAATGAAGAACCTGTCTGGTTGAATAGCAGAGTTCAGTGTATTGTTCATCAACCATGTTTCTGTGAAGACAAAGACAGCATTCCCTGATGTCCCTCTGCGATTAATCTCTTGCTCTGAGTTCACAAAGTTTATTATCCATTTATGTAAATGTTGAGCAGCTTCACTGCGGATAGATTGTATGTTTTAAAATTCAATAAAAAAATGTAATATTATTATTTTGTTTTATTATCCAGTGATTGGATATTAGCCATCACAATACTAGGAAGAGGAAGCTGTGTTGCATGTCTATTCAGCCTTGCTTGGAGTCTCCCTTTCCTTCCTCTTCGTTGCCCGTGTTGCATGATGAAAGATACTGTACATTTGTAGCCTCCGATCTAATGTCCAGAGGGTGTTTGTCGGTTGTAGGAAATTATGGCACAAACATTCTGAGCAAACAAAGTAATAATTATAAAAAGAATAGCAAGACACGCCCCTTACCCAGCGCCATCATGTTACATGTTACATCTTACACATAGGGTTGTGGTTGGGGGTGAGAGTTGAACTTGGATGTGGACATGACGCAAGGGTTAGGGTTGGGGTTGAGGGTTAGGGTTGAAACAGGACTTGGACATGATGCTAGGGTTGGGCTTGTGGTTGAGGCTATAGGTTAAACTGGGATGTGTTATTAACGAAGGTTGATATGTATAATACTACAACATTCATTAAGGTGTCATGACTGGTTTCATAAAGGTGTTATGAATGCATTATATTCCCTTCAAGTGATGTGTTTACTGTAAAAACTGTCATAAAGACACTTCTCATGGTTATGACGTAGTTATGTAGTCTTGACAGATGTCCTCCTAACACTTTTTACTGTAGCCTAATTATAGCCTAAGTGATGAGGCGACATTGACTGTTTTGTCAACATACAGTACCAGTCAAACGTTTGGACACACCTACTCATTCCAGGGTTTACTTAATTTTTAAAAACTATTTTCTACATTGTAGAATAATAGTGAAGACATCAAGACTATTAAATAACACATATGGAATCATGTAGTAACCAAAAAAGTGTTAAACAAATCAAATATATTTTATATTTGAGATTCTTCAAAGTAGCCACCTTTTGCCTTGATGATAGCTTTGCACACTCTTGGCATTCTCTGAACCAGCTTCATGAGGAATGCTTTTCCAACAGTCTTGAAGGATTACCCACATTCTGAGCACTTGTTGGCTGCTTTCTTTCACTCTGTGGTCCAACTCATCCCAAACCATCTCAGTTGGGTTGAGGTCGGGTGACTCTGGAGACCAGGTCATCTGATGCAGCACTCCATCACTCTCCTTCTTGGTCAAATAGCCCTTACACAGCCTGGAGGTGTGTTGGGTCATTGTCCTGTTGAAAAACAAATGATAGTCCCACTAATCGCAAACCAGATGGGATTTCGTATCGCTGCAGAATGCTGTGGGAGCCAAGCTGTTTAAGTGTGCCTAAATAAATCACTGACAGTGTCACCAGCAAAGCATGGCCTACCATGCTTCACGGTAGGAACCACACATGCTATCACGTTCTAGGAGAAGACCCAGATGCAGACAGTGTCGATGTAACAAAAGTGTATTACTAAAACAGAGTGCAGGCAAAATGACAGGGCAAGGGCAGGCATGCCCCTTTCAAAAAATGTAGAACTAAGAACAGATAGAGCCCTTGGTTCACTCCAGACCTGACTGCCTTCGACCAGCACAAAAACATCCTGTGGCGGACTGCACTAGCATCAAATTGTCCCCGCGATATGCAACTTTTCAGGGAAAACCAATATACTCAGTCAGTCAGGAAAGCAAAGGCTAGCTTTTTCAAACAGAAATTTGCATCCTGTAGCTCTAACTCCAAAAAGTTTTGGGACACTGTAAAGTCCATGGAGAATAAGAGCACCTCCTTCCAGCTGCCCACTGCACTGAGGCTAGGAAACACAGTCACTACCGATAAATCTACGATAATCGAGAATTTCAACAAGCATTTCTCTACGGCTGGCCATGCTTTCCTCCTGGCTACCCCAACCCCGGCCAACAGCTCCGCACCCTCCACAGCTACTTGCCCAAGCCTCCCCAGCTTCTCCTTCACCCAAATCCAGATAGCAGATGTTCTGAAAGAGCTACCTACCTCATCCCCATATTGTTTTTATTTACCTTTTTTCTCTTTTGCACACCAGTATTTCTACTTGCACATCATCATCTGCACATCTATCACTCCAGTGTTAATTTGCTAAATTGTAATTACTTCGCTACTATGGCCTATTTATTACCTTACCTCATCACGCCATTTGCACACACTGTGTATAGACTTTTTTGCTATTGTGTTATTGACTGTACATTTGTTTATTCCCATCTGTAACTCTGTGTTGTTGTTTGTGTTGCACTGCTTTGCTTTATCTTGGCCAGGTCGCAGTTGTAAATGAGAACATGTTCTCAACTGGCCTACCTGGTTAAATAAAGGTGAAATAACAAAATGGAATTTAAAAAATAAGTCAGTAATCCAGATCAGAGTCCATAAGGTACAGAACTACGAGTCTCGGGGTCAGGGCAGGCGGAGGTAAATATTCCAGGGTGGTGTGACAAGGTACAGGCAGGCTCAGGGTCAGAGCGGGCAGAATGGTCAAAGCCTGGAAAACGAGAAAACAGGAACTTGAAAAAGACAGGAGCAAGGGGAAAATGCTGGTAGGCTTGACAAACAAACAGGAGATAAAGATACAGGAGATAAAGATCTGTGAGACATGGGTTTGATCCTAGACACATATGTATACATGAAAAGTGGGATGTATACAGAGGGTACGGGGCAACAGAAGACGAACAGCAGAGGGGCTAATGACCTTGGAGATGGGGAAAGGGTTGATAAACCAGGGGGAAAGTTCGTGGGACTCCACCCGGAGGGGCAGATCCCGAGTGGACAGTCATACCATCTGCCCAAGATGATACCAGGGAGCCGAGGTAGTCTTGAGAAGGGCTGACCGGGTTCTCTTCCAGGTACAACGACAGCGGTGGACAAACATCTGGGCCGAAGGTATGCCGACCTTTTCCTCTTGCTCAGGGAAGAGCGGGGATTAATAACCCAGGGAACATTCAAAGGGTGAGAGACCCATGGCAGAGCAAGGAAGGGTGTTGCGGACGTATTCAACCCACACTAATTGCTGGCTCCAGATGGTGGGGTTGGCGGAGACCAGGCAGAAAGAGTTGTCTCCATGTCTTGTTTGGGTTGCTCCGACCGGCCGCTGGACTGGGGTGGAACCCAGAGGACAGGCTGGCCAATGACCCAATGAGAACATCATTAACTAGAGCCTGGAACACAGCTTGGGCGTTGATAAGGTCAAATGGCATGACCAGATACTCGTAGTGACCGCTGGCCATGTTGAAGGCAGTATTCCACTATTCCCCTTCCCGTATCTGCACTGCACCAGGTGGTAGGCTTTCCATAAGTCCAGCTTGGAGAACACGGTGGCCCCTTGGAGCGGCTCAAAGGACGAGGAGATGAGTTGTAGCGGGTTGCAGGTCTTTTCCGTGATGTCGTTGAGGCTCCGGTAAGTCGATGCAGGGGTGCAGGCTTTTGTCCTTCTTCTCCACAAAGAAGAACCCTGCGCCAGTGGGGGAGGCAGAAGGACGGATGATGATTGGGGTGGTATTGTGGGTGACGCGGCCTATAGAGTGCCCGTCCAGTGCTCTAATGTCCATGGGAATGGAGAGGGGCTGAGTGGGTAGCGTCCATAAAGCTCTCATCGGCCCCAGAGTTGATGAGTACCCGGAGAGATTTTGATTGCTTCCCCCACAGCAAAATTGAATGAAAAGGGGTGCGAGTAAGGGGAGTGGAAAAGTTCTCTGTATGGCCCACCAGAGTACTCGCTTCTACCGTTGAGCCTGGTCTTTTAGTGGACAGGTGGAGACGAAATGACCAGTAGTCCCGCAATACAGGCAAATCTTAGTGTGAAGCCTGCATAGCCGTTCGCGCTGGAAACAACCTAGCTCTGCCTAGTTGCATTAGCTCGGGAAGAGGTGAATTGGTAGACTTCGGAGACTCTCGGGGAGCTCGGGTTGCCTCGAATTCTCTCGGCAACAGAGCCATCAGGGACTTCCAGGATGCCTCAGAGGCGAGGTGTACTCCTTGGGGGAGCGAGTGAAAGCGAATCTCCCCTCCTTCCTTCGTTCCCGTAGTCGCTCATCGATCAGAATGGTCAAGGCGATGAGTGAATCGTGATCCGTTGGTTGTTCCCGGGCTGCAAGCTCGTCCTTTACTTCCTCCGAAACTCCGTGCAGGAACATGTTGAAAAGCGCTTCCGGGGTCCAGACACTCTCAGTTGCCAACGTGCGGAAATCCAACGCATAGTCTGCCACACTGTGAGAGTCTTGCCGAAGCTGGAGTAACTTCTGGGCAGCCTCTCTCCCAGACAATGGAGCATCAAACTTTCTTTACCTCCACCACGAACTCCTCCAGACTGAAGGTTACGGCCGACTGTTGTTCCCATACTGCCGTAGCCCGGCCGGACATTGTTGTGATGAGGTACGCTATCTTAGAGTGGTCCGAGGGGAAGGAGGAGGGCTGCAGCTCGATGACGAGGGAACACTGAGCGAGAAACGCCCGACAGGTGCCTGACTCTCCATCGAAGCATTCCGAGGGAGGTAAGCAGGGTTCCCGGAGTGGCCGGGGAGGTGGCACTGCTAACATCCGGGTTACTGACGGGCTGGGAGGTTACTGCCGTGGTAGGCTGCCTAAAAGACAACCCGCAGAATTGCTGCAGCAATGTGTTCAACGCTTGGTCGTGGCATTCGGCTAAGGTCTGGAACCCTTCCATAAGATCACGAAGCAACTCCTCGTGCCATCCAATGGTTGATTTTTGCGTTGCGAAGCTGGTCCAAGTCTGCTGGGTCAGTCATGGCCAGTTCGTACTATCACATTTTAGGGAAGACCCAGATGCAGAGAGTGCCAATGTAACAAAAGTTTATTACCAGAACAGGGGGCAGGCAAAATGACAGGTCAAAGGCAGGCAGAGGTCGGTAATCCAGATCAGAGTCCAAAAGATACAGAACGGCAGGCAGTCTCAGGGCATGCAGAAGTGAATAATCCAGTGTGATGTAACAAGGTACAGAATGGCAGTCAGGATTTGTGCAGGCAGAATGGTCAAAACCGGGAAAACTAGAAAACAGGAACAGACAGGAGCAAGTGGGAAAACGCTGGTAGGCTTGACAAACAAAATTAACTGACAACAGACAAACAGAGAACATAGCTATAAATACACAGGGGATAATGGGGAAGATCGGCGACACCTGGAGGGGGGTGGAGACAAGCACAAAGACAGGTGAAACAGATCAGGCAAAAACAATTTCATAGGTTTGATGTCTTCACTATTATTCTAGAATTCCAAGATGGCGTAGCAGTCAGACGTGTTTTGTGTCTTGTTCTTTGTAAATATTGTGGGTTTTTTGCATATATTTTGAATATATTTTAAGCTCACTTTCCATCTACGGACTGAATATACTCTCCTGCAACCCGCCTCACCCAATGTGGTATGAATCTGCTATTTTTATACTTTAGAAGCGAAACCCCCATCAGAAGCTAGCCAGCTAACTAGCTACTAGCTGGTAGTCAGTTAGCCACTGCTAGCGGTCTTCACCGTTAACTCGGACATCAGCCAGCCTCAGCTCGATGTCTGCACAGTGCGATATAAACCCAGAGCATATCGGACTGCTTTTTCTCTACTACATCTCCAGATTCCTACCGCAAGCTCTGAACCTTTACACCGGATCATCGCAGCTAGCTAGCCACAATCCGAGTGGCTACTCCTGGCTAACGTCTCTGTCCTGAAGCAAGCACGAGTTAGCCTTGAGCTAGCCTCGAGCTAGGCCCATCTCCCGGCTAGCCAAAGAGGTCCACCAGCCAATTCTTGGGCTACAATACCTCTTGTCAATTGGCCTGGATCCTTTACTGCCAACACGGAGCCCCGCCGATCCATCACAACTGGTCTGCCGACGTAATCGTCCGAGGTGGTTTCAACAGGTTCTTCCATTGCAACATCGACGGATGCCCATCTGCTAGCCCCGGCCTACTAGCTGTCTGAATCGCCGTGTCTCCAGCTCGCCTAGCGTAGTAGTGACTTCTGAACCGGCTCCCTGACTCATCTATTGCTACTCATTGGACCCTGCAGCCCCCAGCACCACTCCCGTTCCCCAGGCGCTTTCATTTTTTTACTTATGTAACCGTAAATGCCTTGGTTTCATGCATGTTAACATTAGAAGCCAACTCCCTAAATTTGTTTAATTCACTGCTTTAGCACACTCCGCCAACCCTGATGTCCTAGCCGTGTCTGAATCCTGGCTTAGGAAGGCCACCAAAAATCCTGAAATTTCCATCCCCAACTACAACAATTTCTGACAAGATAGAACTACCAAAGAGGGCGGAGTTGCAATCTACTGCAGAGATAGCCTGCAAAGTTCTGTCATACTATCCAGGTCTGTGCCCAAACAATTCAAACTTCTACTTTTAAATATCCACCTTTCCCGAAACAGGTCTGTCACCATTGCAGCTTGTTATAGACCCCCCTCAGCCCCCAGCTGTGCCCTGGACACCATATGTGAATTGATTGCCCCCCATCTATCTTCAGAGTTCGTACTGTTAGGTGACCTAAACTGGGAGATGCTTAACACCCCATCCATCCTACAATCTAAGATAGATGCCCTCAATCTCACACAAATGATAAAGAAACCTACCAGGTACAGCCCTAAATCCGTAACCATGGGCACCCTCTTAGATATCATCCTGACCAACTTTCCCTCTAAATACACCTCTGCTGTCTTCAACTAGGATCTCAGTGATCATTGCCTCATTGCCTGCGTTCGTAATGGGTCTGCGGTCAAACGACCACTCCTCATCACTGTCAAACTCTCCCTAAAACACTTCAGCAAGCAAGCCTTTCTAATCGACCTGGCCCAGGTATCTTGGAAGGATATTGACCTCATCCCGTCAGTAGAGGATGCCTTGCTCTTTAAACATGCTTTCCTCACCATCTTAAATAAGCATGTCCCGTTCAAAAAATGTAGAACTAAGAACAGATATAGCCCTTGGTTCACTTCAGACTTGACTGCCCTTGACCAGCACAAAAACATCCTGTGGCGTCCTGCATTAGCATCGAATAGCCCCCGCTATATGCAACCTTTCAGGGAAGTCAGGAACCAATATACACAGTCAGTTAGGAAAGCTAAGGCTAGCTTTTTCAAACAGACATTTGCATCCTGTAGCACTAATTCCCAACATTTTTGGGACACTGTAAAGTCCATGGAGAATAAGAGCACCTCCTCCCAGTTTCCCACTGCACTGGGGCGAGGTAACACGGTCACCACCGATAAATCTACGATAGTCAAGAATTTCAATAAGCATTTTTCTAAGACTGGCCTTGCTTTCCACCTGGCTACCCCAGCCAACAGCTCTGCACCCCCTGCAGCAACATGCCCAAGACCCCCCCCCCCCGCTTCTCCTTCACCTAAATCCAGACAGCTGATGTTCTGAAAAAGCTGCAATATCTGGATCCCTACAAATCAGCTGGGCTAAAATTATCCACCGAAATTGTTGCAACCCCTATTACTAGCCTGTTCAACCTCTTTCATATCGTCCGAGATCCCCAAAGATTGGACAGCTGCCGCGGTCATCCCCATCTAAGGGGGAGACACTCTAGACCCAAACTGGTATAGACCTATATCCATCCTGCCCTGCCTCTAAAATCTTCGAAAGCCAAGTTAACAAACAGATCACCGACCATTTCGAATCCCACCGTACCTTCTCCACTATGCAATCTGGTTTCCGAGCTGGTCATGGGTACACCTCAGCCACGCTCAAGGTCCTAAACAATATCATAACCGCCATCGATAAAAGACGGTACTGTGCAGCCGTCTTCATCGACCTGGCCAAGGATTTCGACTCTGTCAATCACCGATTCTTATCGGCAGACTCAATAGCCTTGGTTTCTCAAATGACTGCTTTGCCTGGTTCACCAACTACTTCTCAGATAGAGTTCAGTGTGTCAAATCGGAGGGCCTGTTGTCTGGACCTCTGGCAGTCTCCATGGGGGTGCCACAGGGTTCAATTCTTGGGCCAACTCTTTTCTCTGTATATATCAATGATATCGCTCTTGCTGCTGGTGATTCTTTGATCCCCCTCTACGCAGACGACACCATTCTGTATTAATCTGTCCCTTCTTTGGACACTGTGTTAACAACCCTCCAGATGAGCTTCAATGCCATACAACACTCCTTCCGTGGCCTCCAACTGCTTTTAAATGCTAGTAAAACTAAATGCATGCTCTTCAACCGATTGCTGCCCGCATCCGCCCTCCCGACTAGCTTCACTACTCTGGACAGTTCTGACTTAGAATATGTGGACAACTACAAATACCTAGGTGTCGGGTTAGACTATAAACTCTCCTTCCAGACTCACATTAAGCATCTCCAATCCAAAATTAAATCTAGAATCTGCTTCCTGTTTCGTAACAAAGCCTCCTTCATTCATGCTGCCAAACATACCCTTGTAAAACTGACTATCCTATCGATCTTTGACTACGGCGATGTCATTTACCAAATACCCTCAACTCCTTACTCAGCAAACTGGATGTAGTCTAATCACAGTGCCATCCGTTTTGTCACCAAAGTCCCATACACTACCCACCACTGCGACCTGTATGCTCTCGTTGGTTGGCCCTTGCTACATATTCGTTGCGAAACCCACTGGCTCCAGGTCATCTATAAGTCTTTGCTAGGTAAAGCCCTCCCTTATCTCAGCTCACTGGTCACCATAGCAACACGCTTCAGCAGATATATTTCACTGGTCATCGCCAAAGCCAACACTTACTTTGGCCGCCTTTCCTTCCAGTTCTCTGCTGCCAATGACTGGAACGAATTGCAAAAATCATTGAAGCTGGAGACTTATATCTCCCTCTCTAACTTTAAGCAACTACCTCATCCCCATATTGTTATTTATCTTCTTGCTCTTTTGCACCCCAGTATCTCTACTTGCACTTCATCATCTGCACATCTATCACTTCAATGTTAATGCTAAATTGTAATTATTTCGCCTCCATGTCCTATTTATTGCCTTACCTCCCTACTCTTCTACATTTGCACACACAGTACATATATTTTTCTATTGTGTTATTGACTGTATGTTTGTTTAAAAACAACAACTCTGTGTTGTTGTTTTTGTCGCACTGCTTTGCTTTATCTAGGCCAGGTCGCAGTTGTAAATGAGAACTTGTTCTCAACTGGCCTACCTGGTTAAATAAAGGTGAAATAAAAATAATAAAACAATTCTACGGTGTATAAAAATAAAGATGAACCCTTTAATGAGTAGGTGTGTCCAAACTTCTGACTGGTACTGTATGTCAAACACCAATCATAACTATTTCTATATCAAAATGACACTGCCTTGATACATGCTATTCAGTGACACAAGATGTCATGACATCTTTCGCACATTTAGTATCTTGTTTTCTCATATCATCACATCTTGTCCCGATGTGAGGGAAACAGAGGGCTCAACATTTCTGTAGAGAAATAGTACCACTTAGTGGTGAGTATTTAAAAGTGCTCCTAAGATTTTCTTCTTAGTCTCCCATCTCGGCCAACAGGAGAAGAAAGACAGGCTGGGAATCGTTTCTGCACTGCAGAAATACATTGTTATTGCACAACACTCAAATGTATTTAATGTCAAATGATTAATTTAACTGAGTGAAATAAATATGTTATTTGAGGAAGGTAGTAAGAGCGGCTGCTAAATGACTTAAATGTAATGTAAATGTAAATGTAGATTATTGCATCTGTGTAATCTGGTTAACATCTTAAGCTGCTAAATTGGTCTCATTCCAAATGCTCCACTTGCTCTCCATATTGGAGGTGGACAGGCCAAAATGTCCATTTATCCTCACTGTGATGATCCAGTTTACACTAATGAGCCGTGCCCCAGTCATGTTATCTCCACTCTGCTCTACAGACATCCAGTCCTCACAGTCAACTCCAATAGGATTCTTTGTGTGGCAGAAAATGTGTCACCGACAACCATTTTCTCTTTTCTCCTTTCAGCCATAGTTTTCAATAGGAAGCCAGTCCCCTTAGGGGCCTATGGAGTGTAAGACCTAAGATATTGGCAGCAGGGAGCAAAGGAAGGCATTAGCACCAGATGACGCTGTCAGTCTGTCCTCAAAGAAGTGTCCATGATTATCACCTGATGAAAGGCCTGTGGATGGTCAATGATCGCTGTCAGGCCATCATAAAGCAGTGGTTGTCTGTAGAATACAGCTGGCAGAAGAAGGACATCACAGACACACAGGACGAGAGAACAAAACAGACAGAAATTTGCTAATAAATTCACAATTATTCACTTATGAGGAAATGAATTTCTTTCAGAGAGCACAGATATTTGTCGTATTGCTCAGGCAACGTTACGTAAATAACTTTGGGGCATTGTCCGTTTTTGTAACCAGTCAATGGAGGCATTGAGGGTATGGTCGTTGCCAATGCGTTGTTGCTCACATGATGTGTGTCTGCTGGACCAATTACATCACGATGTGTGTCTGCTGGACCAATTACATCATCCACTGGCCCCTCAGAGAGCTGTATTGACTGAGAACCTGTTGTCAGGGAACAAAACAGAGAATGAATTTGATTGGCCCGAGATAGAAATGGAATGGGGCTTGTGGTTTGGATAGCGATGGTTGTGAAACCGCAAATTTTACAAAGCAAGTATCTGTCATTGTCACCATTGAGCTCAAAGAGACTTGACGGTCCATTTAACATGCATATGCTGGTCAACTAGTGTGGTCTTGTCATTCATTCTCTGAACCTGGTATGACTGGTTGTGACTGGGT
The DNA here is from genome assembly GCF_034236695.1 of Oncorhynchus nerka. NCBI lineage: Eukaryota > Metazoa > Chordata > Actinopteri > Salmoniformes > Salmonidae > Oncorhynchus > Oncorhynchus nerka. The sequence goes on from NC_088422.1 coordinate 75,241,382, forward strand.
ATGACTGGCTGGTGTGTTGCTCGCCTCAAGTGATTTATATCATCAGACATTTACACCATCAACACAATAAACGCTGTTGTTTAACATGAGTTGATGACCTCAGCTATAAGCCTGGTCTGTCTCTTCAACTGTCTGTGCTGTATTGGGATGTATGGTGCAGATTGTCATCCGCAATAAGAATGTGAGGTGGAGTTACTAACTGGTTTGCAGTTATAACATAATGTTGTGAGAATTATTCTCTATAAAACATTTCTGGAATTGCAAAATACACAGGAATCTGGCCCAAATCATAAATTCATGACATACAGTACTCTATTAATGTGGACTCCTGGATAGAGGGCTTGCACCAAGATAGAAATGTCAAATTAGTTGTCTATTTGTCTAACCTTTTTGTGGGAAACAGGCAGTTCAGTAAACAATACAATGGAACAACAGATAATTATATATTTTGTTTGATTATGCAAAGTTTATTTGACAGAGAACATTTTCAGCTTGTGATAGCAGAGGGCAGTATTGAAAATATGTCTGACTCATACTGACTCATACTAGTTGTCATGACTGTCCTGATCAGATCAGGTTACAGGAGACCACAACCCTACAGATTATCTCTCAACCCCAACAGAGGAGGAGAGATCTAGGTGTCTGAAGATGTGGGGGTTTTATGACCCCTCACGCCCCTGGTGAATCTCAGGCCACAGACAAATTCCCTTGTCCTGTTACTATGGAGAACCAGCCTCAGAACATTAAACATGAAATAAAGGGACTTTGGAACAATGGTTTCTGTCAGCCACAATGGTGGTCATGACGATAGATGGAATATGAAAATGTATTTCATTTTTGTTTTGTTATTAAAGGTTAATAGATGACGTTATTACGAAAACATTGTAACGTGAAGAGTTTTCCTTGTATATGTTTGATGTTTATACATTGTACGTTGTGTGGAAAATGTCCAAATCAAAGGGAATATTTTGGTAAAGATTAAATGTTAAGTTAGTTGTCTAAAATTTGGATTGGAATAAAATCTAGACCTTGCCTCATTAATCCTGGAGCTAGGGGGCACTATTTTTATGTTTGGAAAAATAACGTTCCCAAAGTAAACGGCCTATTTCTCAGGACCAGATGCTAGAATATGCATATAATTGACAGATTAGGATAGAAAACTCTAAAGTTTCCAAAACTGTCAAAATATTGTCTGTGAGTGTAACAGAACTGATATTGCAGGCGAAACCCTGAGAAAAATCTAACCAGGAAGTGGCTTCTATTTTGAAAACTCCATGTTCTATAGCCTCCAATTGCTCCATTTAAAGGGATATCAACCAGATTCCTTTTCCTATCGCTTCCTCAAGGTGTCAGTCTTCAGACATAGTTTCAGGCTTTTATTTTGAAAAATGAACCAGAAAGATAACATTGCGTCAGGTGGTCACAGGAGTTTTGCTCGCGCAACAGAGTTCGGACAGCCATTTCCTTTCCCTCTCCTACTGAACAAGACCATTGCGGTTGATATATTATCGATTATACACTGCTCAAAAAAATAAAGGGAACACTAAAATAACACATCCTAGATCTGAATGAATGAAATATTTTTATTAAATACTTTTTTCTTTACATAGTTGAATGTGCTGACAACAAAATCACACAAAAATGATCAATGGAAATCAAATGTATCAACCCATGGAGGTCTGGATTTGGAGTCACACTCAAAATTAAAGTGGAAAACCACACTACAGGCTGATCCAACTTTGATGTAATGTCCTTAAAACAAGTCAAAATGAGCCTCAGTAGTGTGTGGCCTCCACGTGCCTGTATGACCTCCCTACAATGCCTGGGCATGCTCCTGATGAGGTGGCAGATGGTCTCCTGAGGGATCTCCTCCTAGACCTGGACTAAAGCATCCGCCAACTCCTGGACAGTTTATTGGTGGATGGAGCGAGACATGATGTCCCAGATGTGCTCAATTGGATTCAGGTCTGGGGAACGGGCGGGACAGTCCATAGCATCAATGCCTTCCTCTTGCAGGAACTGCTGACACACTCCAGCCACATGAGGTCTAGCATTGTCTTGCATTAGGAGGAACCCAGGGCCAACCGCACCAGCATATGGTCTCACAAGGGGTCTGAGGATCTCATCTCGATACCTAATGGCAGTCAGGCTATCTCTGGCGAGCACATTGAGGGATGCGGCCCCCCAAAGAAATGCCACCCCACACCATGACTGACCCACCACCAAACCGGTCATGCTGGAGGATGTTGCAGGCAGCAGAACGTTCTCCACGGCGTCTCCAGACTCTGTCACGTCTGTCACATGCTCAGTGTGAACCTGCTTTCATCTGTGAAGAGCACAGGGCACCAGTGGCGAATTTGCCAATCTTGGTGTTCTCTGGCAAATGCCAAACGTCCCCCACCTGTGGACGTCGGGCCCTCATACCACCCTCATGGAGTCTGTTTCTGACCGTTTGAGCAGACACATGCACATTTGTGGCCTGCTGGAGGTCATTTTGCAGGGCCCTGGCAGTGCTCCTCCTGCTCCTCCTTGCACAAAGGCGGAGGTAGCGGTCCTGCTGCTGGGTTGTTGCCCTCCTACGGCCTCCTCCACGTCTCCTGATGTACTGGCCTGTCTCCTGGTAGCGCCTCCATGCTCTGGACACTACGCTGACAGACACAGCAAACCTTCTTGCCACAGCTCGCATTGATGTGCCATCCTGGATGAGCTGCACTACCTGAGCCACTTGTGTGGGTTGTAGACTCTGTCTCATGCTACCACTAGAGTGAAAGCACCGCCAGCATTCAAAAGTGACCAAAACATCAGCCAGGAAGCATAGGAACTGAGAAGTGGTCTGTGGTCACCCCCTGCAGAACCACTCCTTTATTGGGGGTGTCTTGCTAATTGCCTATAGTTTCCACCTGTTGTCTATTCCATTTGCACAACAGCATGTGAAATTTATTGTCAATCAGTGTTGCTTCCTAAGTGGACAGTTTGATTTCACAGAAGTGTGATTGACTTGGAGTTACATTGTGTTGTTTAAGTGTTCCCTTTATTTTTTTGAGCAGTGTATATACCATTAATGGCTATAGTCAGGACTAGTGCGTGAGAGAAACGTGTGTGTGCGACGTTCAATTGCACCCAGATACTGGTCTGGAGAGAATCCCCCCTGTGGTATTTCTGACGAAAGCCAGTGTGTAGGGGGGGTCTACTGAATGCTACGAGCCAGGGCATATGTACCGGCCGAGAATAATACTAGTCGGGCCCAATTTTGTGTTATTTCTGTCGATCGCTTTCAGGAGCGACCTGACTCGGTCATAAGGAATTCCTAGAGCAAAGGACATATGAGCCAGCCATTACGGAAATTGGAGTAGATATATTAGTTTGACCGAAGCAAAGTTATTATCTCTCCACCTCTCGCGTTAGGTAATGTGAAGAGTATAAGGGTTGAACGTGAGACGTCACCTAGTAAACCCGTTCCCTTGTTGGAGGGAACTTCCCTTGTGCGGCGAGGTGGAAACCCCGTGCAAGAAAGCATTGCACCAGATGCGCCAGATTTTGTTTTTCCCTTTGTTCTTAGTGAATTCTCGCGCCAGACGGGAATCCTGTGAGATATCAGCTTGCGCTATCAGTAATTTTTCGTGAAATAATTCAGGTTACGCTGTAGGATTTCAAACCAGTCTCAACTGATTGGATAATATTGTCTTTCAATTTTATACATACATTAAATTGATACACTACCTTTCCAGGTTGGTTATTGGAATAATACACAAAATAATGTGTTCTAACCAATGAGACATGGTTAAACTGTTCCACATTAACTTAGAGATAGCAGCTATTTCAGGTTAATTAAATCTAATACCTGTAGCCTATATGGGGTTGACTAATCATTCAAATTGATTAATAAATTAAATCTGTTTTACTAGCTTAATGGTGGTTCAGGAGACATTTTTACAGCATTGTGAAAGACTACCTTCACTGGTACCTGGTCGATTTTAGCTTGTGTTAACAGTGACCTCCGGTGGTGAAGAATCACCAGTAATTATTTTAAATAATTCAGGTGATGCTGTACGATATCTAACCAGTCTCAACTGATTGGATATCATTGGCTCATTCAATTTAATACATACAATAAATTGCTACACTACCTTTCCAGGTTGATTATTGGAATAATACGCAAACTAATATGTTCTAACCAATGAGACATTGTTAAACTTTTCAATGTTAACTTAGAGATAGCAACTCTTTCAGGTGAATTAAAGTTAAAATTCCCAAATAGCCTATACAGGTTAGATTTATCATTAAAAATCGATTTAATCAATTAAATCTGTTTTGGCAAGTTCAGTAATAACCTACTCACATAGAGCCCGGGCACCTCGACTTTCGAGCTTAGACGTTAACCATCACTCGAATTGGAAGGTGCTGCATCGGGGACATGTGCGGTAAAAGATGACGATCAAAGGGGGTGGCTACCACGTAACCACCACCCCGACAACCACCGCCATAACAATAGCTACGATGAACGTCCCCAATCTAACAGGTCCCGTAGAGATCAACCTAGCCGATATGCCCCTGCGCCTAACTCTCACAAAGGTTCAGGACCTAAGGGTATCAAGCGTAACAAGGGCAACAAAGTGTTCAACAATGATCTAAACGCTAACCGAAATGATCTAGAAGCTCTGATAAGAGATGTACTACATCGTAAGAAATCTGAGAAGGATGACAAGGATAAGTCATCATGACTAGGCGTAAAATCGTTGGAAACCAAGTCCGCCGAAACTCATGCAATTCGAGAGGAAGCAAACATTTCCATTACCCCCTTCCCCACTCAAATGCCTGTCCAGGAACTGCTCGTTCTAGACACAAGCCCGCATGTTTTGTCTACAGACTTGGATATGGATGTGGAGATGCACAAGATAAGCAGCTTTGCAACAGATGATTCCTCTCCCATTCCGCTAGAGGGCCCACTGGGTCACGTAGGTGACTTACCTGTCTTGGAAATCGACACAGATTACAAACCGCTCCATTCTCCCAACCCACTCCATTTTGTTGTGGATATGACGAGAAAAACCAACTCGAACAGGCCATACCTTAGAACAGTCCTGGAGGACTGTTTGACCTGTCACGCTCTGGTAGATTAGGGTTCGACAATTTCCCTCATATCTGAAACCTTGATGAACTAAAAAGGGCAGTGGACCCTGCAAAAGTTGGTTGAAAACAGAACATTGCGATACAAATCTTCGAGGTTTCAATCAAGCTACCTCTTGTCACGCCCTGACCGTAGATTGCTTTGTAGGTTTCTATTTTTAGTTTGGTCAGGGTGTGATGTGGGTGGGTATTCTGTTGTAGGTCTAGGTTTTCTTTTTCTATGTGTTTGGCCTGGTATGGTTCTCAATCAGAGGCAGCTGTCAATCGTTGTTTCTGATTGAGAGCCATACTTAGGTAGCCTGTTTTCCAATTTTGAGTTGTGGGTGATTATTTTCTGGTTAGTGTTTGTTGCACCTGTCAGAACTGTTTGTTTATCGTTGTGTTGTTTTTGTTCGTGTATTCATTCTGGATTAAAAGTATTATGGATACGTACCACGCTGCACTTTGGTCCTTCTCTCCTTCCACCAACGAAAATCGTTACAAGACTGAACCTGGCGCCCGGATACCGGATGGAAGGCACCACTGCGTTCTTCCAACCCTCTCCGCAACTATTCGAATTGGGGCTAACTATCAATGGCAACCCGCTGTTGGAACAAACCTCTAGATCCACTTACCTCCTGGTACAAAATCTGACTCAAGCAGATATTTCCATTTCTCGGCACACTCAGCTAGGAACATTGATCGATTACTCCTTCCATGATTTTGAACTGGTTGTTCCCGTGATTGGGCCTCTTCCGTCCTCCCTAGACCTAGATGGAGAGGGAGGTACGCTGTTTACTTGTCAGTCAAAAGCAATCGCACTAACTCCCGTATTGCCACTTGACGACACATCGTCTACGTACTTCTCCACCGTCTACGTGGCTAATGGTTTCTGGACCATAACTGTCGACCCTCGTGACCAACACAAGTTGGCTTTCTCTTTCTCGAACAAGCTCTTCACGTTCAATCGTTTCCCATTCGGGTATGCAAACTCCCCCTCAGAGTTCAACATCTTCCTGCACAAGACAATGCCAGGCACAGCCTCTAGCGGGACGATAATCTACATGGACGACATTCTCATGAGAAGTGAGACTTGGTCACATCACCTCAATGAAATGGACCACGTTCTCACCCAACTCGGGACTGCAAGTCATCGAAAACTATGCCGACTTGTCAAAACCGTTGACTCGTCTTCTTCAGAAAGACACCCGATTCGTTTGGGATGTCACTCACAATGAAGCTGTGGCTTCCTTGAAAAACCAGCTTTGCAAGGCACCCTGCCTGGTATACCCCAACAAAGACAAGACATTATTTTTGGAAGTCGGTTCCTCAGAGCACTGGCTTAGCGCTGGGTTGTACCAGAAATACGACCAAGACAAACGTGTGGTTGCTTAGTCGAGCAAAACACTCAACCATGCTGAACACATACTCCGACTGCGAAAAAGCGCTGCTGTCGACAGTCTGGGCAATCAAACACTTCACCAGTTATGTTGCCGGACAAAAGGTGATCATAGAAACATGTCACCCGCCTGTGACTTTTCTGAAAAGCCAACGAATCCGTTAGGGTGCTGTACACAACAGCAGGATAGCGGCTTGGCTTATGACGCTACAGAGCCATGATGTAGTTATCTACTACGCAAAAGCGAAAAACCTGCCTTTGGGCAGTGCTTTGGCGGTGTGTCAACGCTGTGGTGACGATGAAACCGACTCCGCACCACCCCCGCGTGACATCGCTCCGCCATTGCCTTCGAACCATCACTACTTCGAAGAGAATGTGTGTCTTGAATTGCCGATGGCATTTGTAGATGGCTGTTTTTACCACCATCTAGACCACTTGCAAGCTGGGGTGGGATTGGTATGGCACAAAGACATTCCGTGCAAACCACTTCAATTTCAGCTTGGCAACAAGACCAGCCAGTTTGCAAAAGTGGCTGGCGTGCTGATCACCCTGCAAACAGCGGGGAAACACGAATTGTCAGAACTGGCGATCTGCATCGACTCAAACTACGCGAGACTCACCTTCTTATGCCACTTGCCATTTTGGAAACAAAAGCACATGACTACTTCAAGTGGTAAAGAGGTGAAAAACAAAGAGCTCATCCTAGCTTGTGATGACCTCATCACCAAACACGACATATAGGTGTATTGGAAGAAAGTCAAGGCACACTCCAAATCACCTGGCCGTGACAAACTTGGCAACGACTATGCCGACAGCATGGCAAAATCCGGTGCAATTCACGGCACCCCTTGGGTGGTTGATGCTCGAGACGAAAAAACCACTGAGGAAGCTATGGTGTCTGCGGTAACGCCTAGCCATGTAGCACCACAGAAAACGTCTTCGCACAAACATAATGTGTTGCTAACGCATTCATTCCTGAATAGCGATCTGGTAGCAATGCAACACCAAGATGAGTCCCTCGCCACTTTAATGGCGTTCCTGTCGGATCCTGTCAACCACCCAGTGTCCGAACTGGCTTTGGCAGGGTCATACTACTTGCATTTGCTGTACGCAACTAAACAACACCTCACACTTGTAGATGACCTAATGGTGTATGTTTCAGAAACCGACACCGCTCGAAGGTGGGTGGTTCCTAAAACACAGAGGGGAATAATGATAGCCCATGCCCACGACGAGCCATGTGGAGCTCATAGGGGTGTCAAGGCGACATGTGAAACATTGCGACAGGTGGCCTACTGGTCTCACATGGAACAAGACGTGGCACAATACGTGAGGGGGTGTCTAGTTTGCTGCCAGTTTCAACCCTCCAAGCCACTTCGCAGAGCACCCCTGCAACACAAGGGTGTGTCTTACCCCTGGAGCTCGATCCAGATCGACTGGGTCGGCCCAGTTGCCAGGTCAGCCAGAGGCAACAAGTATCTCCTCACAGTGACTTGCGCATTCACAAAGTGGGTGGAGTGCCTGCCGGCGACCAATGACACAGCGGAAACCACTTTCAGTCATTTCAGCCTGCCAGAAGAAACCGTGGACAGCGACAGAGGAACCCACTTTTCGGCAGCTGTAATGACCGAACTGTGGAGGCTTCTGGGAGTCAAAGCTAAACTCCACATCGCATACCACCCTAGGAGCTCGGGCAGGGTAGAAAGGAGCAACCAAACAATCGTCAGAATCTTGAGGAAGTATGTGGCAGCCAACCACAAAGATTGGGACCTCAAACTCCCATTGGTACTGATGGCGATCAGAGCCACACGCAACAGGTCTACAGGAATAACATGACGCTTCCGCTGCACCTCCTGTACCAACCAGGAGATGTGGCCGCAGCCACCGCCTACACGGCTCATCAATACGTGACCGACCTGCGGAACCATCTCCAGACTACCTTTGCGTATGCTCAAGGACAGTTGGAAAGAAGTGCAGAAGGTGACAAGAACTATTACGACAAAAAGTCCTCACACCAGGTGTTCGAGGTCGGGGATAAGGTGTGGTACTACATATACACCAAACCCGTGGGCGTCGCAACAAAGTTCCTGCCCCACTGGACAGGGCAACTTCAGATTGTGGTGAAGCTATCACCTGTAGCTTACCAGATCAGAATCAGTAGGTCGACAAAACGCCACATTAAAGTGGGTCCACCGGAACCAAATCAAGTTGTACACTCCCCCCATGGGAATAGAAGGGGTGCTAGCTAATAGATAAAAACCTAGCAAAGTCAGAGGTACTAAGAAAATTCTTAAGTACCCTCAGCTGATCCCTTCCAGGAGATCAGTACGTTGCACCTAACATCTCTTATTTGCTTCCCAGCTACCAGATATACATCTGTTGACACTATTGATATCGTCCTGCGCTGTACTGTTTCAAAATAAGAAAACCAGAAAAATAGTTGTCTAAACATTTTTGTTTACAAAAACAAATAATTTAAATAATCCAACAATCTCTGATTATGCGTTTCTGTAGGATGGAGTTCCTTTGGCTGATCCTGACACTCTGCGCCCTGGTCAAAACCAACACAGCAGATGTAATCACGAACGGACCCCCTACGGGAATCGTTCTCCGTGGCGACCCAGGACTCCTCATAACTAACTGCAGAATACACACCCAGAGGGTGTATGTCCGTCTATATGCAGAGAATGTGTACCGCCAACACATTCCACCTGCGGCACATTTGAGTTGGGCCGGGGCTGACTGGACCAGCCAGGCAATTAAGCACGCCCAGCTAGACACTGCCCATATGTTGGCCCAACTCCAAAGGTTCACAGTAACCCAGTCAGAACTAGCCGAACAATAGCCTATAATGTTTTTTGTCTATATGTATCTTTCATAATCATTTTAGCTTTTTAGTAAATAAATATTCAACTAAGATTGGTGTGGTACGAACTCATTGGTGAGACCCGGGTTCCGTTCAGATTCACGGGCTATACGACGTTCAGAACGAGATTTGTAGAGGTAACTGGTTAGCGGCTGTTGTAAAATCGATATTCTGATATTCTTTGAGTTAATTTGGGAAATAGAAACTCAATAAAACTAGTTTTCCCATGGTGCCCCAGGTTAATGAGTTAATCATTGCTTGATTCAGTTAATCACACAATTAGAAACTTGTAATCATTCGATGAGCAACAGTAGTCACATTAACTAATACAACGTCACGACATAGTCTATATTCATATTCCATCAAAATTCTAGGGGGTTTCCATTACAGTGTGTCACCAGTGATTATGTTAATGTTAGTTTGAGTGTTATTTTGGGGGAAATGTGTTTCCATAGTTAGGCCTGACACTGAGGACTTGTGAAGAGCAGAATCAACAACTTCTGCATCAAGACAGTTGCTTTGTGAGAAGGTGTTAACCGTGGAAGGTGTTAATCCATGTTCCCAGTTAGCCATTGTTATGTAAATGAAAGCTGAAAAGTGCCAGTGGCCTGGACTTGGCCCCAAGTCAGAGCAGGTCCACTGAGCAAGTCTGAGCCTTTTTGGTAAGACATTGGTCTACATTGCAAATCATTTATCCTCTGAAAATAATGAACATTTTATGTTATGATATGTTATGTTTGAAAATTTAAATTCCAAACACTTCCTGAATTGACAACTGAGATGCAATTGACCATAAACTTGTTTTGCTGCAGCGTCAGCTCAAAAAAGAGATTCACAAATGTTGTCACAGATATACTCAGTTGAAATGTCAAAGGGTGTGTGAAAAACATACCAGATTCATGCTAAATGCAAATGTGAGTCCCAGCAACCACAGAGAATGTGTCTGAGTTCATGTGTTCAAACTTACCCCCAATAGTCTGAACCACAATTCATTGAATAATAATTGAAACAGGCAAACCAAGGAGATGCAGAAACACATATCAAAGCCCATGTGTCCTTTAGCTCCAGGGTCTTTTTTGAAAGCACGCTGTCAGATTAATTTCCAACCTCTCAATCTGGTAGAAATGCTGATGGGTAGGTTTGGCTAATCCTGTCGGCTCATTGTGAAACAGCATTGGAAATGATGAAGCACCAGAAAACCATGCTGCTCCCCCTTTGTGTACCCACAAAGTGCACTGGCCGTAGACAATGAACTGAAACATTGGTGTAATTTTAACATGGCAATGAGCAGGGGGGTGGAATCAGTGCAGTGGATGCTAATTCACTTAAATGCCTACCCTCTTGATGGAAGATGGGAAATGCTTGGCCTATAAAGAAAAGCCCTAGTGCAAAAATGTGTGGACAGAATCTTTTTCCATTTTTCTGTGTTGTCGTACGTACATGTCCAAACGTACATTTTGTCAGCGGTAAAAAGGTGTATTTCTATGAGAAGCTTTGGAGGTGGAATAGCGGCTATTTTTAGGCCCAACGAAGAGAAAGAAATGGTTTCATCTTCACACTGCAATTCATCACTAAGAGGTGTGAATCTTCTTAGGGCCACAGATCAGGTGAGTCAGATGCTTTGTAATGTTATTTTCATGGTCACAGACCCTGCAGAAATGAAATAACAGTGCCTGCAGATTGACGTCATCTCCTGGAGCTGCATGAAGCATTCTATGGGACTATTGAGTTTTAGAATGACTCACAATGGCCTATCAGACTGTATTGTGACGCCATTTGGAGAAAGTGGTGGTTCTAATACAATCAAACAAACATGTTCTCTCTAACATATGTACATTATTACATTTACATTTAAGTCATTTAGCAGACGCTCTTATCCAGAGCGACTTACAGATTTCAAAGATATATCTGAGGACTGCTGTATAGAAATACTTCTCTGGACCAAATGCCTCTAGAGAAAAGAAGCCAGACCCTTGAGTGGGGAGTGGAATCAAAGTACCATTGTAATCTAATTGAGTTGGCTATAGGAATATTACCACTGCTGGATTGATGGAAACCGGTGGGCTGTCCAACACTTACATACTCATACAGAGACATACTGTGAGTGCCAGTTACACTCACTACTCAATAGCTTTCCCTCTGTTATTAATGATGATCACAGCTTATGAATGCTGTTGGATCAAGTACATCATTAGACCCTCACTGCTCTCCTGACAGTTTACAGAACATTCATGTATTGTTTGCCCAACTCTCTCCAAATGTAGATTACAGTACTGTATGTTCCTGAGAACTACCTGTATATGGTGTACCTTTATTTTGTATCTCTCAACACCCCTACACCTCTGTCTCTGTCTCTCTCAAACACACACACACACGCACACATGCACACACACACACACATTTACCAAATACGACATCTCTTGCATCCCTCTCAAATCACCACCAGTATTCCTTTTTCTTTCAGAGAAAAAACCCCACTCCCCACTGAGAGACAACGGAACGATTTCCTATCGGTTCCCAAGATCCAAACGATGAGTGTGACTCATTGCCTTATGCAACACAAAGCTCATGGTTCTTCAAGCTTTCTCGGCTCTCTTTCGTTCTGCCTCTCTCTCTCTCTTCCTCAATGGTGCCGAGTCTCAAGGGTAGACTGAATGTCCTCTTCCATTCAGCTGCTATTTTGGTCTCCATGTCAACAAGATGTGAGTCACCACGCAAAAAAAAACACCTATTTCATGGACACTCCCTGAAATGTGTCACTATACAGCACCCAAGTGAAATCGGTTTATTTCCTGGCTCATTATCTTGCAAACCCAATTTGCACAACACCTCCCTATGCATACTGTAGAACACGTGTCATAATTATTTTAAAGCAGTATTGTTGTTACCAAGAATATTATCAGGATGTACACTTGATAGTGTATGTTAATGTGAAGGAGTATGCTGGCTGTTTTATAGAGTCATTTTGGGCGGGCTTCTCCCCTAAGTTTCAACACACCTAGAAGCCTATTTTCATAGGCAACACCTCAGCTCATCCATATTTCTTCAACAATTTCTGCACTTCTTGGAAAAAGATAGATCCTCGCGTTGAATTACTTTGACACCGAAAGGGATTTTGGGTATGAACCAAAACAATGCTATATTCATAGGATACTTTTGTCAAAATGGGTGTTTCATCCCACTGCCATAGCGTTTGTTGTTGTGTGCAGCACAGTCATGTTAGTGAGTCATGTAATGGCAGACAGCTCAGGGGGAAGAGCGTGAGAGAATAGGTTAACCTCATAAGTCGACAGCCGAGAAGAAAATATAATGGTAGCTGAGGGATTTGGTCCCCCGTTTACATTCACCATCATGACCAGAACGTTACCAATGCAAAGAAAAGAGAAGAGATACGATTTTTCTCTTAGTAGTGCTGACAGTTTTGGTTTGAAGCTCCAGGGTGTTATCCATAATTCTTTGTTTATGTCCAGCTACCATGGTTTGCAACCTGCAGAAGTGTCTCCCAAGGCAGAGGAAGCCTTTGGCTGCCCCACAGCTCCCTGCGTAAACAGAGCAGCCTCCTTGATCAGCCTCTGGGTGTAAGCAACAAGGCTGGCCATTGTGAGACCAAACCGGATGACTGCTGCTTAATGACTGTTCATCAGGCAGACCAGTACATTCCTATCATCTTCACATACTTATCCAATTACTTTTGTATTAATATTGTTTTGCATTAATATGATTGAAGATATGAATGCATGCACATGTACACACACACATAGGCTAGGCATACACACAGATTCACATACTGTATAAGCATCAGATGTTTTGTAATTAACATATCTTCCCCTCTCTGCCAGTTTTGTCAGTAAGAGGAGAAGTCCTTGCTCATCGTAGCCTCAAGCACAGCCTATATATCCAACCTACCCGTCTTGTCTCCAACTAATGAATCATTTCTCAGTCAATGTGCTCCGCCAGAACACATCAGAGGGCCAGATCACGCCACTGGACCTCTCTTACGCACATCCCTGCCAATGCATCTCAGCAAGGCTTTCCCATAGACCTCTGGGAGCTGTTGTTTTTGTTTCGGTGTAATGGCTGGTGTTATTAGTTCCCCGGGAAGCGCAGAAATTCTGAGGGACTAACAGAGATAAATATATCTGTTCAGGGAAATGATCTGCAATAAGAAAACATATTGTGGCTTTTGATTAAATCAAATCTGAATCTATCGGAGACCTCTATTATTCAAAGCCTTACACACATATTCTTACACACACAAAGATAGAGATCTTTACCAAACACAGAGCTATCTCCCTCCCAACTCACTAAATGTACCCTGTTGTAAGGAAGGCAGCATCAGCAGCTGTTGGCGTAGGAGGAGCTTCTCTGCTCTGTCCTTTGTGGCTGAGAACCCCCGCATGGATTAAGAATCTCTCCCAGTTGAGGAGCTGTGCCTTCCTAAATCACTCATACACACACACCACACGCGCACACACACACTGCACGCACGCACACACACACAAGTACACAAGCGCATGCACACACAAACACACACAATTCCTTTCCATCACCCACCTTCACCTGGGAACTGGGGAGGCTGTGTGCCAATGTGTGCAGAAATTCTGTATTATTCCATGTCATTTTAATATTTGTCATTTTCCCTTTAGTGCAATCTCTACCTCTGGCCTGCCATCTCCCACACTCTGCCATTCTCTCTTTCTCTCACACACACACACACACACACACACACACACACACACACACACACACACACACACAGCCTTTAACATGATTGACATCATACATTGTAGATATCATAAAATGGTTTCTCGTGTATTTATCACTTTCACTTTGCAATTGGTGCACTCATGTTTTGTGCAGTATCCTTAGCATTACTTTAATTTGAGTTATTTGAGTGAGTTAAAATCTTGCCGAATATTGTAGAAGTGAAATATACATGACAATTTTCATTTTGATTCAAATTCATTTAGTAGGCACCAACCTGCAGTAAACTGGATGTCTGTGTGTTAAACTCGAGTGTTGGACATACTCACAGAAAGTTTCAATGTATCATACAGTTGTCTAACTAGAACCAAGCATACAAATTGTTTACCTAGCATCATACTTCATTTTAAATATTTATAGGTCAATATCAAGCCAAAGCATCAGACTGCCAGCTGAAACAACAAATGAGTGGTCTCTCCACTTTTTGTCTCTTTGCCAGTCATGTGATTTTTATTTAGCCAGTTAAGAACACATTTTTATTTACAATGATGGCCTACCCCAGCCAAACCCGGACCACACTTGGCCATTTGTGCACCGCCCGATGGGACTCCCAATCACAGCCGGTTGTGATATAGCCTGGATTTGAACCAGGGACTGTAGTCACACCTTTTGCACTGAGATGCAGTGAATTAGACCACTGCACCACTTGGGAGCCACTTTATCAGCATACAATATATGCCTGATGATGTCAGAATATATCTGAACTTACTGATAAACCTTCACACACAAGCAAAATAATTGTTTTATATGTGAATGAAATGAGATTTAACCTTCCTTTTTAGCGCGTTTGAATGCACACACACACAAACAGATACACAATTTAGTCATTGGCCCATAATGTTATGAGTCACTCAGATGGCAGGAGGGTCATTCCACCAATAGAGTGCCTTTTGGGTAGTGTAATTAGATTTTTTAAACTATTTATTTCACCTAATTTTAACATTCTGTCATAAAGGGCACATGTCCAACCTTATATGAGTTTATATTAAGAAAAATGACTATAGTAAGTGCCAATTAAGGTAACAGGGTTGACGTAACATGGTTGAAGTTTTCATCAGTCATAAATCTCCTTGTGAGAGGGGAAATGGAAGCTTGTTGTGTGCAACAGCGAGGGGCAATTCAATGCAAGCGTCACAAAAATATTGAAATGGTTAAAACATTTCTAGCCTATCTATCTATGGGTTGAGGTGTTATGCTCGACCAGGTCAGTTTTCAGCCACAAAACAACAGAAAATGGCCAAGATGAGCAGAACCAGCTCACCTAATTTTACACTATGATTTTACGATTGGATGTTCAATGTTTCTTTTGAAAAATATTTAATTAAAAAAGGAATAGTTTCACCATATTAAAATGAGAGTTCAGTTCGAGTAACAGGGTTGACCTTAAAATGAGAGATAAACATAAATGAATCACTAATCACATGAAATAATTAATAATCTTCAGAAATGACTTCTTCAAAGCAACAAAGAATAACTAGGCCTTTATAATGATAGAGAAAACTTGGGGAAATATGTGGGTTAAGTGGGTTAAAATGTTCATAGAAGTCAGAGAAACACGAGGGACATGTCAAAATGTGTCACGCCCTGGTCGAAGTATTTTGTGTTTATCTTCATTTATTTGATCAGGCCAGGGTGTGGCATGGGTTTTTGTATGTGGTGTGTATGTATTGGGATTGTAGCTTAGTGGGGTGTTCTAGTTAAGTCTATGGCTGTCTGAAGTGGTTCTCAATCAGAGGCAGGTGTTTATCGTTGTCTCTGATTGGGAACCATATTTAGGCAGCCATATTCTTTGAGTGTTTTGGGGGTGATTGTCCTGAGTGTCCTTGTTCCTGTTTTAGTTTACACAAGTATAGGCTGTTTCGGTTTTCGTTACGTTCTTTGTTTTGTAGTGTTTGTAATTGATTCGTGTTTTACGTTTGTTTATTAAACATGGATCGCAATCTACACGCTGCATTTTGGTCCGACTCTCCTTCATCACAAGAGAACCGTTACAGAATCACCCACCACAACAGGAGCAAGCAGCGTGTCAACAGGCAGGAGCCGCAGGAAAAGCAACAAAGGCAGCAACAGCGGCGCAATGAGGAATGGACATGGGATGATATATTGGATGGCAAGGGTTGCTACACATGGGAGGAGATCCTGGCGGGAAGGGATCGCCTTCCATGGGAACAGGTGGAGGCAGCGAGGAGAGCAGAGGCAGCCGGAGAGAGGAGCCGTCGATATGAGGGAACACGGTTGGCAAGGAAGCCCCAAAAATGTATTGGGGGGGGGCTCACAGGGAGTATGGCTACGCCAGGTAGGAGACCTGCGCAAACTCCCTGTGCTTACCGGGGGGCTAGAGAGACCGGGCAGGCACCGTGTTATGCAGTGGTGCGCACGGTGTCCCCAGTGCAGGTGCATAGCCCGGTGCGGTATATTCCAGCTCCTCGTATCGGCCGGGCTAGAGTGGGCATCGAGCCAGGTAAGGTTGGGTAGGCTCGGTGCTCAAGAGCTCCAGTGCGCCTGCACGGTCCGGTCTATCCAGTACCACCTTCACACACCAGCCCTCCGGTGGCAGCTCCCCGCACCAGGCTTCCTGTGCGTGTTCTCGGTCCAGTGCCAGCACCACGCATCAGGCCTACAGTGCGCCTCGCCTCTCCAGCGCTGCCGGAGCCTTTCTCCTCTCCTGCGCTGCCGGAGTCTCCCGCCTGTTCAGCGCAGCCAGAGCCTTCCTCCTCTACAGCGCTGCCGGAGTCTCCCGCCTATCTAGCGCTGCCAGAGCCTTCCTCATCTCCAGCGCTGCCGGAGTCTCCCGCCTGTTCAGCGCAGCCAGAGCCTTCCTCCTCTACAGCGCTGCCGGAGTCTCCCACCTATCTAGCGCTGCCAGAGCCTTCCTCATCTCCAGCGCTGCCGGAGTCTCCCGCCTGTTCAGCGCAGCCAGAGCCTTCCTCCTCTACAGCGCTGCTGGAGTCTCCTGCCTGTTCAGCGCAGCCAGAGCTGCCAGCCTGCATGGAGCAGCCAGAGCTGCCAGCCTGCATGGAGCAGCCAGAGCTGCCAGCCTGCATGGAGCAGCCAGAGCTGCCAGCCTGCATGGAGCAGCCAGAGCTGCCAGCCTGCATGGAGCAGCCAGAGCTGCCAGCCTGCATGAAGCTGCCAGAGCTGCCAGTCTGCATGAAGCTGCCAGAGCTGCCAGTCTGCATGAAGCAGCCAGAGCTGCCAGTCTGCATGAAGCAGCCAGAGCTGCCAGTCTGCATGGAGCAGCCAGAGCTGCCAGTCTGCAAGGAGCTGCCAGTCTGCACGGAGCTGCCAGCCTACATGGAGCAGCCAGAGCCGCCAGTCAGCATGGAGCAGCCAGATCCGCCAGTCAGCCAGACTCTTCCAGATCCGCCAGTCAGCCAGACTCTTCCAGATCCGCCAGTCAGCCAGACTCTTCCAGATCCGCCAGTCAGCCAGACTCTTCCAGATCCGCCAGTCAGCCAGACTCTTCCAGATCCGCCAGATCCGCCAGTCAGCCAGACTCTTCCAGATCCGCCAGTCAGCCAGACTCTTCCAGATCCGCCAGTCAGCCAGACTCTTCCAGATCCGCCAGTCAGCCAGACTCTTCCAGATCCGCCAGTCAGCCAGACTCTTCCAGATCCGCCAGTCAGCCAGACTCTTCCAGATCCGCCAGTCAGCCAGACTCTTCCAGATCCGCCAGTCAACCAGACTCTTCCAGATCCGCCAGTTAGCCAGGATCTGCCAGAACCGCCAGCCAGCCAGGATCTGCCGGATTCAGCTACCTGCCTGAGCTTCCTCTCGGTGCCGAGCTTCCTCTCGGTGCCGAGCTTCCTCTCGGTGCCGAGCTTCCTCTCGGTGCCGAGCTTCCCCTCGGTGCCGAGCTGTCCCCTCGGTGCCGAGCTGTCCCCTCGGTCCCGAGCTGCCCCTCGGTCCCGAGCTGCTCCTCAGTCCAGTGAGGAGGAGGGACTAAGACAGTGATTGAGTGGGGTCCACGTCCCGCGCCGGAGCCGCCACCATGGACAGACGCCCACCCGGACCCTCCCTATTGTTTTGAGGTGTGTTCGGGAGTCCGCACCTTGGGGGGGGGGGTTCTATCACGCCCTGGTCGAAGTATTTTGTGTTTATCTTCATTTATTTGGTCAGGCCAGGGTGTGGCATGGGTTTTTGTATGTGGTGTGTATGTATTGGGATTGTAGCTTAGTGGGGTGTTCTAGTTAAGTCTATGGCTGTCTGAAGTGGTTCTCAATCAGAGGCAGGTGTTTATCGTTGTCTCTGATTGGGAACCATATTTAGGCAGCCATATTCTTTGAGTGTTTCGGGGGTGATTGTCCTTAGTGTCCTTGTTCCTGTCTCTGTGTTAGTTTACACAAGTATAGGCTGTTTCGGTTTTCGTTACGTTCATTACGTTCTTTGTTTTGTAGTGTTTGTAATTGATTCGTGTTTTACGTTTGTTTATTAAACATGGATCGCAATCTACACGCTGCATTTTGGTCCGACTCTCCTTCACCACAAGAGAACCGTTACAAAATGCACATTTGTGGCACTTTAGCAAGTCTTTTATTCATATAAGCAATTTGATTTATTGAGATTTCCATGTGCTCTATATTAAAGAGCAATTTATTTAATATAACGGGCTTTTAAAATTCAATATTGGTGCACAATTTCTACTTAAAATATCAAAGGGATGCAAAGGGAACTTTTTGTGGAAGGACCCAGAAACAATGCTATTTCTATAGACTGGGTTCCAGGTGAATAGCACCTTTAATGAATTGTCTGCACAGCCATCTCTACACAATGATTTGAAAACATGCTGTACCTTACCATTCTCTCAGGGAGATGTAAGATCCCCCCCCCCACACACACACACACACATCAACACAACATCACTAATCAGGTTTTCCTATTGAGGATTTTGAATTCTCAGCACTAGAAATGACTGACATGAACTTAATGAAGAAAGGGGATCACAGAAGTACACTGCACACTGCTTCTAATTTGAAATATTCATGTATATGCTGTAGCTCCTACATACTATATTTGAAAAACATACAGATATGTATTGGGGATACAATAATCTGCTGCAATGTCGCAATGTACAGTATATGCATCCTATTACTGCTTAACCCTCCCAAACTAAATGCGTCAGAATATTCGCTCTGTCCATATTTTAATTATATGACATCTAAGCCCTTGATGTCTTTTAGAATATTTAGATGACTCTTAGGCCTTTACAGTATCACACTGGGATGCCATGACAAGACAATTAGGTGTAAGAAATCCTGCAATCCTGCCTTATCCTATCATCAATAAAATAATGATTGCATTGGACTCCCAGAGATGCAGGTGCGTTATTGCAAAGATCAACAAAGACAATTTGATAATTTCTCTGTGTATCTAATTAAAAAACAAGCTCTGGTTATAAACTAGCAGGTGGCGATATTTAGTGCAGAGCCAAGAAGGAACGAGACGTGTCTTTCTCATGGTATGACACACCAGGAATACTTTTTTGTTGTTGTGAATAACCACATTTTTTGGCCTAGTGTCTGCAAAGCTTACACAATATCCCAATATATGTAAAGGGTATATTCATAGAATGATACTTAGAATGATCATACATCAGATGATATCCCTCTTCACTATTGTTCTCTGATCGTCACTGTTTTTTTCTTATGTTTGAATCTCTCTTCTCACCTCTTACCATATTTCTCTGTGTGCCTATCTCCGTCTCTCATTCACCAAATCTTACTATCTGCGTCATCCTCCTCCTCTCAAGGGAAGCTCACTTAAGCTTTCATTGGTTCAGTGAATCCATGTTGTGATGACATCTCACATCCTTAGCTTATGTAAACACTGGGCTGTTCAGAATTTTTAAAATCCGATTTCTCTATGTGAGCTTAAATCAAATGTTTTTATTTGATTATTTTATACAGTATATACATTTTTTTGCATTCAATAAAAGTATAGACTCTGAGCTTCAAAATGGTATATCATACACTGTAGTTGGAGGAAACAAAGAAAAGTTATGATAGACCTCTTATCCCATGCAATGGTGTAAAGTATTTAAGTACAAAATACTTTAAAGTACTACTCAAGTCATTTTTTGGAGTATCTGTACTTTACTATTTACATTTTTGACAACTTTTACTTTTACTTCATACATTTTCCCTGACACCCAAAAGTACTCCTTACATTTTGACAGAAAAATGGTCCAATTCACACACTTATCAAGAGAACATCCCTGGTCGTCCCTACTGCCTCTGATCTAGAGGACTCACTAAACACAAATGCTTTATTTGTAAATTAATATCTGACTGTCGGAGTGTGCCCCTGGTTTGCATCATATAAGTCATTTGAAATTTTACTTTTGATACTTATGTATATTTTAGCAATTCCATTTACTTTCGATAAGTATAAGTATATTTAAAACCATATACTTTTATAGACTTTTACTCAAGTAGTATTTTACTGCGTGACTATCACTTTTACTTGAGTCGTTTTCTATTAAGGTATCTTTAGGTTTACTCAAGTACACTTAGGAGACAAGTAGAGGCAATGCCCTTGCTGAGATTTTCACATTTGCTAGAGAGCTCTTCTTTGTTTACGTCCATTCAGCATCGTTCACACTCTCTTAAGCCTTAGCCCCACCCATCTCTTTAAGAATTCACATGTAAACTCATGTGAGCCAGCATGGCATTGTCCTCCAGAAAGAAGTCTTTCTACGTAAACTTTCTCCTACTAAGCTTTGTCATAGCCCCAGCTAAATTCAGTGCAGGAACATTTTTTCCGAGCTGTAGCAACACTTTTGCAGTTATCGATAGCTGTATCTTTCCCAACATCTGCAGTAGCAAATATTATCTATGGCTATCCCCAAGTCATTGTATACTATTTTTTTATTGTGCATTTTGCTATTTGCCTCATGACTCCTGCATACTTTGTTGACTACAAACTTTCTTTACCAAACTGTGGGACAGACTATGTTTGTTCCCACACTCGGGACTCTGACTCTCTATTGGTTACACAGACTTTTGGCCTCCAATCCTATTCTAACCACCTCTTGCCGGCTTTGTATTCATGTTACCTGATGAAATTGCTGTACAATATGATCTTGTTGCCATCTGATGCACATTCAGATGCCATAAATCAACACTGCAGAGCTCTCCCTGTACTATGCCGTGCCTTGATTGTATTACCGTTGATGATATCTGGAAATGTGCACGTACACCCTGGCCCATCTACTGTCGTTAGCCCCAATTCTGACTTGTGCTCTGATATCTGCTTCACTGATTTCTGCTCTCGTAAAAGCCTGTGTTTTCTGCATGTTAACACAAGAAGCTTATTACCTAAAACTGATCAATTGAAAGTGTGGGTTCACAGCTCCAATCCAGATGTGTTGGTCATTGAGACGTGGTTAAGGAAGAGTGTTTTGAATACTGATGTTAACCTTTCTGGTTATAACCTTTTCCGGCATCTTCCAAAGGTGGGGTACTGGCAATGTTTACCATGGATCACCTTCAGTACTCGGTTGTCTCTATCAAGTCTGTCCCCAAACAATTTGATTTGCTGGTTTTAAGCATTCAATTTTCAAATAGCTCTTTGTTGACTGTTGTTGGATGCTATCGTCCTCCATCAGCACCGGCCTGTACCCTAAACGCCCTAAGCTCTCTCCTGGCCCCTTACACTAAGTCTGAATTTGTCCTGCTAGGTGACCTAAACATGGACATGCTTAAACCAACTGACCAAGTCCTAAAGCAATCCGACTCCCAAAATATTTCTCAGATGATCACCAATCCCACTAGGTATGACTCCAAACACCCAGAAAAGGCTACTATCCTCGATGTTATCCTGATAGTTATCAGTCTGGTGTTTTCTGTAATTACCTTAGTGATCACTGTTTTACAGCCTGTGTTCGTAATGGCTGCTCAGTGAAACAACCTGTCCTGATAAGTGCTGATGGGATTCTCTGCCTCTAACCCTATTACAGGGGCTGAGTCCCTGGCTTACTGGTGCTCTTTCATGCCGTCCCTAGGAGGGGTGCGTCACTTGAGTGGGTTGAGTCACTGATGTGATCTTCCTGTCTGGGTTGGCGCCCCCCCTTGGGTTGTGCCATGGCGGAGATCTTCGTGGGCTATACTCAGTCTTGTCTCAGGATGGTAAGTTGGTGGTTGAAGATATCCCTCTAGTGGTGTGGGGGCTGTGCTTTGGCAAAGTTGGTGGGGTTATATCCTTCCTGTTTGGCCCTGTCCAGGGGTATCATTGGATGGGGCCACAGTGTCTCCTGACCTCTCCTGTCTCAGCCTCCATTATTTATGCTGCAGTAGTTTATGTGTCGGGGGTCTAGGGTCAGTTTGTTATATATGGAGTACTTCTCCTGTCTTATCTGGTGTCCTGTGTGAATTTAAGTATGCTCTCTCTCTTTCTCTCTTTCTCGGCGGACCTGAGCCCTAGGACCATGCCTCAGGACTACCTGGCATGATGACTCCTTGCTGTCCCCAGTCCACCTGGCCATGCTGCTGCTCCAGTTTCAACTATTCTGCCTGCGGCTATGGAATCCTGACCTGTTCACCGGACGTGCTACCTGTCCCAGACCTGCTGTTTTCAACTCTCTAGAGACAGCAGGAGTGGTAGAGATACTCTTAATGGTCGGCTATGAAAAGCCAACTGACATATACTCCTGAGGTGCTGACTTGCTGCACCCTTGACAACTACTGTGATAATTATTATTTGACCATACTGGTCATTTATGAACATTTGAACATCTTGGCCATGTTCTGTTATAATCTCCACCCGGCACAGCCAGAAGAGGACTGGCCACTCCTCATAGCCTGGTTCCTCTCTAGGTTTCTTCCTAGGTTTTGGCCTTTCTAGGGAGATTTTCCTTGCCACCGTGCTTCTACACCTGCATTGCTTGCTGTTTGGGGTTTTAGGCTGGGTTTCTGTACAGCACTTTGAGATATCAGCTGATGTACGAAGGGCTACATAAATACATTTTATTTTATTTTGATAAGTCATAGATGCTTGCTAAAAGACTTTAATGAGCAAGCCTTCCTTCATGAACTGGCCTCTGTAAAATGCTATAGAATCAGCTTGATCCCCTCTGTCATAGACGCTTGGACCTTCTTTTTTGATATTTTCAGTGGTATTGTTAACAAACACGCCCCCATAAAGAAAATGAGAATTAAAAACAGGTTCAGCCCCTGGTTCGACTGTGATCTTGCAGAGTTACTCCACCTCAAGAACTGCATTTGGCAAAGGCTTGGCACACGTATACTCAGGCTGACTGGCTATCGTTCAGGCAAATGAGAAATAAGTGCACTCAGGCTATCTGGAAGGCCATGCCTCCTTGCCCGTCCAACATTTCCTCATCTCCCACCCCTTCTAATGCGACTATCCCCGATGCTTCTCCCTCTTTTTCCCCTGCCCCGCTACAAAGTTTCTCCTTGCAGGCAGTCACTGAGTCTGAGGTGCTAAAGGAGCTCCTTAAACTTGACCCCCAAAAAACATCTGTGTCTGATGGTTTAGACCCTTTCTTCTACAAGGTTGTTGTCCCTATCATTGCAAAGCCTGTCTCTCCTTTCTGGGGAGGTTCCCATTGCTTGGATGGCAGCCACAGTTTGTCCTTTATTTAAAGGGAGAGCTCAAGCTGATCCTAACTGTTATAGTCTATTTTGCCCTGTTTATCAAAAGTGTTGGAAAACCTTGTCAATAATCAACTGACTGGATTTCTTGATGTCTATAGTATTCTCTCAGGTATGCAATCTGGTTGCCGCTCAGGTTATGGATGTTGCCCTTGATTCTAAGCGATATTGTGCTGCCATTTTTATTGACGGCCAAAGCTTTTGATACGGTAGACTATTCCATTCTCGTGGGCTGGCTAAGGAGTATTGGTGTCTCTGAGGGGTCTTTGGCCTGGTTTGCTCACTACCTCTCTCAAAGAGTGCAGTGTGTAAAGTCAAAAAATCTAATGTCTTAGCCAGTGCCTGTCACCAAGGGAGTACCCCAAGGCTCAATCCTAGGCCCATGCTCTTCTTAATTTACATCAACAACATAGCTCAGACAGTAGGAAGCTTGTTCATCCATGTATATGCAGATGATACAGTCTTATACTCAGCTGGCCCCTCCCCAGATTTTGTGTTAAATGCTCTACAACAAAGCTTTCTTAGTGTCCAACAAGCTTTCTCTACCCTTAACCCTGTTCTGAACACCTCTAAAACAAAGGTAATGTGGTTTGATAAGAAGAATGCCCCTCTTCCCACAGGAGTGATTACTACCTCTGAGGGTTTAGAGCTAGAGGTAGTCACCTCATACAAGTACTTGGGAGTATGGCTAGAGGGTGCACTGTCCTTCTCTCAGCACATATCAAAGCTGCAGGCTAAAGTTAAATCTAGACTTGGGTTCCTCTATTGTAATTGCTCCTCTTTCACCCCAGCTGCCAAACTAACCCTGATTCAGATGACCAACCTACCCATGCTAGATTATAGAGACATAATTTATAGATTGGCAGATAAGGGTGCTCTCGAGTAGCTATATGTTCTTTACCATTCGGCCATCAGATTTGCCACCAATGCTCCTTATAGGACACATCACTGCACTCTATGCTCCTCTGTAAACTGGTCATCTCTGTATACCCATCGCAAGACCCACTGGTTGATACTTTTTTTTTTTTTTACTCTTAGGCCTCACTCCCCCCTATCTGAGATATCTACTGCAGCCCTCATTCTCCACATACAACACCCGTTCTGCCAGTCACATTCTGTTAAAGGTCCCCAAAGCACACACATCCCTGGATCGCTCCTCTTTTCAGATCGCTGCAGCTAGCGGCTGGAACGAGCTGCAGCAAATACTTAAACTGGACAATTTTATCTCAATCTCTTCATTCAAAGACTCAATCATGGACGCTCTTACTGACAGGTGTGGCTGCTTTGTATGATGTATTGTTGTCTCTATCTTCTTGACCGTTGTGCTGTTGACTTTGCCCAATAATGTTTGTACCATGTTTTTGTACTGCTACCATGTTGTGTTGCTACCATGTTGTTGTCATGTTGTGCTGCTACCATGCTGTGTTGTCATGCGTTGCTGCCTTGTTATGTTGTTGTCTCTCTTTATGCAGTGTTGTGTCTCTCCTGTTGTGATGTGTTTTTTTGTTTTTTTAATCACAGGCCCCCATCCCCACAGGAGGCCTTTTGGTAGGCTGTCATTGTAATTACGAATGTTCTTAAACTGACTTGCCTAGTTAAATAAAGGTTAAATAAATAAAAATCTAAGCCCCCCATTCCCTTACAGACAGAAGATTGTGACATGACAGACCAATCATCATCTCTTGGCATCACCAACCCCTCCATTATCTCAGCCAATCATGGATAGCCAGGAAGGATCCTATCTTTCTCCCTATATTGCTTAGTGCTTTCTCATTGGCTAAACTAGGCTCATAATATTTTTTTAAATTAATATATACAGATCCAATAGGAGTTTGTAATTAAGGCACATTAAAGTTCACATGTTCAAGAAGGCATTTCTGAAGAAAGAAAATAAAACAATAATAAAATTCAGACACAGTTCACTGCCGGAGCAGCACCTGGGAGTAAAGAACGTGTAGCTACAGTAGTCACTTTATTCTCCTGACAGCTCCAGTTCTGAATGAAAAATCATTTGGTCATTTGGACCCAACTGTTGCACTGCAAAAACTGTTCAAAATCTACCTGCAGCTCATTTAGTCAAATCAACATCTAATAAAAAAAACTTTTCTGAACTTCCCAGGTGCGAAGTAAAGTAACTTGAGGGAATTTTAACAAAATTAGCTTCTTATAATTTAACCAAACTGAATTCCACCTGGACTGGCTGACCTCAGAGCAAAAGATGAGCTTATGCCATGAATCCAAGAAAGGGGCAATGCCTAATTGCACCTGACACTGGATCAATTAATTTTGACTGAACAATAGCTTCCAATATAGATCCAGTAAAATCCAGCGCTTTGGATTGCTAAATGATCACTATCATCTCATTAGGAAAATGTTTGTCACTATCTCATTAATGGCTTGAAGCAACTACCGTCACAAGCGCTTTCAACACACATTTTAGGAGTGGTGTTTGTGTTCACGCACCATTTAACCAGCTCTGTTCCCTTTCAAATGTCCAGCTCTGTTTTGTTTAAAAGTTGGCCTGCCTGAACCGTTATTCATTGTCCCAGGGCTTACATCAGCCTTTCCCTGCCATGGTAGGGGGTATGTCTTGGATCAATTCCAGTTGCATGATTAATCACTCCACTGAATAGCTTTGCCCAGGGCCCTGAACCTGAAACTCATTAAGCCACTGGCTCAGGTTGTCAATAGAAATAAGGTACAATTAAACGTCTCTGTTCCACGCCTCACACCAAACAGGATGCCCACTAGTGGAGCGCGGAGCAGGTGCCACTGTCCTATTCACAGAGGGTCACTGTGAAGTCAGGAGAGCGTGTCCGCCTATGGCATGGCAGCCACTGAACACAGACCATGAAGTCTAGGAGATATTATCAGAATAGTGAGTCCCAGTCTGATTCCTCAGAAACCTATCCTGAAGTGGCACATGTTACTTGTAATGACAACACAGTCATGTTTACAGCGAGGTGTTTATTTAATTACATTTGGAAAGGTCTTGGTTATTGCAATCATCCTGTGCTTTATGAATGTATTTCTTCCTCACAGAGATAAGATGGAGGTCTACAATCATCCTCAGCTTCTCCTATCATTTTCACACAAAATGTTACTTCGTTTTGTCAAGATACAAATAATAGATGTACGGTATTTTCAACTAAAACTACATTTCATTTGTAACCTTATCCTCGGTTCCTCTGTATTCAAAGGATTGTTTCCCTATCACCACAGAGGCTTACCATTCAGAGAGAGCCAGAGACCTGCCAATGCATCATTTTTATACCTCAGAAATCTGAGGGATCATGATTGATGCACTGTTTTGACGTCATTCCTTCAAAGGCTCAGCATCTTTGATTTGACAGCCGGCGGAGAGAGAGGAGAGTGAGGGGAGAGGCAATAGAGTGAGGTAGGGAGGTTTTCCAGATGACAATAAAATCAGCTAGCAGCTGCTGCTTGTTCTGAGTGCTCCTCTGCGACCCTTAAGACATCAGCCTGCTCCACACACATAATTACCTTACCACTCTCCAACACTGTGTCTCCGCTGTCCTCCTATGATGTGTGATTCTTTTATCAATGTGAGGTTTGTTTACATGATGTGACGTCCCTTCATTTTGTTTTTATATTGTCTTATTGAATGGGCTCTATCAAGGTTTTAGATTTTCACGGGTGTGTAACACTATATGGAGGGAATCATACACTGTACTGGTAGGTGTATGTCTTACCACGGACTCACATCTCTGTCTGTCTCTAGTGTCATACTGTAGGAACCTCTGACATTGTCTGCCTCGTCCAAGCCTTTCTTAAGTGAAACGCAGTTCCTCCCTCCATGACTGAGAGGTTCATGCTCTGTGTCTCTCTTCTCTCCTGCTGAGGCCTGGCTCAATCCACCAGCTCAGTGGGCTACTGCATTAAGCAGCACCCTGCATCCATCTTTCTCTCACTACATTCTTACCTTCTGTTGTTCATCACTACAATGCACCAGTCAAGTTCAGGATTACAAAACATGGTAATTGAATGGGTAAGGTAAAAAAAAGTTATGCAGAGTCATTTATTTGTCGAGTACAGATCATGGCCTTCATTTTGGAACCAACATGCATACAGTGTTGCTGTAGCACCACTAGTGTTAAAACAGCACGTCAAATCCCAAAAGACACATAAATCACATCACTATTAGTGTTTGTAAAAACAATTGAAGCTATTAACCACACAGGCATGGAAAGTTGTGTCATTGGCTATAATTGTGATGGCATAGTTGGAATGCCTAAGTCTACTCCCTCATCAATCAGGTGGACGAGTTATGGGATCCATGCATGTCTTATATGGTCAGATAATGAACATTGTTTACATTAATCATCATTTACAGTAATCCCTACAACATCAGTATGTTGATGATCTTCATTGAATTACTTTTTTCCCCAGTTGCATGGCCTTAAAGTGTTGGCTTATCCTTCAACATTCCTAATACGGCTTTACCTCATAGTAGTTTTAGTAGTGACATTCTAGGGTTCTTAGTAATGAGTACAGTCACCCATTCCAAAGGCTGTTGGCTTTCTAATGATAACATTTACATAGCAAGGAAACAATGTCAATTAACGGATTCATGAGATAGCCCCTATGTCATATATTTATACCAACAAATTGGAGTTGTGCCAGCAACAGAAAAGTGTCTGTATAACTCAATGCAGATATTTTGGTTCTTTGCATTGCTTCCAACCCACTCTGTCTATTTGTTTTTCTCTCCATTGGTTTCTCCCTGTTTCCCCCTCCTCTTAGTGTAATTCTCACCTCCAGCTCCTGCAACCGCAGCCTGGCTGACTCATCAGCCCCATCATTAAACTCTTGCCAAATCTCCCTGATTAAATGGCAAAGGATGAGAATAATGAGCTCTGTCGAGCACCCCTGGCCTCCCGCACGTTTTGGGACAAACAGGAGGCAAATATTAGCCGTTGGAGGCCACACAGGTGGCCATAAAACATAAAGGTGTGATCTTCGCTCACATTTTTCAAGGCTGGGTCTATTTAAAGCTAGGAGGTAAGAGGTAGATTGGTGCATGGGGAGCTAGGGAGTTGGTATGGTCGTCAGTGAGTGTGTTGGGGCACAACAGCTTACATCAAAGCTAAGTTGCATTAGTTCTCATGCCAGCCCCCTCCTTTTCTCCACCTACAAATACATGACGTTTCCTCCATGTCATAAGGAGTAAAACTTTTAGAGGGGGAGTTAGCCAGGCTGTGAAGCTAACACCTGCATCAGAATCAGTAACCATGGAGATGATGACTTCCACAGTGAATGATCTTCTATCCATCGATATTAAGGTATCACATGCAAATGCTCATCACTGGCTTGTTATTTACATGTAGCTAACGAACCACTGCACCTTATATGAAACACTTACATCTCCTGAATGTATTCCAATTCAGAAAAGATGACAGACATTGTTTCAGTATGATATGTTGGATAAAGGAATAAAGACAGACACCAATGTCAAGTTCAATAGCTTTGTTTGTGTATTGTACAAATCCCTACACATGGAGTCCGGGGAACAGTCCGGCTAGTCGAATACCTATCAACTAGACTCCGTAACACCATCCTTTTCAATAGAAAGTGCAAACATAAAAGGCATAACATTAAGTTCTTAACAGTCAGGTCATAACAATAGAAAAAGCATGACATTTTCTTTTTACTTCAGTTGTCATCTTGCTTTTTTAATTTAATTTAATTATTTAAGAAAAATATATATATTTTAATTAACCGAGGGCAAGTTAACAGTCTCTTGCTTACAGAGTAAGCCTGTCCAGTGGCTTGCACAGCCAACCCAACCGTGAGTAAGTATTGGCTCTGACAGGGATAGGATTAGGGGCACGAGCTGGAGAGGTTGGTGGGGTAGAAGCCTCACCTTCAGTTGGCTCAAGTCTCAATTCTGCGCCCCTTACCCTTAGGCCTGGACTGTGATCCAGCTCATCTAGGTGAGTGTATGGCGTGTTCTGGTTTGTCTGCTCTGCTACACGCAGATCCACCCGATTGAGGCGATAGAGGGAGCCACCAACATCCACCAGGTAAGAACGTGGTGCAACTCTCTGCAGGCATGTGCCCAGCCTCCAAAGTCCTGTGTGGTCTCCCAGCAGTGGTTTCATCCTTATCATTTCACCCACCTCCAGCTCTGGTAGGTCTCGAGCAGTCCGGTCGTAGAAGCACTTAGCGAGCTGCTTTCTGTGACGCAGTTTGTCCGTGACGCGAACCATGACGCAGGGCTCAAGTAGCTTGTTAGCTACGGGGATGGTAGTCTTCAGACGTCTGGACAGAAGGCGTTGTGCTGGGCTGCTGTCCATGTTTTCGGTGGGTGTGTTCCTCCACTGTAAGATCGCTTTCCATGGGTCGTTGCTGTCGTGCAAGGCCCTGCTTAACAGGTTTTTTGCAATCTTGACAGCTGATTCTGCCTTGCCATTTGCTTTTGGGTGTCTTGGAGAGGAGGTCATATGGTCAAACTTCCATTCTGAGGCAAAGCGCTTGTACTATGCAGTGAATTGTGGGCCATTGTCCGTGATTACCTTGTCAGGCTGACCTTGCCTTGCAAACTGCGCCTTGCAGCGCTTTATGACCGTCTCTGCAGACAAGTCAGGGAGCAGTTCAATTTCCCAAAAGTCAGAGTAGTGATCAATGATGAGAAGATAGTCCTCTTGTCTGTGGCTGAATAAGTCCATGCTGACGATTTGCCAGGCCCTTGTGGGCAGTTCGTGTGACATCATGGTTTCCTCTTGCTGTTCATGAGCGTACTCGTGGCATGTGGTACAGTTGCTGAAAAATCCTTTAATTTCTGCGTGCATGTTTGGCCAGTATAATGTTTCACGAGCCTGGCGGTAGCATGCGTCACCTCCAATGTGACTGGAGTGTATGCGGGTAAGCATATCTGGACGTCGTGATTTGGGAATAATGACCTTCTGACCTCTGAACAAGACGCCATTTTGCATGCTGATCTCATCTCGAAAGGTCCAGTATTCTCTCACTGTGAAAGGTATCTCCTCTTTCAGGTATGGCCAACCTGCGAGAGCCATGGACTTCAGTGACTGTAGGTGTTCATCCTTGTCAGTGCGTTGCCTGATCTGTGCTAGGCGGTGATCTGTGACTTTTAAGTAGTCTGCCTGACTGATCTGTTGAACATCTTGTTGTTCCTGCTGTAGCGAACAGATGGCCTGCCGCTGATAGACAGTGCTTCTGCCTGTACATTGTGCTGTTGCCCTGCTCAGTGTGTCGCTGATGTACATCTCTGGTCCTGGCTTGTAAATGACCTTCAGGCTGTAGTTTTGTAGAGTCAGGAGCATGCTTTGATGCCTTTTGGGCTCGTTGAGGAGAGGTTTACTGAATATGGCAATGAGTGGTTTGTGGTCAGTTTCAGCGGTGACCAGCTCTCGCCCATATAAGTAGTGATGGAATCGCTGGCAGGAAAAGACGATGCTGAGGCACTCTTTCTCAATTTGTGCATAGTTTTGTTCGGTGGGGGTGAGCGCTCTCGAGGCAAACGGAACGGGCTGACCTTCCTGCATAAGGCAGCATCCAAGTCCACTTTGGCTGGAGTCGCTCTGGATTGTGACAGGCTTCATGACGTCGTAGTAGAAGTAGATTTCATCTCCTGCACTGCGGCCTCGTGCTTGGGTAGCCAGTGCCATGGTGTGTCTTTGTCCAGCAACCGGCGCAGAGGCTCACAGACTGCTGGTAGGTGTGGCATGAACTTTGCATGATAGTTTGCAAAGCCAATGAGACGCTGTACTCCTTTTGCATCAGACGGGTTTGGCATGTCGAGGATCGCTCTGACCTTGTCTGGGTCCGGCTTCAGGCCTTTTGCCGAGAGAATGTGGCCATGGAAGTGGATGTCTTTCACCTTGAACTGCAGCTTCTTCAGGCCAAGACGAAGCTTAACTGATCGGCAGCGCTCCATTAGTGCCAGGAGCTTCACATCGTGGTCGCGTTCTGCTTCTTCGTCTGTGTCACCACAGCCTACGATCAGGACATCATCAGCGATGGGTTCAATGCCCTTGAGCCCAGCCAGTATCTCGTGCTGCTTGTGTTGGTATATCTCAGGCGCCACTGAGACACCAAACGGGAGCTTGAGCCAGCGTTTCCGACCCCAGGGGGTCCAGAAGGTAGTCATGAAGCTTCTTCGTCCAGCTTGCATTGAAGGAATGCATTTCGGGCATCCACCAAGGTGAAAATCCTGGCCTTGGGAAGCTTATAGAGGACATCCTCTAGTGTCGGCATGATGTAGTGGGATCGTGTCAGTGCTTGGTTCAGATTCTTTGGGTCGATGCAGACCCTCAGCTTCTCTGTTCTTTTCACTATGACCATATTGCTGATCCAGTCAGTTGGTTCAGTCATGTGGCCATCGGCCTCATAATTGTCCAGCTGGGCCTTCACAGCCACTTTCATTGCAATGGGCACATTGTGAGGAGCACACTGGACTGGAGTGATACTCTCATCCACTTCAAAGTGTACCTCCCCAGGCACTGATTCAACGGGCATGTTGAATACATCGTCATATCTGCTGAGTAGTTGTTCTTTGGACAGGGGTCCATGCTGGACATGATCCACAATGTGCAGGTCATCTGGTACAGTGAACTGCATCAGTCCCAGGCGTTCGCATGTAGAGCCTGAGAGGAGAGGATGTTGACTGGTCCACAATCTCAAACTCCAGCTTGTGTTTGCGTCCCCGAATAACACATTCGGTCTCAAATGTGCCCATAGAGCTCATTAGCTCTCCTGAGTACAGCTTTAGTCTAGTATCGCTGGTAAATAGATGTGTGTCAGGTGCCAGATTGATTTAGTCTTTGTAGCTCATTACGTTGCATGTAGCACCGGAATCCAGTTGACATTGTTGTTGCTTGTTGTGTAATCGTAGTGTCACAAACCATTTCTTCCCTCTTGAGTGTACAGCCCAATGGATTCATGCATGTAAATGTCACTTTCACTGTTCAGCTCTGAACATTGAGTGACATAATCAACACAGTGAATCTTGCCCTCACTCACCCTTCTTTTGCTTTTGAGACGCACTTTTGCGAAGTGATTATTAGTTCCACAAGATCTGCATGGTTTTCCGTAGGCAGGGCAGTGCTCTTTGCCATGTGTGTGTGTATTCCCACAGTATTTACATGCTACGGGGCTCTCTGTGTTCACCGTTCGTGGTGAATTACTCTGCCTCGATTGGTTTTGTCTGAATGTCTGCCTAGCAACAGCGTGAACACTATCAACATCGGAGCATGGGGTTTCGATTTCCATTGCTCTCATTCTCATGTCAGTGACTTCAGCAGTGCGGCACATTTCGATGGCAGTTACTAATGTTAAGCCTCTCTCTCTCAGTAAACGCCGGCGCGTAACCTCATTTGCAATTCCCTGACTATTTTGTCACGAATCAATTCATCTTTCAATCCCCCGTATAAACAAGTGGAGAATTTCTCTCTCAAATGGGTTACAAAGTTGTGTACTGACTCACCCTCTTCCTGTTTGCAGCTTCCGAAAACGAACCGCTCGTAAATGACGTTTCTGGCGGGTTTGAAGTAATTCTCCAACGCATCCAATATAGCCTTGGCATCACACTGTTGTCGTGCTGTGAGGGTGAGATTGTGCCGGTAGATATGCCTGCATTCGCTGCCCATTAAACTCCTCAGAGTTGCAGCTTGTACCTCATTGGGTTTCTCATGTAGACCGGTCGCCAGCGCATAGTCCTCGAATTCATCCCTGAAGTTGTCCCAATTAGTATTCCAGTCCCCTGTGAGAACCATGGGATTTGGTGGCGGAATGTTCGCTGCCATAGCAATGGAATAGGAGATTTCTTTGCCTTCAGTCATCGAGGTAGATAGTGATGCTTGCTAACCAGCTAACAACGAGGTGATCAGTGTTGTGAGTAGGAAACGGCGTGTTCGCATATGGAACGTAACTGCGCCTATACTGTACTTAGCTACAAAAATAACAAACTTTTGTTTTCCGAGCCAATTCTGATACCATGTTTCAGTATGATATGTTGGATAAAGGAATAAACACAGACACCAATGTCAAGTTCAATAGCCTTGTTTGTGCATTGTACAAATCCCTACACATGGAGTCCGGGGAACAGTCCGGCTAGTCGAATACCTATCAACTAGACTCCGTAACAGACATGTTTGGTTATGAAATATAATTGTGTGCTTATGGATTGTTGGTTTGTTGCATGTGATGCCTTGTACTGCATGCTAGAGTGCATTTATGGCTGTGTCTCTCAGCTCACTGATTTAATTCATATCAGTGGTCTATCTCCCTGCATTACTTGTGGCTTCAGGTGGCCCATATTGACACTTTGGGGGCACATATCAATACAATATTCTCAAACATCCTCCTGTATCTAGTGTGTAGGTAAAACCTAAGGACTGCAACAGACTCCACAGAGCAACTCTTCCGATTTCTTTTATATTGCTTTTATCTGCTGCTTGATTTGAATGAAGAACACTGCACTCCACTGGAGAGGAAATCAAATGCACTAAAATAACTTCTCTCTATGTAGTTTCAGAGGAATTTATAGCACATTGAGTCAACCACCTCATCGCCTTCCTATCTCAGAGACACACCAAACACGTTTTTCTGTGTAGCGCAATATAAAGAGTTTAATTTAGCTCTTCATATCTGAAACTCATAACTATGTTTGAAGCATTTCAAAAGCAATTTGTCATTGATTTTGTTCCCCCTCTTTCTCTTTGGTTTTCCTATTTCATTATAAGAAATGTGCAATAAAATAATCAGTATCCTGTAGTCCGGCAATGGAGACAGAGTCCTCCTCTATGTGTGAAATAAGGCAGGGCGTGTAGGGGGATGAGTCATCTACAGGAGCGAGGCATGAAAATAAGGAATCTGGAGACGATGTGGCCTCTCGCTGAGATGAAAACATGAGACTTCTGAGCATTAGACACGATCCTGCAGAAAAAAGACAGCCAAAGTGATCGCTGTGTCGATACACACTCTTCATTGATTTATATTGGTTGTGATAAATTACAATGATATATTTTACTTCATAAAGACTGAATGCTAAATTAAGGCTACCTAGCTTGCTAGGACAGAACAGATCAGATCAATTAGCACTGAGGTGTGAAGTGAGAGGTGTCAAAGCCCTTGAGCCCAACAATGGTAGGAGAGTTTCACAGCCTCCCCCACCCAATTGCAGAGGCCTTTGAAGCCCCCTCCATCTGTGCAGAGGTCATTACAATACAGTACCCCCTGGATTCATCTCTATTTTGAAATTATATGCAGCCAGGACACAACAAATGTAAATTACCTTAATAAGAAAAAACATTGTTGCTTTGATCATATCAGAAGATATTCTCCTCTCAATCTCCAAAATACAACAGCCACAGGACAACTTTGTTTGGATAACGTAAAAGACCATTTGCCGAAACTGAAGAGATCGAACTAGATAATGACCTCCCTTTCCATTTGTAAAAAAAACGGTGGACAGAGACTTGCTAGCTACGTCAGGTAGCTAACTGGGATTTTCTACAAGGAATCTGCCTCCCGAAAAATGCTTCTCCCAAGTGGGTGTGACACCTAATTCCGTTGCCTGCTGCACTGCTGCTTGGATTCCGGCTTGTGATCTGTTCACAGTCTGTCCTGACCTGTCTCCCCCTGTCTGGTACATGTACCCCCACCATACTCCCCCCTCTCTCCCAAGCATTCGCTCGCCTCCAGCACACACGCACTGTTGGGGCGAGTGACTCTGAATTTACAATGGCTAGCCCAAATTTGTTATATTTTTTTATTGTGCTTTATGCTATTTGCCTCATGACTCCTGCATGCTTTGTTGACTATGATCTTGTTTTTTTACCCAACCGTTGGACATACTGTTTGTTCTCACACTCTGGACTCTAACTCTCTATTTGTGTCACGAATCCCGCTTCCTGAGTCTGTGTTTGCCTGTGTTTCTGTCCTGGAGTGTGTTTCCGGTGTCCTGGAACGCACCCTGTCTGGTTGCCGGGCGAATTAGCTTGTTGGGAGATTGATGTTCACCCGCACCTGTATTCCATCAGTAATCTGCACACCTGTCCTGATCATCACCTCTCCCCTTCAAAAGCTCTGACCTGACATCCATTCCCTGCCGGATCGTTAGCCATGAACAGTATGTTGTGCCATAGTATCAGCCTCAAGTTGGATAGAATTTGTTTTGTTGTTTTTTACGTATTGCTTGCCTTAAACTTACCTCCGTTTGTTCTGTCTTCAGTTACTCACCCGGATCATTTACCCCATTCCCGTCTGGTCGTCGGAGGATTCCGCTACCCCATTGGATCCACCTATTTACTCCCATCAACGCACCACCGCTGCCCGCTACGCCACCTGGATATATCTACCCATTCACATTCACTTGTAAATAAATACTCACCTTCTTCCTACTCTCCTTGTCCTGGTCTGCTTCTGGGTTCGATTTTGAAAGAACGTGACAGAACGATGCGGCCAAGGATGAACCCAGCGGACCTGGACTCCGTTTGCCATGCCATTACCCAGCAGGGGAAGACATTGGGACAACACAAGACGGCGCTACAGGAGATAGCGGGTTCAATCCAGAACTTATCTGCTAGCTTGACACAAATCCAGGATCAGCTCAGTTTGCCGGCGATTCATTCACCACCTGTTTCACCCATCCTACCTGCCGTGTCTGGTGCGGTTTCCTTCCGTGAGCCCAAGTTTCCGACACCGGAGAAGTACGAGGGAGATCTGGGAGGATGCCGTTCATTTCTTTTACAGTGTGGGTTGGTTTTTGATCTGCAGCCCTACTCTTACGCCACAGATAAGGCTAGGATAGCTTTTGTTATTGAGCTGCTGCGTGGTAGAGCTCTGGAATGGGCTTCAGCTGTTTGGGAACGACGGGACACATGCATGACGTCATACCAGGGTTTCATGGCAGAGATGAGAAAGCTTTTTGACCATCCAGTCCGAGGTAAGGACGCAGCTAAACGTTTGTTCTCTCTTCGCCAAGGAGCTCGCAGTGTGGCAGACTTTGTGATAGAATTCAGGACATTGGCTGTGGAGAGTGGTTGGAATGAGGAATCACTACAAGCGTTTTTTTACCAGGGGTTGTCGGAGCAACTCAAGGACGAGCTGATCTCCTATCCAGAGCCTAGTGACCTAGATAGTTTGGTCACCTTAGCTATTCGGGTAGATAATAGTGTCCGAGAGAGAAGGAGGGAGAAGCAGTGGGGTCCATCTAATCAATCTGAGACTCGGTTACCATTCGGGTCAGGAAGTGGACCAGAACGGGTTGATCATTTTCCCTCACACGGGATTAGTGGAGGAGTCCTGCCGCCAGATCCTGAACCTATGCAAGTGGGGCGGCACGGGTTAACTAAGGACGAGCGCCAACGTTGACGTGAGACCAACAGCTGCCTCTACTGTGGTAGCTCGGGACATTACATCTCTGTTTTGTCCTCAGCGCCCGTTAAACTGCTCGGCTCGTTAAGTTTGGGAGGTTTGTTAGCGAGCCAGTTTCAACCTCTCAAGAGCCCTGTCAGACCTCATTTTCCTGCTACCCTCATGAATAAGAATCAGAGTTTAGCGATTAACGCTTTCATCGATTCAGGTGCCGATGACAGCTTCATTGATGCTGACTTAGTGGAACAGCTGGGGCTTTCCAAGGAGCAATTACCGGAAGCCATTGAAGCAACCACTCTGAACGGCAGTAGTCTGGCACGGATCACTATGAGGACTGAACCGGTTAAGATGTTGTTGTCGGGGAATCATTCAGAGGTTATTTCTTTTTTCATTTTGCCTTCCCCCCATGTTCCTCTGGTTCTTGGATACCCCTGGCTAAGAGAACACAATCCTTCGTTCGATTGGGTGACTGGTAAGGTAACTAGTTGGAGCATTGAGTGCCATGCTAACTGCCTCAGGACTGCCTGTTCTCATGCTGTCCCCAGTCGGGTCAGTGAGTCTGCTCCTCCTGATTTGTCCCTGGTTCCTGAAACATATCACGAGTTGGGTGAGGTGTTCAGTAAGCAGAAAGCTCATTCACTTCCTCCCCACCGACCTTATGATTGTACAATTAAGCTGTTCCCTGGAGCTGCCTTTCCCAAGGGACGGTTATACAGTATTTCTCGACCTGAGCGGGAAGCCCTGGAGACCTACATAAAGGAGTCTCTTGCTGCAGGTCTCATTCGTCCCTCATCACCCCTGGGAGCTGGATTTTTTTTTGTGAGTAAGAAGGATGGCTCTCTTCGACCGTTTATTGATTATCGGGGGTTGAATGATATTACGGTCAAGAACAAGTACCCCTTGCCCTTGATGAGCTCCGCTTTCGATTCTTTACAGGGTGCTACTGTGTTTACGAAGCTTGATCTACGCAATGCGTATCATCTGGTTCGGATCAAAGAGGGGGACGAGTGGTTGACTGGATTCAATACACCTATGGGACATTTCGAGTACCAGGTGATGCCATTTGGACTTTCCAACGCTCCAGCAGTGTTCCAAGGTTTGGTGAATGACGTGCTGAGGGATATGATCGGTCTGTTTGTGTTCGTTTACCTGGATGACATCCTGATTTTCTCCAAGGAGCTTTCCAGCCACATCCAGCATGTTAAGCAGGTCCTGCAGCGGTTATTGGAGAACCGTCTGTTTGTGAAGGCAGAGAAGTGTGATTTTCACGCCCACACTACATCCTTCCTCGGGTACATCATCTCAAGATCAAGATGGACCAAGAGAAGGTTCGGGCGGTTCGGGATTGGGCCCGGCCCGGTACGAGATTGCAGCTCCAGAGATTCCTGGGATTTGCGAACTTCTATCGGAGGTTTATCCGTGATTACAGCCGGGTGGCCGCCCCTTTAACTGCTCTGACGTCTTGCACCAGAATTTCCTGTTGGACTCCTGAGGCAGACCGAGCATTTCTGAACTTTAAGAGCCGATTCACCAACGCGCCGATTCTCTCTCAACCTGACACTTCCCGTCAGTTTGTTGTTGAGGTGGACGCGTCTGATGTGGGAGTGGGCGCCATCCTGTCCCAGCGTAGCTCCACTGACGGTAAACTCCATCCCTGCGCCTTCTACTCTTGTCGTCTTTCACCAGCTGAGAGAAACTACGATGTGGGTAACCGGGAGCTTCTCGCTGTGAAGCTTGCCTTGGAGGAGTGGCGTCACTGGTTGGAGGGAGCGGAGCAACCGTTTGTGGTCTGGACTGACCACAAGAATCTGGCTTACGTGCAATCGGCTAAACGTCTCAACTCCCGTCAGGCCAGGTGGGCTTTGTTTTTTGGACGCTTCAATTTTTCCCTGACGTTCCGACCTGGGTCGAAGAACAGCAAAGCGGACGCCTTATCCCGGATGTTCTCCAAGACGGATGAGAGTGGGGCCAAGACTGAGACGATTCTTCCCCAGAACCTTGTCGTGGGAGCCGTTACATGGAGGATTGAGGAGGATGTGATGGCGGCCCTTCGGACGCAGCCCGGCCCCGGTAACGGTCCACCCGGTCGGTTGTTCGTGCCTGAGTCGGTCCGTTCTGCTGTTCTTCAGTGGTCCCACGCCAGCAAGATAGCTTGTCACCCTGGCGTTGCTCGGACTATGGCGCTACTGCGCAGACGAATTTGGGTGGCCTGCCATGGGAGAAGATACCCGGAGGTTTGTTGCAGCATGTCCTGTTTGTGCTCAGAACAAAAGTACCAATCGGCCCAGCTCTGGGCTTCTTCACCCCCTACCTATTCCTCGGCAACCTTGGTCGCATCTGGCCCTGGATTTTGTCACGGGATTGCCCCCTTCTGTTGGGAACACGGTCATTCTGACCATTGTGGATAGATTCAGCAAGTTTGCTCATTTTGTCCCTCTCTCCAAGCTTCCATCTGCCACGGAGATGTCCGAGATCCTGGTTAGGGAGGTTTTCAGGGTCCACGGATTGCCCAGTGACATTGTTTCTGACCGTGGTCCTCAGTTTACCTCTGCTGTCTGGAGATCCTTCTGTTTGGCCATTGGAGCTACAGTCAGTCTCACTTCTGGATTTCACCCACAATCTAATGGTCAGGCGGAGAGAGCCAACCAGAAGATGGAGTCCACGCTGCGTTGTCTTGTCTCCTCTGATCCCACCTCTTGGTCATCTCAATTACCCTGGGTCGAGTATGCCCATAATACCCTTCCTTCATCTGCCACTGGGATGTCCCCCTTCCAATGCCTACGGATACCAACCTCCCTTGTTTCCTTCTCAGGAGAGGGATCTTTCGGTTCCTTCTGTCCAGGCCCACATTCGTCGTTGCCACCGGACCTGGCATCGGGCCAGAAAGGTCCTCCTTAGAGTTTCTGACCGGTATCAGATCCAGGCGAATCGTCGCCGTATTCCTGCTCCCGCTTATACCATCGGAGATAAGGTTTGGTTGGCTAAACGGGGTCTTCCTCTACGGACTGAGTCGAGGAAACTGTCACCAAAGTTCATTGGTCCGTTTGTGGTGGAGAGAATCATTAACTTCTTGCTCCTACCCTCTACTTTTTTGAACATTTTGTTAAAAATCGCGCAACATTTCAGCGCCCTGCTACTCATGCCAGGAATATAGTACGTTCATATGGTTAGAATGTGTGTATAGGAAACCCTCGGACGTTTTTAAAAACTGGTTAAATCACGACTGTGGCTATTACATAACGTGCGTTACATCGGAAAGCGCAGGAAAACCTGATCACAGAAAATGGAAATAAATATCCTTGCGCCACTTCCAGCAATTGTTAACAGTGAGCCAAATTAGATAAGACCGAGCATTCAACTCCCACAGCATCCCCATGCAGTCGAGTATCTTGTGAATTTAATCCTCTTTGATTCTTGGTTGAACCGAAAGAGGGGCACGACGTACCTCCGGTCTCCGCCCAGATCATTCCGGAAGAGCTCTCTCCTGAAATTTTTTCCAAGACGACAGCTATTGATATGTACATCGCCTACGGTTGATTTTTATCGCTTATTAACGTTTACTAATACCTAAAGTAGCATTACAAACGTATTTCGAAGTGTTTTGTGAAAGTTTATCGTCTACTTTTTGAATTTTAAAAAATGACGTTACGTTGTGAAATCGCTGTTTTTTTCGTTTATCACACAGTCTACATATAACGATATCTTGGCTTTATATGGCCCGATTTAATCGAAATAAAGACCCAATAGTGTGTATGGGACATCTAGGAGTGCCAACAAAGAAGATGGTGAAAGGTAATGACTGTTTTCTATTTTATTGTGCGGTTTGTGTAACGCCGAAATGCTAATTATTTTGTTTACGTCCCCTGCTGTGCTTTTCTGTTGTAGTGTATTGGTGCATGCTATCAGATAATAGCTTCTCATGCTGTCGCCGAAAAGCATTTTAAAAATCTGACTTGTTGCCTGGATTCACAACGAGTGTAGCTTTAATTTGATACCCTGCATGTGTATTTTAATGAACTTTTGAGTTTTAACTAATACTATTAGCATTTAGCGTAGCACATTTGCATTTCCAGAGCTCTAGTTGGGACGCAAGCGTCCCAGGTAGAGGTAAGAGGTTAACCCTGTTGTGGTCCGACTCAAATTGCCGGCAACGCTTCGAGTACACCCCACCTTTCATGTCTCCTGCCTCAAGCCGGTTCTCCTCAGTCCTCTGTTTCCTCCTCGTCCTCCTCTTCCTCGGATGATCGGAGGTGGTCCTGCCTACACGGTGCGCCGCATAATGGATTCCAGACGGCGGGGTCGAGGTTTCCAATATCTCGTGGATTGGGAAGGATATGGTCCAGAGGAGAGGAGTTGGATTCCTCGGCGTCAGATCCTTGATGACGACCTGCTTCGTGACTTCTACCGCCTCCACCCTGGCGCTCCACGTAGAGACAACGATTGACAGCTGCCTCTGATTGGGAACCATACCAGGCCAAACACATAGAAATCTAACACACAGAACAAAACATAGAATGCCCACCCCAACTCACGCCCTGACCAAACTAAAATAGAGACATAAAAAAGGAACTAAGGTCAGGACGTGACACTTATCCTACCTCATTTGCACATGCTGTATATAGATTTTCCTACTGTATTATTGATTGTATGTTTGTTTATTCCATGTGTAACTCTGTGTTGTTGTATGTGTCGAACTGCTTTGCTTTATCTTGGCCAGGTCGCAGTTGCAGATGAGAACTTGTTCTCAACTAGCCTACCTGGTTAAATAAAGGTGAAATATATATATTTTTAAAAACCTGATCCTAACTGTTATAGGCCAATTTCTATTTTGCCCTGTTTATCAAAAGTGTTGGAAATATAATAATAATATAATATTCTCTCTGGTATGCAATCTGGTTTCCGCTCAGGTTATGGACATGTCACTGCAACCTTAAAGGTCCTAAATTATGTCACCATTGCCGTTGATTATAAGCAATGTTGTGCTGCTAATATTATTGACCTGGTCAAAGCTTTTGATAGAGTAACAAATCAAATCAAATGTATTCATAATGCCCTTCTTACATTAGCTGATGTCACAAAGTGCTGTACAGAAACCCAGCCTAAAACCCCAACAGCAAGCAATGCAGGTGTAGAAGCACGGTGGCTAGGAAAAACTCCCTAGAAAGGCCAGAAACTAGGAAGAAACCTAGAGAGGAACCAGGCTATGAGGGGTGGCCAGTCCTCTTCTGGCTGTGCCGGGTGGAGATTATAACAGAACATGGCCAAGATGTTCAAATGTTCATAGATGACCAGCAGGATCAAATAATAATAATCATAGTGGTTGTCGAGGGAGCAACAAATCAGCACCTCAGGAGTAAATGTCAGTTGGCTTTTCATAGCCGATCATTCAGAGTATCTCTACCATTCCTGCTGTCTCTAGAGAGTTGAAAACAGCAGGTCTGGGACAGGTAGCACATCCGGTGAACAGGTCAGGGTTCAATAGCCGCAGGCAGAACAGTTGAAACTGGAGCAGCAGCATGGCCAGTTGGACTGGGGACAGCAATGAGTCATCAGACCAGGTAGTCCTGAGACATGGTCTTAGGGCTCAGGTCCGCCGAGAAAGAGAGAAAGAAAGAAAGAAAGAGAGAAAGAGAGAGAGAAATAGATAGAGCATACTTAAATTCAAACAGGACACCAGATAAGACAGGAGAAATACTCCAGATATAACAGACTGACCCTAGCCCCCCGACACATAAACTACTGCATCATAAATAATGGAGGCTGAGACAGGAGGGCTCGGGAGACACTGTGTCCCCATCTGACGATAGCCCCGGACAGGGCCAAACAGGCAGGATA
The DNA here is from genome assembly GCF_034236695.1 of Oncorhynchus nerka. Taxonomy (NCBI): domain Eukaryota; kingdom Metazoa; phylum Chordata; class Actinopteri; order Salmoniformes; family Salmonidae; genus Oncorhynchus; species Oncorhynchus nerka. The sequence continues at coordinate 75,284,325 of NC_088422.1, forward strand.
TAACCCCACCCACTTTGCTAAAGCACAGCACTAGAGGGATATCTTCAACCACCAACGTATAGCCCACAAAGATCTCCGCCACGGCACAAACCAAGGGGGGGCACCAACCCAGACAGGAAGATCACGTCAGTGACTCAACCCACTCATGTGACGCACCCCTCCTAGGGACGGCATGGAAGAGCACCAGTAAGCCAGTGACTCAGCCCCTGTAATAAGGTTAGATGCAGAGAATCCTAGTGGAAAGAGGGGAACCGGCAAGGCAGAGACAGCAAGGGTGGTTCGTTACCCCAGTGCCTTTCCGTTCACCGTCACACTCCTGGGCCAGACTACACTCAATCATAGGACCTACTGAAGAGATGAGTCTTTACTAAAGACTTAAATGTTGAGACCGAGTCTGCGTCTCTCACATGGATAGGCAGACCATTCCATAAAAATGGAGCTATATAGGAGAAAGCCCTGCCTCCGGCTGTTTGCTTAGAAATTCTAGGGACTGTTGATATGTACGGCAGGACCAAATTGGAAAGATAGGTAAGACCAAGCCCATGTAATGCTTTGTAGGTTGGCAGTAAAACCTTGAAATCAGCACTTGCCTTTACAGGAAGCCAGTGTAGAGAGGCTAGCACTGGAGTAATATGATCAAATATTTTGGTTCTAGTCAAGATTCCAGCAGCCGTGTTTAGCACTAACTGAAGTTTATTTAGTGCTTTATCCAGGTAGCCAGAAAGGAGAGCATTGCAGTAGTCTAACCTAGAAGTGACAAAAGCATGGATTAATTTTTCTGCATCATTTTGGACAGAAAGTTTCTGATTTTTGCCATGTTACGTAGATGGAAAAAAAGTTGTCCTTGAAACAGTCTTGATATGTTCGTCAAAAGAGAGATCAGGATCCAGAGTAACGCCGAGGTCCTTCACAATTTTATTTGAGACGAATGTACAACCATCAAGATTAATTGTCAGATTCAACAGAAGATCTCTTTGTTTCTTGGGACCTAGAACAAGCATCTCTGAGTTTAAAAGTAGAACATTTGCAGCCATCCACTTCCTTATGTCTGAAACACAGGCTTCCAGGGAGGGCAATTTTGGGCTTCACCATGTTTCATCGAAATGTACAGCTGTGTGTCATCCGTATAGCAGTGAAAGTTAACATTATGTTTCCGAATGACATTACCAAGAGGTAAAATATATAGTGAAAACAGTGATCAGTGATCCTAAAACGGAACCTTGAGGAACACCAACATTTACAGTTGATTTGTCAGAGGACAAACCATCCACAGAGAAAACTGATATATTTCCGATAGATAAGATCTAAACCAGGCCAGAACTTGTCCAAGTAGTTCAATTTGCGTTTCCAATCCCTCCAAAAGAACGTGGTACAGTAGGCCATTCCATTCTTGTGGGTCGGTTAAGGAGTATTGGTGTCTCTGAGGGGTCTGTGGCCTGGTTTGCTCACTACCTCTCTCAAAGAGTGCAGTGTATAAAGTCAGAAAATCTGCTGTCTCAGCCACTGCCTGATCCTAGGTCCCACACACTTCTCAATTTACATCAACAACATAGCTCAGACAGTAGGAAGCTTGTTCATCCATTTATATGCAGATGATACAGTCTTATACTCAGCTGACCCCTCCCTGGATTTTGTGTTAAATGTTCTACAACAAAGATTTCTTAGTGTCCAACAATATTTCTCTGCCCTTAACCTTGTTCTGAACACCTCCAAAACAAAGGTCATGTGGTTTGGTAAGAAGAATGCCCCTCTCCCCACCGGTGTGATTACTACCTCTGAGGGTTTAGAGCTAGAGATCGTCAGCTCTTACAAGTACTTGGGAGTATGGCTAGACGGTACACTGTCCTTCTCTCAGCACATATCAATGCTGCAAGCTAAGGTTAAATCTACACTTGATTTCCTCTATCGTAATCACTCCTCTTTCACCCCAGCTGCCAAACTAACCATGATTCAGATGACCATCCTACCAATGCTAGATTAAAGACATAATTTATAGATTGGCAGGTAAGCATGCTCTCGAGCAGCTATATGTTCTTTACCATTAAGCTATCAGATTTGACACCAATGCCCCTTATAGGACACATCACTGCACTCTATACTCCTCTGTAAAGTGGTCATCTCTGTATACCTGTCTCAAGACCCACTGGTTGATACTTATTTAGAAAACCCTCTTAGGCCTCACTCCCCCTATCTGAGATACCTACTGCAGCCCTGATCCTCCACATACAACACCCGTTCTGCCAGTCGCATTCTGTTAAAGGTCCATAAAGCACACATCCCTGGGTCGCTCCTCTTTTCAGTTCGCTGCAGCTAGTGACTGGAACGAGCTGCAAAAAACACTCAAACTGGCCTGTTTTATCTCCATCTCATCATTCAAAACTCAATCATGGACGCTCTTACTGACAGTTGTGGCTGCTTTGTATGATGTATTGTTGTCTCTACCTTCTTGACCTTTGTGCTGTTGTCTGTGCCCAATAATGTTTGTACCTTGTTTTGTGCTGCTAACATGTTGTGCTGCTGCCATGTTGTGTTGCTACCATGTTGTTGTCATGTTGTGTTGTTACCATGCTGTGTTGTCATGTGTTGCTGCCATGATATGTTGTTGTCTTAGGTCTTTCTTTATGTAGTGTTATGGTGTCTCTCTTGTTGTGATGTGTGTTTTGTCCAATATTTTAATAAATTTTTAATTCCATCCCTGCAAGAGGCCTTTTGCCTTTTGGTAGAATTTGTTCTGTCTTGTCTAGTTAAATAAAGGTTAAATGAATAAATACAAGTAAATACAAAATGTGGGTTATTTTACAATACAACTGGGGAGAGATTTTATGGTTACACATTCAAAATGGCTTTGATCCTCTACATGAGCCAATACACATGCATGACGTTCTGTGGATTTGACTTGGTATTAAAGGAAGGGGGGGCATTTTGTTAGCTATTGTCATCCTTGTAGTGCTGGCAACAGCCTCCCACTCGTTGTGATCGATGTTAGGGCAATTCCCCCCCCCTTTCAACATAATTTTCATGATCTCCACCACAATTCCAGTGTCAACATATGTGAAAACGGTGCATTTTTATGTTTTGTAGAAAAAATATTTACAGTTAAAAAGATCTACCCAATGATAAAGTGATTTTCAAACACTATAATGTTCGCAGCAAGATAGAAACTTGCATGTGTTTTTCATTCTTTTAATCCTACTCTGTGATGTCACAGAGAAGTATTTTTAAGGACCTTTCTTATATTTTTCTACACAGATCATAGAAACACGGCGTTTTGACACATGTAGACACTGGTGTGGTGTCTACATAAAAGGTTCAATTTCCCTTTTATCATGTTTTATCTTTACAAGCTCCATAAGGTTGATGTGGAATCATGTCGGGGAGAGAGGGTGAATGTCAAGGTTTCCCATGGATGCATGTAGTTATCTTCTCAGTACAGAGACTCGTTCAGCTACAACCCCTGGTCAATTGACCCATGAGTAACAACCCCTGCTCTATTTCAGAGCTGTGTTTACTCTCCTATTCCTGTGTTGGTTTAATGAATGAAATGGAGTTGAAAGTCACATGTTGAAACATCCAAGGCAAGTGTTAGATGAAAGTGGTAATTAAGCCAGACACATTCGTGGCGCATAATTTATCGCCTTTCTAAAAATATCAGAGGTTCCATCAAAAGTCTATTAAATCACTATAAATAGCATTAGTATTTTGTTGTAAGAAGGGAGGAAAGAAACCAGACTTGTTGTCAGGCAGTTTGTCCTACAACATGGTATTTAATGACAATACTGATCTATCTTCCCACTGCAACAGACATATCAAATCAAATCAAATCAAAGTTTACTTGTCACATGCGCCGAATACAACAGTGAAATGCTTACTTACAGGCTCAAATCAGATCAAATCAAATTGTATTTGTCACATACACATGATTAACAGATGTTAATGCGAGTGTAGCGAAATGCTTGTGTTCAATTGGGCCGACCAACCAGGCTCTAACCAATAGTGCGAAAAAAAGGTATGTGTATGTGGTGTGTGTGTGTGTGTGTGTGTGTGTGTGTGTGTGTGTGTGTGTGTAGGTAAGTAAAGAAATAAAACAACAGTAAAAAGACATTTGAATATAGGAGTAGCAAGGTTATATACAGACACCGGTTAGTCAGGCTTATTGAGGTAGTATGTACATGTAGGTATGGTTAAAGTGACTATGCATATATGATGAACAGAGAGTAGCAGTGGCGTAAAAAGAGGGGTTGGTGGGTGGTGGGACACAATGCAGATAGCCCAGTTAGCCAATGTGCGGGAGCACTGGTTGGTCGGCCTAATTGAGGTAGTATGTACATGAATGTTTAGTTAAAGTGACTATGCATATAAGATAAACAGAGAGTAGCAGTAGCGTAAAAGAGGGGTTGGGGGGGCACACAATGCAAATAGTCCGGGTAACCATTTGCTTACCTGTTCAGGAGTCTTATGGCTTGGTGGTAAAAACTATTGAGAAGCCTTTTTGTCCTAGACTTGGCACTCCGGTACCGCTTGACATGCGGTAGTAGAGAGAACAGTCTATGAGTGGGGTGGCTGGGGTCTTTGACAATTTTTAGGGCCTTCCTCTGACACCGCCTGGTGTAGAGGTCCTGGATGGGAAGCCGCTTTGCCCAGTGATGTACTGGGCCGTACGCACTACCCTCTGTAGTGTCTTGCGGTCTGAGGCCAAGAAATTGCCGTACCAGGCAGTGATGCAACGGGTCGGGATGCTCTCAATGTTGCAGCTGTTGAACCTTTTGAGGATCTCAGGACCCATACCAATTATTTTTAGTTTCCTGAGGGAGAATAGGCATTGTTGAGCCCTCTTCGCGACTGTCTTGGTGTGTTTGGACCATGTTAGTTTGTTGTTGATGTGGACACCAACGAATTTGAAGCTCTCAACCTGTTCCACTACAGCCCCGTTGATGAGAATGGGGACGTGCTCTGTGCTCCTTTTCCTGTAGTCCACAATCATCTCCTTAGTCTTGGTTACGTTGAGGGATAGGTTGTTATTCTGGCACCACCCGGCCAGGTCTCTGACCTCCTCCCTATAAGCTGTCTCGTCATTGTCGGTGATCAGGCCACTGTTGTGTCGTCTGCAAATTGAATGATGGTGTTGGAGTCGTGCCTGGCCATGCAGTCGTGGGTGAACAGGGAGTACAGGAGGGGGCTGAGCACGCACCCATGGGGAGCTCCAGTGTTGAGGATCAGCGTGGCAGATGTGTTGCTACCTACCCTCACCACCTGGGGGCAGGAAGTCAGGAAGTCCAGGATCCAGTTGCAGAGGGAGGTGTTTAGTTCCAGGTTCCTTAGCTTAGCGATGAGCTTTGAGGGTACTATGGTGTTGAATGCTGAGCTGTAGTCAATGAATAGCATTCTCACATAGGTGTTCCTTTTGTCCAGGTGGGAAAGGGCAGTGTGGAGTGCAATAGAGGTTGCATCATCTGTGGATCTTTGTTGGGCGGTATGCAAATTGGAGTGGGTTTAGAGTTTCTGGGATAATGGTGTTGATGTGAGCCATTACCAGCCTTTCAAAGCACTTCATGGCTATGGACGTGAGTGCTACGGGTCTGTAGTCATTTAGGCAGGTTGCCTTTGTGTTCTTGGGCACAGGGACTATGGTGGTCTGCTTGAAACATGTTGGTATTACAGACTCAATCAGGGACATGTTGAAAATGTCAGTGAAGACACCTGCCAGTTGGTCAGCACATGCCCGGAGCACACGTCCTGGTAATCCACTGGCCCCGCAACCTTGTGTATGTTGACCTGTTTAAAGTTCTTACTCACGTTGGCTATGGAGAGTGTGATCACACAGTCGTCCGGAACAGCTGATGCTCTCATGCATGCCTCAGTGTTGCTTGCCTCGAAGCGAGCATAGAAGTGATTTAGCTCATCTGGTAGGCTCGTGTCACTGGGCAGCTCGCGGCTGTGCTTCCCTCTGTAGTATGTAATAGTTTGCAAGCCCTGCCACATCCGACGAGCGTCGGAGCCCGTTTGATGGTTCGTCACAGGGCATAGCAAGATTTCTTGTAAGCTTCCGGGTTCAGCTCTACCCTTTAGCTCAGTGCGAATGTTGCCTGTAATCCATGACTTCTGGTTGGGGTATGTACGTAGTCACTGTGGAGAAGACGTCCTCAATGCACATGTTGATAAAGCCAGTGACTGATGTGGTGTATTCCTCAACGTCATCGGGAAGAATCCCGGAACATGTTCCAGTCTGTGATAGCAAAACAGTCCTATAGTTTAGCATCTGCTTCATCTGACCACTTTTTTTGACCGAGTCACTGGTGCTTCATGCTTTAATTTTTGCTTGTAAGCAGGAATCAGGAGGATAGAGTTGTGGTCTTTGTACGCGTCTCTGTGTGTGGAGTACAGGTGATCTAGAATTTCTTTCCCTCTGGTTGCACATTTAACATGTTGATAGAGATTTGGTAGAACTGATTTAAGTTTCCCTGCATTAATGTCTCCGGCCACTAGGAGCGCCACCTCTGGGTGAGTGGTTTCCTGTTTGCTTATTTCCTTATACAGCTGACTGATTGCGGTCTTAGTGCCAGCATCTGTTTGTGGTGGTAAATAAACAGCCACAAAAAGTATAGCTGAGAACTCTCTAGGCAAGTAGTGTGGCCTGCAATTTATCACAATATTCTCTACTTCAGGCGAGCAAAATCTAGAGACTTCCTTAGATTTTGTGCACCAGCTGTTGTTTACAAATATGCTCAGACTGCCCCCCCCCCCCTCATCTTACCAGAGTGTGCTGTTCTATCCTGCCGGTGCAGTGTATATCCCGCTAGCTGAATATCCATGTCGTCATTCAGCCACGATTCTGTGAAACATAAGATATTACAGTTTTTGATGTCCCTTTGGTAGGATATTCGTGATCGTACCTCGTCTAGTTTATTGTCCAATGATTGCACGTTGGCGAATAGTATTGACGGTAACGGCAGCTTTCCTACTCACCTTCTGCAGGTCCGGACAAGGCATCCGGCTCTTCGTCCTCTGCGTCGCTTCCTTTTGCGAATAATTGGGATGTCTGCCCTGTAGGGTGTTTGGAGAATATCGTGTGAGTCCTGCTTGTTGTTGAAAAAATCTTTGTCTAATCCGAGGTGAGTGATCGCTGTCTTGATATCCAGAAGCTCTTTTCTGTTGTAAGATACGATTGCAGAAACATTATGTACAAAATCATTTACAAATATCGTGAAAAAAAAACATATAATAGCACAATTGGTTACGAGACCGTAAAACGGCGGCCATCTCCTCCGGCGCCATCTTTTTCTATTCTTCTGTCTCTAATTGTTTAGATTTTTAGATTTAGATTTTTAGTATTTTTATAAAGTGTATACAGGTTCATATCAGCAGCCCAGATCAGCATTGGTAGTAGTTGACTACTTGGTTAACTTTAAGGCAATAGGTCAATAGTATATTTTATTAAATAAATTACAGTTAATTATTAAATATAATTATTTTGGAGTACTCTCTTTAAAGTCTCATCTCTCCAGGAAATTGTTACACATATTTAGAAACAGACTTTTGGATCATATTACTCTTTTTGTCACGTCCCTTGTTGCGTATTATAAAATATTTAAAAAGTAATTAAGGCCCACTCAGTCATTATCACATAAATCAGAGAGGATCATGGGGAAATGACTCATTGTGTAAATTCAGCCCTTCGCATGACTACCAGTATGATATAGTCCCAGCAAATTCTATCTTGGCTGATTCGTGGGTCACTTGCTACTGACAGTCACTGATATCAAGAAGATTCTTTTCAGATATCGTCATAACCTCTCTTGCAATGGATGATTTCCTTAATGTAATACATTTCATTTGAATAACACAGAGATCAGTCCTGAACCAAAGGCTTTACCCATCAGGCAATTTTTTGTTGCCTTGGTCAATCATTAGTCCACATGTCTATTTTACCTAGCTATATCAGTAACTAATTAGGTAGTCCTGAGTTGTGCATCCCAGGTATAACACTTTTTAATCTTTGAAAAGGGGTTGTCCTATGTAGCCTGCCTTCTGTCAGCTGAGTGTGTCCGGTACTGTTTCTGACATTAACACCCATTCAGATTCAGAAAAGTTTAATGTCCTCAGAGAGGCAATTCATCTTGCTGCAGTCTTAACACATATCACATACAAAAACAAACAAAAAATAGCAAAGGATATTTACAAGCAAATAGGCAGGGTAAGTGCAGTTTCATAGTGCAATTAGTCCAACATTTTGTTAAGTTGCAGAAATGCATTTTGAATACTTGTCCCTATTTTTTTTAACCTTAGGTAGTCTATGCCTGTGGCCAGAGGGAAGGAGCTGGAATTCAGGGTGGAGTAGATGGAAAGAGTCAACCGTTATTTAATTTGCTTTATGGAGGGCTCTGCCCAGGTAGAGAGATGACAGTTCTTGATGTTGCTGCCCATGTAAAATATGTAGCCATTAGCTCTCACTGCTTGGTGGTGATTCTATTCGCTGTCCTCCATGTTATTGCCTGCAATCACGTTCTACGCGGCACAAACTCAAGCACAGTACTGATGTGAATGTGTTTGATTCACCCTGCAGTGGTTCACATTGAGTGGTGGGGTAATGAATGCAAACTTCTCTGTACACGTAGACAGACACTGCCGGGCACGCACAGTTTTCATCAGAAGAGTGAGAAGAAAACAGAGAGAGAGACACAGATAAAGCAAGTGTCTTTGCCTCTAATATGAGGCGTTGTGATTTAAGGTAATCTAATAAAGGTTTCGCGTGAACATAGAGAGGCTGCTGAGTCATAGGTCAGCGGTGGGAGGAAGGTGAGAACATCCGAAAGCCTAAAGGGTTTAGGGAGATAATGAGGCCCCGTACAGCTCCCAAGTGCCCAACATTAAGAGTTATTACTTCCTCCCATATTGAGGCTCCAAGCACCTTGTTTCATGTGCAGCCTCACAACAGACAGCTCTCTCCCACAGTTACACTGGGGTAAGTAGCTACATACACAAACAAACACAAGGTGTGAACCAAAACCCGTTTCCTGAGGTCATGATTTTAGGGTGAGTTTTGGTACGTGCAGTGGAAGCATGTCGCCTCACTCACTGTTTGTGAACATGCATGTATGGAATTTCTGAATACATTACAATGCCCCTGAACAAATGTAAATGAGAATACTATAGGAAATAATGGATGCCATCCTTATGTACATCCTTATCCTTGGATGAATCTCCATCATGTTTGGATCAATGAAGTTGTTTTGCAGAAGAAATCAAAACATTGAGTGACCCTCACCAATGGAGGCTCCTCAGAGGAAGAAGGGAGGACCATCCTCCTCAGTGAATTTCATAAAAATAAAATAGTAAAACATTAAAAAGGTTATCTATTTTAGATCAAAATATACCACATCCAGTGCATTAGGAAACAACTCAGACCCCTTGACTTTTCCACATTTTGTTACATTACTGCCTTATGCTAAAATTGATTACATTTGTTTTTTTCCCTCATCAATTTACACTCAATACCCCATAATGACAAAGCAAAAACAGGTTTTTCAAATTTGTATTACTATTCAGACCCTTTACTCAGTACTTTGTTGAAGCACCTTTGGCAGTGATTACAGCTTTGAGTCTTCTTGGATATGACGCTGAAAGGTTAGCACACCTGTGCAGGCAATCTTCAATCTGTTTTCCCTCATTTCTACCAGCATGTCACGTGCAACCAGAGGGAAAAAACTCCAAACCATCTTTACTCCACACACAGAGACACGTACCAAACTCTCCCTTGCCCTCCATTTGGAAAATCTGACCAGAATTCGATCCTGCTGATTCCTGCTTCCAAGCAAAAACTAAAGCAGGAAGTACCAGTGACTCACTCAATACGGAAGTGGTCAGATGACGCGGATGCTACGCTACAGGACTGTTTTGCTAGCACAGACTGGAATAGGTTCCGGGATTTATCCAATGGCATTGAGGAGTATACCACCACATTCACCGGCTTTATCAATAAGTGTATTGACGATGTCCCCCCATAGTGGCCGTACGTACATATCCCAACCAGAAGCCGAGCTAAAGGCTAGAGCTGCCGCTTTCAAGGAGCGGGACACTAATCATAAGCTCATAAGAAATCCCGCTGTGCCTTCAGATGAACAATCAAACAGGCAAATCATCAATACAGGACTAAGATTGAATCCTACTACACTGGCTCTGACGCTCGTCGTATGTGGCAGGGCTCGCAAACTATTACGGACTACAAAGGGAAACCTAGCCACGAGCTGCTCAGTGACGTGAGCCTACCAGACGGGCTAAATGCCTTTTATGCTCGCTTCGAGGAAGCAAACACTGAAGCATGCATGAGAGCACCAGCTGTTCCGGACGACTGTGTGATCACGCTCTCCACAGCTGATGTGAGTAAGACCTTTAAACAGGTCAACATTCACAAGGCCGCAGGGCCAGACGGATTACCAGGATGTGTACTGCGACCATGCGCTGACCATGCGCTGACCAACTGGCAAGTGTCTTTACTGACATTTTCAACTTCTCCCTGACCGAGTCTATAATACCTACATGTTTCAAGCAGACCCACCATAGTCCCTGTGCCTAAGAAAGCAAAGGTAACTTGCCAAAATGACTACCGCCCCATAGCACTCATGTCTGTAGCCATGAAGTGCTTTGAAAGGCTGGTCATGGCTCACATCAACACCATCAACCAGTTTCATTTAAGTACCAAAAAATTGACTGCTGTGGCATATAGATTGCAAAATATTTGGGAAGAGATTTTCAATGTACCGATTCCATGGCACATGGTTTATGCACGGATATGCAAAACGTTGCTGGATTCAAAATGTGTATTTTTTTTAATTGAAATTGTTATACATAATTCTTGCAACCAATATATATGGGGGATACAACCTTCCCAGCTTTACAGATGTTGCTGCGAAGAGACAGTCATTAGATAATTTAGTTTGGTACTGTAAATATGTAGCTTGATTTTGGTCACAGGTCCAGGAATGGCTGAAGAATTGCAACATTTAACTGGAGCTAACTCTGCAGAGAGCAATACTGGGTGATTTGAAAAGTCATAGTCAATCGTTCAAAAATATTATAATACTTTTAGCTATTTTATTTACAATCTGTAGAAATTATGAGAATAGAAAGTTTCAGAACTTTCGTGAAGCATCACAGCACAGTTGAAAATTATATTGCAAATATAAATCCAATACGGATGGTGTTAAGAGAAAGATGGGAGGGGTTGAGTAGAGCTGAAGGGTGGGACTGGATGGTGTTAAGAGATAGATGGGAGGGGTTGAGTAGAGCTGAAGGGTGGGACTGTATGGTGTTAAGAGATAGATGGGAGGGGTTGAGTAGAGCTGAAGGGTGGGACTGGATGGTGTTAAGAGATAGATGGGAGGGGTTGAGTAGAGCTGAAGGGTGGGACTGGATGGTGTTAAGAGATAGATGGGAGGGGTTGAGTAGAGCTGAAGGGTGGGACTGGATGGTGTTAAGAGATAGATGGGAGGGGTTGAGTAGAGCTGAAGGGTGGGACTAATAACAACAAAGATAACAAATGTCAAATATACTGTGTCTGTAAAATGTACATAGGTTCAGCACTTTTGTGAAACAGCACAGTTAAAAAATATATGGAAAACTGGATGGACATCAGAAATAGATGGGAGAGGTTGAGGGTAGAGGAAGGACAGGACGAAAAACAAACTAAATATAACTATTTCAACTATTGTAAAATAGATTGTGTCTGTAAAATGTATATGGTATATATAAGCTGGAAGTAGAAGCCTGTGTTTTTGCCTTGTGGACAGCCTTGCACACTCTTGGAATTCTCTCAACCAGCTTCATGAGGTCGTCACCTGAAATGCATTTCAATGAACAGGTGTGCCTTGTTAAAAGTTCATTTGTGGAATTTCTTTCCTTTCTAATGTGTTTGAGCCAATCACTTGTGATTTGACAAGGTAGCGGTGGTACACAGAAGATAGCCCTATTTGGTAATAGACCAAGTCCATATTATGGCAAGCACATCTCAAATAAGCAAAGAGAAACAACAGTCCATCATTACTTTAAGACATGAAGGTCAGTCAATCCTGAAAATTACAAGAACTTTTAATGTTTCTTCAAGTGCAGCCGCAAAAATCATCAAGCGCTATGATGAAACTGGATCTCATGAGGTCCACCACCGGACAGGAAGACCCAGAGTTACCTCTGCTGCAGAGAATACGTTCATTAGAGTTTACTGCATCTCAGATTGCAGCCCAAATAAATGCTTCACAAAGTTCAAGAAACAGACACATCTCAACATCAACTATTCAGAGGAGACTGAGTGATTTTGTTTTTCCACTTTTATTTAACCAGGTAGGCAAGTTGAAAACAAGTTCTCATTTACAATTGCGACTGGCCAAGATAAAGCAAAGCAGTTCAACACATACAACAACACAGAGTTACACATGGAGTAAAACAAACATACAGTCAATAATACAGTAGAAAAATAAGTCTTTATAGCAAGTGAGCAAGTGAGGTGAGATAAGGGAGGTAAAGGCAAAAAAAGAAAAAAGTCCAAGGTGGCGAAGTAAATACAATAAAGCAAGTAAAACACTGGAATGGTAGATTTGCAGTGGAAGAATGTGCAAGGTAGAGATAGAAATAATGGGGTGCAAAGGAGCAAAATAAATACATAAATAAATACAGTAGGGGGAGAGGTAGTTGTTTGGGCTAAATTATAGATTGGCTATGTACAGGTGCAGTAATCTGTGAGCTGCTCTGACAGCTGGTGATTAAAGCTAGTGAGGGAGATGAGTGTTTCCAGTTTCAGAGATTTTTGTAGTTCATTCCAGTCATTGGCAGCAGAGAACTGGAAGGAGAGGCGGCCAAAGGAGGAATTGGTTTTGGGGGTGACCAGAGAGATATACCTGCTGGAGCGCGTGCTACGGGTGGGTGCTGCTATGGTGACCAGCGAGCTGAGATAAGGGGGGACTTTAACTAGCAGGGTCTTGTAGATGACCTGGAGCCAGTGGGATTGGCGACGAGTTTGAAGCGAGGGCCAGCCAACGAGAGCATACAGGTCACAGTGGTGGGTAGTAAATGGGGCTTTGATGACAAAACAGATGGCACTGTGATAGACTGCATCCAATTTATTGAGTAGGGTATTGGAGGCTATTTTGTAAATGACATCGACAAAGTCGAGGATCGGTAGGATGGTCAGTTTTACAAGGGTATGTTTGGCAGCATGAGTGAAGGATGCTTTGTTGCGGAATAGAAAGCCAATTCTAGATTTAACTTTGGATTGGAGATGTTTGATGTGAGTCTGGAAGGAGAGTTTACAGTCTAACCAGACACCTAGGTGTTTGTAGTTGTCCACATATTCTAAGTCAGAACCGTCCAGAGTAGTGATGTTGGACAGGCAGGCAGGTGCAGGCAGCGATCAGTTGAAGAGCATGCATTTAGTTTTACTTGTATTTAAGAGCAATTGGAGGCCATGGAAGGAGAGCTGTATGGCATTGAAGCTCGCCTGGAGGGTTGTTAACACAGTGTCCAAAGAAGGGCCCGAAGTATACAGAATGGTGTCGTCTGCGTGGAGGTGGATCAGAGACTCACCAGCAGCAAGAGCGAAATCATTGATGTATACAGAGAAGAGAGTCGGTCCAAGAATTGAACCCTGTGGCACCCCCATAGAGACTGCCAGAGGCCCGGACAACAGGCCCTCCGATTTGACACACTGAACTCTATCAGAGAAGTAGTTGGTGAACCAGGCGAGGCAATAATTTGAGAAACCAAGGCTAATCAGGCGAATCCGGCCTTCATGGTCAAATTGCTGCAAAGAAACCACTACTAAAGGACATCAACAAGAAGAAGAGAATTGCTTGGGCCAAGAAACACGAGCAATGGATATTAGACCGGTGGAAATCTATCCTTTGGTCTGATGAGTCCAAATCTGGGATTTTTGGTTCCATCCGCCATGTCTTTGTGAGATGCAAAGTAGGTGAACGGAAGATCTCTGCATGTGTGATTCCCACCATGAAGCATGGAGGAGGAGGTGTGATGGTGCTTTGCTGGTGACACTGTCTGTGATTTATTTAGAATTCAAGGCCCACTTAACCAGCATGGCTACCACAGCATTCTGCAGCGATACGCCATCCCATCTGGTTTGCGCTTAGTTTGTGCTCATTTGTTTTTCAACAGGACAATGACCCAACACACCTCCAGGCTGTGAAAGGGCTATTTGACCAAGAAGGAGAGTGATGTAGTGTTGCATCAGATGACCTGGCCTCCATAGTCACCCGACTTCAACCTAATTGAGATGGTTTGGGATGAGTTAGACTGCAGAGTAAAGGAAAAGCAGCCAACAAGTGCTCAGCAAATGTGGGAAAACCTTCAAGAGTGTTGGAAAAGCATTCCAGGTGTCACGCCCTGGCCATAGAGAGGTTTTTATTCTCTATTTTGGTTAGGCCAGGGTGTGACTAGGGTGGGCATTCTAGTTACTTTATTTCTATGTTTTGTATTTCTTTGTTTTTGCCGGGTATGGTTCTCAATCAGGGACAGCTGTCTATCGTTGTCTCTGATTGGGAACCATACTTAGGTAGCATTTTCCCACCTGTGTTTTTTGGGTAGTTATTTTCTGTTTTGTGTTTCTGCACCTGACAGAACTGTCGTTGTCGTTTTGCTCTTTGTTATTTTGTGTTAAGTGTTTTGAAAATAAATCATGAATACTTACCACGCTGCGCTTGGGTCCACTCCCTCTTCTTCAGATGAGCGTTACACCAGGTAATGGTTGCTGATAATGCACCTCTGTACGCCTATATAGATATTTCATTAGAAATCGTCCGCTTCCAGCTACAATAGTCATTTACAACATTAACAATGTCTACACTGTATTTCTGATCAATTTTATGTTTTTTAATGGACAAAACATGCGATTTTCTTTCAAAAACAAGGACACTTCTAAATGACCCCAAACTTTTGAATGGTGGTTTATATAAATATATTTACAAAAATATATATTTGGGGGATTGGAAATTATGCAGACAATTACATTGATGGAAGCTACAATCTATCTGCAATACTAAAGCTGATCTACCCCCTACATTGAACAAAAATTATACAAATAAACACCACCATCCCGGGAAACCCTAGACCCACTCCAATTCGCATACCGTCCCAACAGGTCCACAGAAGATGCAATCTCAATCCCACTCCACACTGGCCTTTCCCACCTGGACAAAAGGAATACCTATGTGAGAATGCTATTCATTGACTACAGCTCAGCGTTCAACACCATAGTGCCCACAAAGCCTTTCCCACCTGGACAAAAGGAACACCTATGTGAGAATGCTGTTCATTGACTACAGCTCAGCGTTCAACTCCATAGTGCCAACAAAGCTCATCACTAAGAGAAGGACCCTGGGACTAAACACCTCCCTCTACACTGGATCCTTGACTTTCTGACGGGCCACCCCCAGGTGGTAAGGGCAGGCAACAACACATATGTCACACTGATCCTCAACACGGGGGCCCCTCAGGGGTGCATGCTTAATCCCCTCCTGTACTGGCTATTCACCCAAGACTATGTGGCCAAGCACGACTCCAAGACCATCATTAAGTTTGCTGACGACAACGATGAGACAGCCTATAGGGAGGAGGTCAGAGACATGGCAGTGTGGTGCCAGGACAACAACCTCTCCCTCAATGTGAGACAAAGGAGATGATCGTAGACTACAGGAAAAGGAGGGCTGAACACGCCCCCATTCACATCGACAGGGCTGTAGTGGAGCAGGTCGAGAGCTTCAAGTTCCTTGGTGTCCATATCAACAACAAACTATGATGGTCCAAACACACCAAGAACATTGTGAAGAGGGCACGACAATGCCATTTCCCCCTCAGGAGACTGAAAAGATTTAGCATGTGTCCCCAGATCCTCAAAGTTATACAGCTACACCGACGAGAGCATCCTGACGTGTTGGCAACTGCTGGGCCTCCGACCGCAAGGCACTACAGAGGGTAGTGCGTACGGCCCAGTACATCACTGGGGCTAAGCTTCCTGGACCTCTATACCAGGCGGTGTCAGAGGAAAGCCCTAAAAATTGTCAAAGACTCCAGCCACTCTTGTCATAGACTGTTCTCTCTGCTACCGCATGGCAAGCGGTACCGGAGCGCCAAGTCTAGGTCCAAGATGCTTCTAAATAGCTTCTACCCCCAAGCCTTAAGACTCCTGAACATCTAATCAAATGGCTACCACCCCCCTAGGGTTGAAGATAGGGTTGTTGTTGAGGCTACAGTTAGGGTTTAATTGGGATGTGGACATGAAGCTAGGGTTAGGGTTCTCGCTAGTTCATTTGTCATGAATCTTACAATTTTTTTTTTTTAAATAGCTAATAAAAAAAGTGTTGATTAAGAGTTATTTTAAATCCCTATGAAATGTCTATTCAATGCTAGCTTTAAATGGTAATTGAAAACTGTTTCTTTATGGTAATTATACTCTGAAATTAGAATTTTTTGGTAACACTTTTTTAATGAGGGAAAAATTATTAATCTAGTTAGAAGATACCTTTGGACCACGCAGATCCCCTGTGTCCATGAATCAGAGGATGAGTCATCTTCATGTATAAAATGCTCTGCTACAGCATGAGGAAAAGTGGTCTGTGAAATGAATTTAAATCTCATACTTATTATACCAAAAACGTAGCCTTGTGATGCACTCAGGGTGAAGTCTACATCTGCCACGGTGATTCAAAAAGGGACAGAAACAAACTCATATTGAGGAACAACAATGTGTAAACATACAGCAATCAGGAAATAATATATGATTCAAGGCGAGTTCTAACATGCAACATTAGATTACCTCGGCTGTTGCCAGTCTAAGAAAAGCAGCTACTGTATAGAATACTGTATATACTGAATAGCAGCTACTGTATATATAAGGGTTCACCTAGGGGTCATGATAGGGGCTGTACCAAATGTTTGATATATTATAATAATTGATTATGCTTATGTTGTATTAATAGAAGGGGAGGGGTTATAAGACCCCTCCCTCCTTACATTTATAGGGTCCTAGAGTACAGATTAACAATATATATACATTATGAGGTTTAATATTTTTCCACAGTACATTTCTAGGCTCTCTGCCTCTTATGAAGAAACTGTCTTGAGAAATGTGTGACTGTGAAGACAGAACTCTGCAGGGGAGTGAAAGAGAAGAGATTAGTCAGACATTCCACTATAAATCAACTTGGACATTTACTGCTAAGCTTTTAGATAGCTATATAAACAAGAGTTTTAGTGTTGAGTAGGCATGGTCTTGGTCTCATAAGTAGAAGATAATGATGTAGGCAGTGACATCATTAATAAAATAACTTGGGACCTTTTCTTTGATGCAGAACTTACTCGGAAATATGCGTTATGTTCCTGTTGTCAACTTCTGTCTGCAATTGCATTAATAAAGGTTTTTGAATGATTTAATTAAAGATATTGTCATAATGCTAATTTAATAATAATGCTAATTTCACCAATGATTGACAAGGAACAAGGAAACGAACCCCATTACATAGAGAGATTCTAAACAGTATCACTGGATTTCTTAACCATGAACAAAACATTTCTATCACACCATTTGTGGCAGCTGCAGGTGAAAGCATACACTGTAGATTGTCATATTGCTCATTAACACTGGAATGTTCGCCAGTTTGTACCTAATGACCTAATGATACTGTATTGGTAGACTATTTGGAGTGAATTATGTATTCTATTTCTAGATTAGAGACATTGTTGTGTCTCACTTCAGACCATTTTGACGCATGGCTTTCACAACATGCTTAGTAAATACGAGGGTGTATACCTTGCTAGAGATGAAAATAAAGTTAAAGAACAAGCTCAGGCACATGTAATGAATTGTTAGCTTTAGCTAACTTATTAGTTCTACACTTGTTCAACTAAATATACACATACAAAACCTGTTACATCATTTCAACACTCATTATCATATTGCTAATAAGCTGCTGTAACAATGCATTCATTTACAAAGTCATGTAAAAAAAAAAAGGAATAAAAAGTGTAAAGCTGCTCTGCATTCAATGTAAGTCTTGTGAGTTCCAGGATGACGCCTTCCCAGGTCCCAGAGGCACGGTGAGCTGCTGCATTTTTCTATTTCTTTTCTGAATGAAAAGCTAAAAATACACATCGTATTTTATGAATGAAAGGCTAAAAATACAGCTCACATTCATCCATTCCCTACTGCCTCCTTTCTCTCTCCCTCCTCTATATCACTGGAACTCTAAGATCCAATGGATGACACTCTGCAGCTCACCCCCAGACATATTCATTTCCTGGGCTGAGACTCCAAATGTACGTATACATTAACACCTGATCTATTAAGACCCAGCCACCAGTACTAGTCCTCGGGGCCTGCAGGGAATGAATGAAAGGCTAAAAATACAGCTCACATTCATCCATTCCCTACTGCCTCCTTTCTCTCTCTCTCCTCTATATCACTGGAACTCTAAGATCCAATGGATGACACTCTGCAGCTCACCCCCAGACATATTCATTTCCTGGGCTGAGACTCCAAATGTACGTATACATTAACACCTGATCTATTAAGACCCAGCCACCAGTACTAGTCCTCGGGGCCTGCAGGGAATGAGAAACTTGTGAGTTTCCATTGCTGTGTCTGTGGTTTAAGCACATATTCATATTAATAGCTGCATGCCCTGCTTCTCACATTCATCTTTGTGATTGGGCAGAGATGCTCAATTAGCACAAATTATTGTAATTTCCCTCCTTGAGCAACCCATTAAATGGCCCTTTACTTTCCTGCCTCCTGTAACTACTACAGAAGATAGTTTCTGTGGATGACAACAAGGACCAGACTAAATACTGGAATAGCTATTGGGGATTGTATGGCCTGTATTGTCAATATCATGAAAATTGATATAACTATCTTGTATTGCTTTTTACTACATGATACCATGCCAGACTGATTTTTTTCTTCTTCATAGAACTGTACTGCACATCATAGTGGTTTATTCTTTATTTGGTAGCTAGTTGTTGTAGGGGTTAATATCCCTAATTTAACTCTCCTCCTATTATCCAATATGTCATGCAAGTGACACATTCCTATCAGGGTTGGGGTCAATTCCATTTCCATTCCAGTCAATTCAGAAAGTAAACCAAATTCCAATTCCAGATCCACATTTTCTTCATTGAAGAGAATTTGAATTTCAGTGTACTTCCTGAATTGACCCTAACCTGGTGGTTCCTACATCATACTTCCGTGTTCATGTCCCTGGTCTTTTGAATGGGATTCAAGATTATATCATCATGAAAACATGGTCATACACTGAGTATACCAAACATTAGGAACACCTTCCTAATACTGAGTTGCCCCCACCCCCTTTTGCCCTCAGAACAGCCTTAATTCGTCAGGGCATGGACTATACAAGGTGTCGAAAGCATTCCACAGGGATGCTGGCCAATGTTGACTCCAATGCATTCCACAGTTGTGTCAAGTTGGCTGGATGTCCTTTGGGTGGTGGACCATTCTTGATAGGCACGGAAAACTGTTGAGCGTTACAAAGCCAGCAGCATTGCAGTTCTTGACACAAGCCGGTGCATCTGGCACCTACTACCGTACCTCGTTCAAAGGCACTTACATTTTTTGTCTTGACCATTCACCATCTGAATGGCACACACACAATCAATGTCTCTCTCAAGGCTTAAAGATCCTTATTTAACCTGTCTCATCCCCTTCATTTACACTGATTGAGGTGGATTTAAGTGACATCAATATGGGATCATAGCTTTCACCTGGATTCACCTGGTCAGTCTGTGTTATGGAAAGAGCAGATGTTCTTAATGTTTTGTATACTCAGTGTATAAGATATATATAAAATTATATTTGTTTGTGGGTGAATTTACTTCTGCTAAATGCCTTTTATTACGTTTTTGTCCTGAAGAACATTCAAAAAACCTACAAACATTTTTTTTTTTACTGCAAGACTACTTGCCACATCATGTATTGTCTCTTAAGATCAATATGCTAAATTCAATGTACATTCATTCAATTACCTTTAAATCAAGTCGGTACACACTGCACAACTGCACACAACACAAACATAACTTTGGTTAAAAAAATCATCTTAATTTAGAGAAAATATATGAACTCGATCTCGTTTAATTTTCCAACCTCTCTCCTTACTTGTGTGTGAAAACATTGTACCTAAAGGTTCTGTTCCTGTAATTAAGTTGCCATTAGCAATACAAACCGAGACATCATTCCAAAGGCCTGATGCATGGAAATATTGTTGGCGGGAGAATGTAAAAAAAGGAAAATATTTATGTGCTCAGGCTTGCATTAAAAATAAAAATAAAGATTGAATGAAAATCCCTCTCCTCTGTGTTAGCTCTGTGTGGATGACACACTCCAATGCTGGCATAACATACTTCCCTTGACCCAGTTGATCTGAGGGTATTTACATAAGACTCATTCAGAAATATATTTCTCAGTCCTGAAAAATGTAAACGGCCAATAGCTGGCCTTGGCTTGCTGTACACAACTCAGGATGCCTTTCCAGATCCCACTACATAGCATGACAAGTTTCAATATTTACATTCCTCATTGTCATAAAAAAGTGCCCCAGACTCAACAAAATGGAGAGTACATTCTGCTATGTTCTTAAAAAGGAAACTGTACTTTCCAGGCAGTCATCTTCTGAATGTGGAGAATGTTATGATGTCACCTTGAAGAGTCCAAGGAACCCAGGAATGATCCATCTCTGTCTTGTAACCACTTCAATGTCTTTGGTCAGTGCCGTATGCCTTATTAATTCTGAGAATACTTGTCTCAGTTCTTTTAATTGTCTTCTGAGGTAATCTCCTGAGATAAATTGACCAGACACTTGGTGAGGTTTAGGTTTAATATGTGAACTCTAATGGTAAAAAATAAATCAAACATGTTTATTGTGTTTTTCCATTAATTCCCAACGCATTAGGCTGAGGTATATTTTCACGCATATATAAGCAAAGATGATCTGTTGTATATACTGAAGTGCTTTTTGACTGACATTTGGCTTGCAAAACTAGGACGTTCCCAGAAACAGAATATCACAAGAGACAGACTATTTACAACTGGGACTGTCCCCTAAAATCAGGACAGCCTGATCAGCCTATTTTCATGGCGTAGTTGGCAGTTCTACAGAAATAATCTGTTATAGGTCCATAAACACCACCACGCTCTGAACATGGAATCCATGGTGGGGTTAAACTGCAAAAGTGATGATAGATCAACATTTCTTTATGAAATAAATACATGTACAGTGCATTCAGAAAGTATTCATACCCCTTGAATTATTCCACATTTTGTTATGTTAAAGCCTGAATTCAAAATTGATTAAACACACAGCATCCCATAATGACAAAGTGAAAACACAATTTTAGAAATGTGTGCAAATTTTTTGAAAATGAAATAATTCTGTATCTAATTTACATAAGTATTCACACCCCTGAGTCAATACATGTTAGAATCACCTTTGGCAGTGATTAAAGCTTTGAGTCTTTTTGGCTAAGCCTCTAAGAGCTTTGCACACCTGGATTGGAAATATTTGCCCATTATTCTTTTCAAAATTCTTCAAACACTGTCAAATTGGATGTTGATCATTGCTAGACAACCATTTTCAAGTCTTGGCACAAGTAGATTTAACTCAAAACTGTAACTCGGTCAATCAGGAACATTCACTGTCTTCTTGGTAAACAACTCCAGAGTAGATTTAGCCTTGTGTTTTTGGTTATTGTACTGAGAAAAGGTGAATTAATCTCCCAGTGTCTGGTGGAAATCAAATCAAATCAAATTTTATTTGTCACATACACATGGTTAGCAGATGTTAATGCGAGTGTAGCGAAATGCAATAACAATTCCAAAACTACTGTCTTATACACAGTGTAAGGGGATAAAGACTATGTACATAAGGATATATAAATGAGTGATGGTACAGAGCAGCATAGGCAAGATACAGTAGATGGTATCGAGTACAGTATATACATATGAGATGAGTATGTAAACAAAGTGGCATAGTTAAAGTGGCTAGTGATACATGTATTACATAAGGATGCAGTAGATGATAGAGTACAGTATATACGTATACATATGAGATGAATAATGTAGGGTAAGTAACATTATATAAGGTAGCATTGTTTAAAGTGGCTAGTGATATATTTACATCATTTCCCATCAATTCCCATTATTAAAGTGGCTGGAGTTGAGTCAGTGTCAGTGTCAGTGTGTTGGCAGCAGCCACTCAATGTTAGTGGTGGCTGTTTAACAGTCTGATGGCCTTGAGATAGAAGCTGTTTTTCAGTCTCTCGGTCCCAGCTTTGATGCACCTGTACTGACCTCGCCTTCTGGATGATAGCGGGGTGAACAGGCAGTGGCTCGGGTGGTTGATGTCCTTGATGATCTTTATGGCCTTCCTGTAACATCGGGTGGTGTAGGTGTCCTGGAGGGCAGGTAGTTTGCCCCCGGTGATGCGTTGTGCAGACCTCACTACCTCTGGAGAGCCTTACGGTTGTGGGCGGAGCAGTTGCCGTACCAGGCGGTGATACAGCCCGCCAGGATGCTCTCGATTGTGCATCTGTAGAAGTTTGTGAGTGCTTTTGGTGACAAGCCAAATTTCTTCAGCCTCCTGAGGTTGAAGAGGCGCTGCTGCGCCTTCTTCACGATGCTGTCTGTGTGAGTGGACCAATTTAGTTTGTCTGTGATGTGTATGCCGAGGAACTTAAAACTTGCTACCCTCTCCACTACTGTTCCATCGATGTGGATAGGGGTGTTCCCTCTGCTGTTTCCTGAAGTCCACAATCATCTCCTTAGTTTTGTTGATGTTGAGTGTGAGGTTATTTTCCTGACACCACACTCCGAGGGCCCTCACCTCCTCCCTGTAGGCCGTCTCGTCGTTGTTGGTAATCAAGCCTACCACTGTTGTGTCGTCCGCAAACTTGATGATTGAGTTGGAGGCGTGCGTGGCCACGCAGTCGTGGGTGAACAGGGAGTACAGGAGAGGGCTCAGAACGCACCCTTGTGGGGCCCCAGTGTTGAGGATCAGCGGGGTGGAGATGTTGTTGCCTACCCTCACCACCTGGGGGCGGCCCGTGAGGAAGTCCAGTACCCAGTTGCACAGGGCGGGGTCGAGACCCAGGGTCTCGAGCTTGATGACGAGCTTGGAGGGTACTATGGTGTTGAATGCCGAGCTGTAGTCGATGAACAGCATTCTCACATAGGTATTCCTCTTGTCCAGATGGGTTAGGGCAGTGTGCAGTGTGGTTGAGATTGCATCGTCTGTGGACCTATTTGGGCGGTGTGGCAAACCTCTTCAAGGTTAGGAGTGTTTGTCACAAACTAAGTGGTAAACTGTCACCAAATCACCCAAGAATGAGAGTTCTTTCGAACAGGACAGTACCTGTGTGTTTGTTTCTCCGTCCTGGTCCACCCATGCCGTAGGCGAGGTCAAGGATAGCAGGGTTCGGTACACGAATCGGGTTCTCGGTAGGTCCAGGTCCAAACGCCAACAGGTAAGTCCAAAACAATCCAGCTCATACACGGTAAATCAAGGCAATCTCTATAGTCTCTTTCTCTATTGTTCATAGCTCCTTCCAGCACTCTCTCTTCCTCTTCCTGGTTTTTCTTGACCCTTTATCTGTGAGTCGGCTCCACCTTCTGAGGGTTCCCCTTGCTTCTGGGACTTGTAGTTTTGGCGGTCGGCCATTTTGTGACCTGTAGTTCTGACAGGGGTGGCCATTTTAGTGATCGGGCAGAGCCCGTTTATTAGTTCTGCTCTCACATATCTGCCACTTATCACTCGACCCCCTTCTTTGCCACATATCTCTCCCCCTAGATCCGACCCCCTAGGTCGGGCTACCGCAGCAAAATATGCATGCATGCGGGATAACCTATCCACGTTTCCCATTTCCTTCCCTGCTCTGTGTTTCAAGTCAAAATGAAACGGTTGGAGACTCAAAAACCACCGCATCACCCGAGCGTTCTTCTCTTTAGCCCTATGCATCCAGGTGAGTGGGGCATGGTCACTGATGAGGGTGAAGTGGCGCCCCAGCAGGTAGTACTTCAGGCTTTCTAGAGCCCACTTTACTGCCAGCGCCTCTTTCTCAACGACTGAATAGTTGGTTTCCCGTGGTTCCAGCTTCCTGCTTAAAAACAGGATGGGGTGTTCCACCCCTTCTACCTCTTGGGATAGCACTGCTCCCAAGCCGACCTCTGAGGCATCCGTCTGAACCACAAACTCTTTCTCAAAGTCTGGTACCACCAGCACTGGGTTACAGCAGAGCGCCTCCTGTAATGTTCTAAATGCTTTGGTGGCCCTTTCATCCCATTTGACCATGTTTGGCCCTCTGGCTCTAGTCATGTCGGTAAGTGGGGCGGCCACTGTGGCATAACTTGGGGTGAACTTCCGGTAGTAACCGGTCAGCCCTAGGAAGGCTCGGACCTGCTTCTTATTTACTGGTTTCGGCCATTCTCTAATTGCCTTCAACTTCTTATGTTGGGGTTTGATTAACCCTCTTCCCACAGTGTATCCCAGATACTCTGTTTCCTCTAACCCCACATAACACTTGGCAGGGTTTGCCGTGAGCCCTGCCTTTCTAAGGGCATCTAACACTGCCTGTACCCGGGATAAGTGGGATTCCCAATCTGGGCTGTAGATCCCCCACGTCATCTAAATAAGCTGCGGCGTATGCTTTGTGCGGTTTTAGGACTTTGTCCATGAGCTGTTGAAAGGTGGCTGGGGCCCCGTGTAAGCCGAATGGCATGACGGTGTATTGAAACAAACCGTCAGGTGTTGCAAAGGCTGTCTTTTCTTTGGCCCTGGGGGTCAGAGGAATTTGCCAGTACCCTTTTGTCAGATCAAGGGTCGTAATGTACCGAGCATGACCAATTTTCTCCAGTAGTTCATTTACTCGGGGCATGGGGTAGGCATCAAACTTCGAGATTTCATTTACCTTCCGAAAGTCGTTACAGAACCGCAAAGACCCATCGGGCTTGGAGACCATCACAATTGGGCTAGCCCACTCACTATGTGACTCTTCGACCACTCCAGCTGTCAACATTTTCTCAGTCTCTGCTCTAATCGCGGCCCGTCGAGCCTCGGGTACCCGATATGGCCTCATACTCACTTTTCTCCCTGGTAGGGAAACGATATCATGAGCCGTAACCTCAGTTCGGCCAGGTACCTCTGAAAACACATCTCTGTTTTTCTGGATCAGGGTCTTTACTTCCTGTACTTGCGTTGGGGACAGAGTGGGTGAAATATTTACTTCGGCTGTCTCCTGAATGTGTGTGGGGTATGTGACCATTAGTGTTTCTCTCTCTCTCCATGCTTTTAACAGGTTTATGTGATAAATCTGTTCCTGGGGCCGTCGACCTGGCTGTCGGATCCGATAATTGACTTCTCCTATTCTCTCCAGTACTTCATATGGTCCTTTCCATGTGGCTAGTAGTTTATACTCTACCGTGGGGATCAGCACTAACACCTTATCTCCCGGTTGAAATTCCCTCAGGGTAGCCTGCCGGTTATAAGTGTGCCGCTGGTGTTCTTGGGTTTGTCTCATGTGCTCTCTGACGATGGGCATGACTGTGGCTATCCTGTCTTGCATTGCCGTGACGTGCTCTATGACACTAGTATACGGGGTGGATTGGTGCTCCCAGGTTTCCCGGGCGATGTCTAAGATTCCCCGGGGATGCCTCCCATATACCAGCTCAAAGGGAGAAAACCCCAGCGAGGCTTGAGGAACCTCTCTAATGGCAAACATCAGATACGGCAACATGCAATCCCAGTTTTTCCCATCCTTTTCGATTACCTTCCTGAGCATTGACTTCAGGGTTCGGTTGAATCTCTCAACCAGCCCATCCGTCTGAGGATGGTAAACCGATGTCCTCAACTGTTTCACCTGCCACAGTTTACAAAGGTCCGCCATAAGGCGGGACATAAAGGGGGTCCCCTGGTCGGTAAGGATCTCCTTTGGAACCCCTACCCTGGTGAACAAGAGCACTAATTCCTTTGCGATATTTTTGGAAGTCATCGTCCGAAGGGGAATGGCTTCAGGGTAGCGAGTGGCATAATCTAGAATGACCAGAATGTATTGGTGCCCTCTGGCGGATTTGGGTAGTGGGCCCACTAAATCCATCGCTATCCTCTCAAATGGCGTTTCGATTATGGGGAGTGGCACTAACGGGCTTCTAAAAGCTGGTCGGGGGAGCTGTTAACTGGCACTCCGGGCACTCTCCACAATGCCGAGCCACTTCAGCTTGAATTCCTGGCCAGTAAAACCTCCTTACAATCCGGTCTCGGGTTTTATCGATACCAAGGTGTCCACCCAGAATGTGCCCATGAGCTAGATCCAGTACTGTCCTCCGGTACCGAGTGGGAACCAACAACTGTTCCACCACATCAACCCCTATTTTCGAGACTCTGTACACCAAACCCTTTTTCATGATGAAGTGGGGAAAACTATTAGGCATCATCCCACCATTTATGGGAGTACCATCTACAACCTGCACATCTGCTCTGGCTTGCTGCAGGGTTGGATCCTGGTTTTGGGCCGTCCCAAAATTAGTCAAGGACTCTGCCAGGTCTGCTGGTTCTAGATCGTCGTCCTCTGGATTCAGATCGACCCCAGCCCCACTAGTACCGGGCTGTTCGTTATCAGCGAGGTTTGCCACTTCATCCTCCTCCTCCTCCCCTACTAGCACCTGTGATGTTGTCCCCTGGGAGACCCCTTTTCTTGGCTTTGGTTGAAGGCCCCATGCTTCTTCCTGCTTGGTCAGGGTTGTTGGCTTCTCAAATATGCCATTCTTGTGGCCTAACTTCGCAAAGTTAGGAAAGTCTCTACCCAATATTACATCATATGGCATCTTTGGGACCACGCCAACCTCATAATCCAGCAGACCGTCCTCTGTTTGTATGCTCACTAAGGCCGTGGGGTACAGACGGGTATCCCCATGAATGCATGTAACACTGATATCCTGTCTTGTATCCAGTTTATGAGTCGGCACTAGGCCTGCAACGACCAGGGTTAGCATACTGCCGGAATCCAGCAGTGCTTCAACCTCTTTCCCTTCAACCTTCACCCTGCACATATGTTTGTTTCTTGATCTTTCAAGTACAGTGGTTACAACAGGACATGCATACCGTATATCATCTTCATTTTCACCAAGGTTACATTGCATTGGCTCTTCTTTAATAGGGCAGTAGGCTGCAATATGTCCTGGTTGATTACAATTGTAACAGATAATAGGGGTTCGGGGGGGAGACCCCCTTGACACCCAGTCCCGGTTTCCGTTTTTTCCCTTAGTGTCTCGGCCTGATTCTGATTCTTTCCTCATGGCCCCACGCTGCTCTCTTCCCCCTCTATATGTTGGGACAGCCTTACCCTGTCCGCTGGTTTGCCCATGCCTGGGGAACGGGAATCTTTCCTCCTGTGCCTGCTCAGCTGTTCTTGCCGTACAATACCGTTCAACCAGGCCCACGAGATGGTCGGCGGAAAGTACCTCGTTCTGGCCAACCCATCGTCTCACTTCTTGGGGTAGACCTCGCTGAAACTGGTTGAGTACGATGGTCTCGACAATCTCGGCGGATGACCGGGTCTTTGGTCGCAACCATTTCCGTGCCAGGTGAATCAAAAGTCGAACATCTGTGTTCGTGGGGGTTGTCCCGGTCGGTAGGACCACTGGTGGAAGCGGTGTGCCCTCACGGTATCGGTCACTCCCAGTCTAGTCAGGATCTCCCCCTTTAGTTTATCGTAATCCTGTGAATCTTTCAACTCCAGGTCGAAATGTGCTTTTTGAGCGTCCCCTGCCAGGTATGGTGCCAGAAGCCCTGCCCATTCTTCTTTCGGCCACTTCTCCCTCTCTGCCGTCCTTTCGAAGGTGGTAAGATATGCTTCCACATCATCCTGCGCTGTCATTTTTTGAAGAAAATGATTGGCCCTCCTCTGGGTATTTTCAGCTGGTAATTGAGCCCCAATTTGGTCCGCTAGCCTCTTTAGGCCTTCTCTTAACTCCCGGGTGTTTCTCTCTTGCTCTTCTGTGAGCAGCTGGTTGGTGCGGTGCTGGATCTGTAACGTGTCCTGATACATTCGTATTGCATCCTGATGAACTATTTGTTGAGCTCTAGTTGCCTCTTGTTGGGCGGCCGCCGCTTGTAACAGGGCCTGTATGGCTCCCTCCATACTCATTTTCCTGAAAAACTGTCCTAACCAAACAAAGCCAAAACAAAAAAAAACCTGACTTCCCTTTGGAGTGCTAACTGAACATTTATTTATTTTTTCCTTCTACCTAACCAGTGGTATGTTAGTCCATGCCTGCATCCTCCACCACGTGTGGCAAACCTCTTCAAGGTTAGGAGCGTTTGTCACAAACTAAGTGGTAAACTGTCACCAAATCACCCAAGAATGAGAGTTCTTTCGAACAGGACAGTACCTGTGTGTTTGTTTCTCCGTCCTGGTCCACCCAGGCCGTAGGCGAGGTCAAGGATAGCAGGGTTCGGTACACGAATCGGGTTCTCGGTAGGTCCAGGTCCAAACGCCAACAGGTAAGTCCAAAACAATCCAGCTCATACATGGTAAATCCAGCCAATCTCTATAGTCTCTTTCTCTATTGTTCATAGCTCCTTCCAGCACTCTCTCTTCCTCTTCCTGGTTTTTCTTGACCCTTTATCTGTGAGTCGGCTCCACCTTCTGAGGGTTCCCCTTGCTTCTGGGACTTGTAGTTTTGGCGGTCGGCCATTTTGTGACCTGTAGTTCTGACAGGGGTGGCCATTTTAGTGATCGGGCAGAGCCCGTTTATTAGTTCTGCTCTCACATATCTGCCACTTATCACTCGACCCCCTTCTTTGCCACAGCGGTAAGCAAATTGGAGTGGGTCTAGGGTGTCAGGTAGGGTGGAGGTGATATGGTCCTTGACTAGTCTCTCAAAGCACTTCATGATGACGGAAGTGAGTGCTACGGGGCGGTAGTCGTTTAGCTCAGTTACCTTAGCTTTCTTGGGAACAGGAACAATGGTGGCCCTCTTGAAGCATGTGGGAACAGCAGACTGGTATAGGGATTGATTGAATATGTCCGTAAACACACCGGCCAGCTGGTCTGCGCATGCTCTGAGGGCGCGGCTGGGGATGCCGTCTGGGCCTGCAGCCTTGCGAGGGTTAACACGTTTAAATGTCTTACTCACCTCGGCTGCAGTGAAGGAGAGTCCGCATGTTTTCGTTGCAGGCCGTGTCAGTGGTACTGTATTGTCCTCAAAGCGGGCAAAAAAGTTATTTAGTCTGCCTGGGAGCAAGACATCCTGGTCCGTGACTGGGCTGGATTTCTTCTTGTAGTCCGTGATTGACTGTAGACCCTGCCACATACCTCTTGTGTCTGAGCCGTTGAATTGAGATTCTACTTTGTCTCTGTACTGACGCTTAGCTTGTTTGATAGCCTTGCGGAGGGAATAGCTGCACTGTTTGTATTCGGTCATGTTACCAGTCACCTTGCCCTGATTAAAAGCAGTGGTTCGCGCTTTCAGTTTCACGCGAATGCTGCCATCAATCCACGGTTTCTGGTTAGGGAATGTTTTAATCGTTGCTATGGGAACGACATCTTCAACGCACGTTCTAATGAACTCGCACACCGAATCAGCGTATTCGTCAATATTGTTATCTGACGCAATACGAAACATATCCCAGTCCACGTGATGGAAGCAGTCTTGGAGTGTGGAGTCAGCTTGGTCGGACTAGCGTTGGACAGACCTCAGCGTGGGAGCCTCTTGTTTTAGTTTCTGTCTGTAGGCAGGGATCAACAAAATGGAGTCGTGGTCAGCTTTTCCGAAAGGAGGGCGGGGCAGGGCCTTATATGTGTCGCGGAAGTTAGAGTAACAATGATCCAAGGTTTTTCCACCCCTGGTTGCGCAATCGATATGCTGATAAAATTTAGGGAGACTTGTTTTCAGATTAGCCTTGTTAAAATCCCCAGCTACAATGAATGCAGCCTGAACCAGGTTTTCCTCTAGGATTCTGTCTGTACTTAGTTCCATTCCGTTTATTTTTTATCCTGAAAAACTCCCCAGTCCTTAACAATTACAAGCATACCCATAACATAATGCGGTCACCACTATGCTTGAAAATATGGAGAGTGGTACTCAGTAATGTGTTGTTTTGGATTTGGACCAAAAATAACACTTTGTATTCAGGACAAAAAGGGATTTGTTTTCCCACATGTTTTGCAGTTCCACTTTAGTGCCTTGTTGCAAACAGGATGTACGTTTTGGAATATTTTTTTTCTGTAATGGCTTCCTTCTTTTTACTCTGTCAATTGGGATAGTATTGTGGAATAACTACAATGTTGTTGATCCATCCTCAGTTTTCTCTTATCATAGCCATTAAACTCTGTAACTGTTTTAAAGTCACCATTCACATCATGGTGAAATCCCTGAGAGGGTTCGTTCCTCTCCCGCAACTGGGTTAGGAAGGACACCTGTATCTTTGTAGTGACTGAGTGCATTGATACACCATCCAAAGTGTAATTAGTAACTTCACCATGCTCAAAGAGATATTCAATGTATTTTTATTTGAGGTAGTCGTTCATAAATCATGTTAACCACTATTAATGCACACAGAATGAGTCCATGCAACTTATCATGTGACTTGCTATGCACATTTTTACTCCTTAACTTATTTAAGCTTGTCATTACAAAGGGGTTGAATACTTATTGACTACAGACCATTTAGCTTTTCATTTTTAATTAATTTGAAAACAAATTAAAAAGCATAATTACGCTTTGACATTGTGGGGTATTGTGTGTAATCTAGTGACATACAAATCTAAATGTATTCCATTTCAAATTCCGGCTGTAACACAACAAAATGTGGAAAAAGTCAAGGAGTGTGAATTCTTTCTTAAGGCACTGTATGCTTTTTCTTCTTCTGCTGGCTATATTACCTGCACTTTAATATTGCCTTACAGTACAAACAGGACAGATTTTGGGCTATTTGAGTATTTGCATGGGTCTGCATGCACACACACACAGAGGGTATAAAAATGGAACACCTCTGAAGCAGTTGTGTTTCACAGCAGATGGATAGCTTGGCATGGATAGCATGACAAAACCATAGAGTTTGAGGTAGTTTCTGCCAACCATAGACTGCTGGGAATCTGGAGCAGGAGGCATCAGGAACATGGGGGGGGGGGGGGCTTACAGTGCAGATTTTGAAGTCAGCCAACGGAGAAAAAGTAAAAAAAATAGAGGTCTGACTTAGGTTTGTAATAAGTCAAAGGCCTCCTACTCAGGATGTTCACATAGCTTCTGCAAGCTGTAGGGATACTGGAATCACTTCGCTAGTTGGCCCTTTCAAAACTTCATATACTTTTTTGCTAATCTTTTCTGTCTTTAACAACTACGCTATTGTGCTTCCATAGAGGTTTCAAAAGCCCTTTAAGTGTTCTCTCTGACAGACCTTATAGCTTACCAAACACCTACAGTCATTATGATTTGAGTTATCGGTCACAGGGATTCCATTGATATTTCATAGGTGGTGGATTTCCATAAGCATATTAAGAGCATCTGTTCAATCCTCACTATGATGTGCCTTGAGAACAATAAGAACATCCAACCGGACACAGCTAGTCTTTCTACGTGAACTGAACGCATAAGGTAATTAACAATAATTTATGATGAATTTGTTGTAGCATCGTGGACATACACTAGGCTGACAATAAAATCCAATGTTCTCTGAGGTTCCATAGTTTGAAGTCTGATTGTGTCTTGAGAGCATCTATGGTAAAATGAAAGTGGATATGCAAGTTATTAGTATTCCTCCAGAGGTCATCACTAGGTTTTGACCTCTTGGCATAAAGGCTTACTGTAGGTGTTGGACTGAGAGATGCAGGGTTGCAGATTCGAGTCCAGCTGGGTGTGAGGAACTTGACATAATGAAGAGCGGAGACGCTGTGTAGCGTGGGTAGTGTAGCATGCGTAGGAAATCACCAGCAACTTCCTCGATGGCTGACGTACGAAGGCTCATACATGGGCCCTCTCTTTTTCCCACCTTTGTTCTCTCAATTAGATATACATGTTGTGGTCAGCAAAATGACAGTATTGGATTATTTCATCATCTTCAATTTCATGGTCATTTCTATTTTCTGTTGATGTTTATTAATAGTTATAAAAGTAGTTTTTCTCTCACTGGTGATGTTTGTTTGCAGTTGAATGGTAATACACCCTACCAGAGCTTCTCCTTTCAGTCACATAGATGGTGTCTAGTGTGCTGTATGACTCATATATAAGCCCCACTGCAGAGTATTGGATGTGATATGAATATTTATCAAGTTAACAATCCGTAAAAGTCACTCATGTCTGGCGTTTGTCCTCTTATCATTGCATCTTCAGAACTGTCTGCTTGCGTAAGCAACACCAGTAGGAATGTATTTGAGCTCTTCTCAACCATACTATGCTTATTTATGGAACAATTTAGTTTGTTTATTTTTACCTGCACATTACTGTATAAGAGACTGTGGCACCTATTTAAGGTTTATGTGGATGATGTCATATGAATATAGGATCAATCTGTAAATGTTTTTGCTGCTTGCAACAAAGTTGAATCTATATACTGGATTGTGTAAAAACGCATGAAACCTATTAGCAATTAGTCTGTAATTTGGTTACATCAAATGAAAGGTGACCAATCTGATACAATCCACACAAAAACATAGAATATTTGGTACCTACATGATCTAAATCTGACCAATGTTCTATATACAGCACATGATTCATCACCAGACAAAAATTCTACAAATAGTCAAGGTATGAGAACAGTCTGTGACTCATTTTAAAAGCAATATTTATTCTATATTTCCTCCAGTTGAACCTAAAAGTGAACACTATTTTTGTGTTTCTGTGTATCTCTTGAGATGGGAGGATGAAACTGACCAACTGAAATAACTGTTGTTTGACGTCACTACTTTATTTTTAGACAGTAATATTTGGGCGTGGAAGTGCCTTTTCATGTCAGTACAAATGCACAACATACACACTCAAATGCACACATCTTTCATTCTCTGAATCACACACACACACAGACAGACAAACAATCACTCAACCACACAAAAACACAGGTCAAAAATGATTGGCACACTTGATAAAGATTAGCAAAAAAGACTGTATAAAATAAATAATACAAAAACACAGGTCAAAAATTATATTATTTTATACTAATACAATTGTTAAAAGAAAGATGTTTTTTTAACAAGTAGTAATTTGTTTCTCAAAAAGATAGGGCTAAAAATGATTGGCACTTCTGTTTTCAATACCTCTTAATACCTCACCTTGCGAGGATAATGGCACTGAGTATAAGTTTGGAGAACACACAAGGAGGGATCTTAGACCATTCCTCCATATATAATCTTTCCAGAACCTTAATAACCTTAGTCTCCGTTTATGGACTGCCCTCTACAATTTAAACCATAGGTTTTCTATGGTTTTGTGGTCAATTAATCATTTATTTTGTGGATTTTGATGTGTGTTTGGAGTTATTGTCTTGCTGGAAGATCCACCACTGGTGTGCGTGGCAAACAGGATCTATTTTCATGTCATCTGACAAATGTAAATGCATGGAGATTGCTGAATGGCATTGTCATAGCCGCAGGAAGTAGGGATGCTAAGGGTGCTGCATCACCCCCTGATAAAAAATGCACTGCTCAAAAAAATAAAGGGAACACTTAAACAACACAATGTAACTCCAAGTCAATCACACTTCTGTGAAGTCAAACTGTCCACTTAGGAAGCAACACTGATTGAAAATACATTTCGCATGCTGTTGTGCAAATGGAATAGACAACAGGTGGAAATTATAGGCAATTAGCAAGACACCCCCAATAAAGGAGTGGTTTTTTTGAGCAGTGTGTGTGTATATATATATATATACACACACACTGCTCAAAAAAATAAAGGGAACACTAAAATAACACATCCTAGATCTGAATGAATGAAATATTCTTATTAAATACTTTTTTCTTTACATAGTTGAATGTGCTGACAACAAAATCACACAAAAATTATCAATGGAAATCAAATGTATCAACCCATTGAGGCCTGGATTTGGAGTCACAAGTATATATATATATATATACACTATATATACAGTGCCTTGTGAAAGTATTCGGCCCCCTTGAACTTTGCGACCTTTTGCCACATTTCAGGCTTCAAACCTAAAGATCTAAAACTGTATTTTTTTTGTGAAGAATCAACAACAAGTGGAACACAATCATGAAGTGGAACGACATTTATTGGATATTTCAAACTTTTTTAACAAATCAAAAACTGAAAAATTGGGCGTGCAAAATTATTCAGCCCCCTTAAGTTAATACTTTGTAGCGCCACCTTTTGCTGTGGTTACAGCTGTAAGTCGCTTGGGGTATGTCTCTATCAGTTTTGCACATCGAGAGACTGACATTTTTTCCCATTCCTCCTTGCAAA
The DNA here is from genome assembly GCF_034236695.1 of Oncorhynchus nerka. Taxonomy (NCBI): domain Eukaryota; kingdom Metazoa; phylum Chordata; class Actinopteri; order Salmoniformes; family Salmonidae; genus Oncorhynchus; species Oncorhynchus nerka. The sequence goes on from NC_088422.1 coordinate 75,318,793, forward strand.
ACAGCTCGAGCTCAGTGAGGTTGGATGGAGAGCATTTGTGAACAGCAGTTTTCAGTTCTTTCCACAGATTCTCGATTGGATTCAGGTCTGGACTTTGACTTGGCCATTCTAACACCTGGATATGTTTATTTTTTAACCATTCCATTGGAGATTTTGCTTTATGTTTTGGATCATTGTCTTGTTGGAAGACAAATCTCCGTCCCAGTCTCAGGTCTTTTGCAGACTCCATCAGGTTTTCTTCCAGAATGGTCCTGTATTTGGCTCCATCCATCTTCCCATCAATTTTAACAATCTTCCCTGTCCCTGCTGAAGAAAAGCAGGCCCAAACCATGATGCTGCCACCACCATGTTTGACAGTGGGGATGGTGTGTTCAGGGTGATGAGCTGTGTTGCTTTTACGCTAAACATAACGTTTTGCATTGTTGCCAAAAAGTTCAATTTTGGTTTCATCTGACCAGAGCACCTTCTTCCATATGTCAGGTGGCTTGTGGTAAACTTTAAACAACACATTTTATGGATATCTTTAAGAAATGGCTTTCTTCTTGCCACTCTTCCATAAAGGCCAGATTTGTGCAATATACGACTGATTGTTGTCCTATGGACAGAGTCTCCCACCTCAGCTGTAGATCTCTGCAGTTCATCCAGAGTGATCATGGGCCTCTTGGCTAATATAAACTAAACTACTTATATGCTCGCTTCAAGGCAAATAACACTGAAACATGCATGAGAGCACCAGCTGTTCAAGAAGACTGTGTGATCACGCTCTCCACAGCTGATGTGAGTAAGACTTTTAAACAGGTCAACATTCACACGGCCGCAGAGCCAGACCCATTACAAGGATGTGAACTGTGAGCATGCGCTGACCAACTGGCAAGTGTCTTCACTGACATTTTTAACCTCTCCCTGTCCGAGTCTGTAATACCAACATGTTTTAAGCAGACCACCATAGTGCCTGTGCCCAAGAACACAAAGGAAACCTGCCTAAATGACTGCTGACCCATAGCACTCACGTCTGTAGCCATGAAGTGCTTTGAAAGGCTGGTCATGGCTCACATCAACACCATTATCCCAGAAACCCTAGACCCACTCCAATTTGCATACCACCCCAACAGATCCAACAGATGACGCAATCTCTATTTCACTCCACACTGCCCTTTCCCACCTGGACAAAGGGAACACCTATGTGAGAATGCTATTCATTGATTACTGCAAAGCGTTCGACACCATATTGCCGTCAAAGCTCATCAATAAGCTAAGGACACGGACTAAACACCTCCCTCTGCAACTGGATCCTGGACTTCCTGATGGGCCGCCCTAAGGTGGTAAGGGTAGGTAACAACACATCTGCCATGCTGATCCTCAACACAGGGGCCCATCAGGGGTGTGTGCTCAGTCCCCTCCTATACTCCCTGTTCACACATGACTGCATGGCCAGGCACAACTCCTACACCATCATTAAGTTTGCCGATGACACAACAGTGGTAGGCCTGATCACCGACAACAAAAAGACAGCCTATAGGGAGGAGGTCAGAGACCTGGCAGTGTGGTGCCAGGACAACAACCTCTCCCTCAATGTGATCAAAACAAAGGAGATGATTGTGGACTACAGGAAAAAGAGGACAGAGCACACCCCCATTCTCATTGACGGGGCTGCAGTGGAGCAGCTCAACCTGGAGCAGCTTCAAGTTCAAGTGGAGCAGCTTCAAGTTCCTTGGTGACCACATCACCAACAAATCACCAACAAACTAACATGGTCCAAGCACACCAAGACAGTCGTGAAGAGGGCACGACAAAAGCGTTTCCCCCTCAGGAGACTGAAAAGATTTTGCATGGGTCCTCAGATCCCCAAAAGGTTCTACAGCTGTACCATCGAGAGCATCCTGACTGGTTGCATCACTGCCTGGTATGGCAACTACTCGGCCTCCCACCGCAAGGCACTACAGAGGGTAGTGCAAACGGCCCAGTACATCACAGGGACAAAGCTTCCCGCCATCCAGGACCTCTATACCAGGCAGTGTCAGAGGAAGGCCCTAAAAATTGGCAAAGACTCCAGCCACCCTAGTTATAGACTGTTCTCTCTGCTACCACATGGCTAGTGGTACCGGAGCACCAAGTCTAGGTCCAAGAGGCTTCTAAACAGCTTCTACCCCCAAGCCATAAGACTCCTGAACCCCTATTCAAATGGCTACTCAGACATTTTTAAACTGCATTGTTGGTTAGGGGCTCGTAAGTAAGCATTTCACTGTCAGGTCTACACCTGTTGTATTCAGAGCATGTGACTAATAACATTTGATTTGATTTGATATAATAGTGAAGACATCAAAACAATGAAATGACACATATGGAATCATATAGTAACCAAAAAAGGTTAAACAAATCAAAACATTTTATAATTGAGATTCTTCAAAGTAGCCACCCTTTGCCTTGATGACAGCTTTGCACACTACTGGCATTCTCTCAACCAGCTTCATGAGGCAGTCACCTGGAACGCATTTCAATTAACAGGTGTGCCTTGTTAAAAGTACATTTGTGGAATATACTTCCTTAATGCATTTGAGCATTTTCAGTTGTGCTGTGACAAGGTCGGGGTGGTATACAGAAGATAGCCCTATTTGGTAAAAGACCAAGTCACATCTCAATATCAACTGTTCATAGGAGACTGCGTGAATCAGGTTTCATGGTCAAATTGCTGCAAAGAAACCACTACTAAAGGACACCAATAAGAAGAAGTGACTTGCTTGGGCCAAGAAACACAAGCAATGGACATTAGACCGGTGGAAATTTGTTTTTTGGTCTGATGAGTCCAAATTTGAGATTTTTGGTTCCAACCGCCATGAGATGCAGAGTAGGTGAACGGATGATCTCCGCATGTGTGGTTCCCACCATGTAGCATTGAGGAGGAGGTGTATGGTGTGGAGGTGCTTTGCTGGTGACACTGTCAGTGACTTATAGATAATTCAAGGCACACTTAACCAGCATGGCTACCACGGCATTCTGCAGCGATACGCCATCCCATCTGGTTTGCGCTTAGTGGGACAATAATTTGTTTTTCAACAGGAAAATGACCCAACACACCTCCAGGCTGTTTAAGGGATATTTGACCAAGAAGGAGATTGATGGAGGGCTGCATCAGATGACCTGGCCTCCACAATCACCCGACCTCAAACCAATTGAGATGTTTTGGGATGAGTTGGACCGCAGAGTGAAGGAAAAGCAGCCATCAACTGCTCAGCATATGTGGGAACTCCTTCAAGACTGTTGGAAAAGCATTCCAGGTGAAGCGGGTTGAGAGAATGCCAAGAGTGTGCAACGCTGTCATCAAGGCAAAAGGGGGCTACTTTGAAGAATCTCAAATTGAAAATATATTTTGATTTGTTTAACACTTTTTTGGTTACTTCATGATTCCATATATGTTATTTCATAGTTTTGATGTCTTCACTACTTTTCTACAATGTACAAAATAGTAAAAATAAAGAAAAACCCTTGAATGAGTAGGTGTGTCCAAACTTTTGTATATGACTGATGCAAGGAGTATTAACTACTGTATATATATATATATATATATATATATATATAATTGTATTATCGTTAGTGCACTAGGCCTTTATTACTCCTGTATGAGCAGAGAAAAATAGGACATTTAGTCAAAAACCTGGTTGCCTATGCCAGTAGGCTGAAGTTTGGCCGCAAGTGGATCTACCAGCACAACAATAACCCCAAGCACACATAAAAATCTACAAAGAAATGGTAAATTGACCACGACTCAAAATGTTGCATTGGCCATCTCAGTCTCCAGACTTGAACCCCACTGAAAACCTGTGGTTTGGTGGAATGGTGGAATCTCTCCCAATGTGTTCTCCAATCTCATAAAACATTTTAGAAAAAGGCTCAGTACCGTCATTACTGACTGTATATACAGAGTGCTATTCCATCTATTTAAATGTTACACTTTCTGTATTCAGATCAACTTTGCTCACTGTGAGTGCTGTTTAGTGGAAAGAAAATTACATGATGCCACTCAATAAACAGACACACGTAATATTACACAAAACTAAACACATGTGGAATGACAAAGAATGTTATTTTTGAGTAGCACTTTACTGGTACAAAATCTGAATATTTATATTAGATGTGCCATTTGTATAATCCATCATATTATAGTAAGTAGGCCTACTGCTTCAGAATTTAGTGGTCAAAATCTTCCTTCACCACACTGATACCATGTCTGGGTCTGGGCTTCAATTAGCTAGGGCATACATTGACAACATGAAACAGCCATTGGAAGCCCTATTGCACCAATCATTTGACTCAAATAGCAAATGTATTGTAGACTATTCTAATGCTGTGTGCTCAAATGTCCCTTGCCCTTTTTGAAAATGAAAGCTTTTCCACGTCTCAGAATGTCAGTCATACCTTTCCTCTATTCTCTCTCATTTCCCCTCTCCTCTTTTCTCCATTCCTGATACACTATTCATACCTCAGCAACACTTTTCACTTTCCTGATTAATAGTCCAAATGAGACTCACCCCCCCCCCCATCACTTTTCAAAGAGCCATTCCTCAGCCATATACAGTACTTGCTTCTGTGACAGCTCAGTGTGTGTAATTGTCAACTCCCTGCGTGTCTGAGTCTTTGTGTGTGCATGTGTGCACCTCACCAAAATGAAATAGCATACCAGAATGGATTTCAGTCAGTAGGGGGAGAAAACACTTCACCCAGCTCTCAATTGCCAAGCACCTCCTCCTGTGACTCTCTCCCCTCTCCATTCTCTCCCCACCACAGTAGGCAACACCATGAGTCAGGAAAATGTGCATTATCACAAGTGGCATGGCGAGCCTCACAGGCAGAATCTGAGTGTGTATGTGCTAAACACATGCTTGCTATCCCTCACTTTAATAATACAGTGCCTTGCGAAAGTATTCGGCCCCCTTGAACTTTGCGACCTTTTGCCACATTTCAGGCTTCAAACATAAAGATATAAAACTGTATTTTTTTGTGAAGAATCAACAACAAGTGGGACACAATCATGAAGTGGAACGACATTTATTGGATATTTCAAACTCTTTTAACAAATCAAAACCTGAAAAATTGGGCGTGCAAAATTATTCAGCCCCTTTACTTTCAGTGCATGAAACTCTCTCCAGAAGTTCAGTGAGGATCTTTGAATGATCCAATGTTGACCTAAATGACTAATGATGATAAATACAATCCACCTGTGTGTAATCAAGTCTCCGTATAAATGCACCTGCACTGTGATAGTCTCAGAGGTCCGTTAAAAGCGCAGAGAGCATCATGAAGAACAAGGAACACACCAGGCAGGTCCGAGATACTGTTGTGAAGAAGTTTAAAGCCGGATTTGGATACAAAAAGATTTCCCAAGCTTTAAACATCCCAAGGAGCACTGTGCAAGCGATAATATTGAAATGGAAGGAGTATCAGACCACTGCAAATCTACCAAGACCTGGCCGTCCCTCTAAACTTTCAGCTCATACAAGGAGAAGACTGATCAGAGATGCAGCCAAGAGGCCCATGATCACTCTGGATGAACTGCAGAGATCTACAGCTGAGGTGGGAGACTCTGTCCATAGGACAACAATCAGTCGTATATTGCACAAATCTGGCCTTTATGGAAGAGTGGCAAGAAGAAAGCCATTTCTTAAAGATATCCATAAAAAGTGTCGTTTAAAGTTTGCCACAAGCCACCTGGGAGACACACCAAACATGTGGAAGAAGGTGCTCTGGTCAGATGAAACCAAAATTGAACTTTTTGGCAACAATGCAAAACGTTATGTTTGGCGTAAAAGCAACACAGCTCATCACCCTGAACACACCATCCCCACTGTCAAACATGGTGGTGGCAGCATCATGGTTTGGGCCTGCTTTTCTTCAGCAGGGACAGGGAAGTCTCTCGATGTGCAAAACTGATAGAGACATACCCCAAGCGACTTACAGCTGTAATCACAGCAAAAGGTGACGCTACAAAGTATTAACTTAAGGGGGCTGAATAATTTTGCACGCCCAATTTTTCAGTTTTTGATTTGTTAAAAAAGTTTGAAATATCCAATAAATGTCGTTCCACTTCATGATTGTGTCCCACTTGTTGTTGATTCTTCAGAAAAAAAATAGAGTTTTATATCTTTATGTTTGAAGCCTGAAATGTGGCAAAAGGTCGCAAAGTTCAAGGGGGCCGAATACTTTCGCAAGGCACTGTACATGAGAATCTTCCCTGACAATGGTTGTGTTTGAGCGTTCCATTTTGCACCTCTGGGAACTGATCTGGTGGGTTTCAAGAGGACCTTAACGTTCTCTGTCCTCGCTGTTTCTTAGTGGTTGTCTCACACACACACTCAACAACATAATGTATGCCTCTGAACACACTATACGTGTATATTCAGCACCAACCAACACACTGCTGATTGGTGCATCTATATTTCTCAGTGTCTCCATTACACATTTACTTTACACATGCAACTGTTTTTAAGTCAGTCGCTATGGAGTTTTGTTTCTGCTAAAAAGACGAGGCTTTATTTTATGTGTGTTAACTCATTGCATCAGTCATGTATTTTTTTTTACCCATTCTGCTGTACATGATGAAATCAATGTGCTCATCCAGCTAACATGTGGCGCTCATCGTGTCAGACTGTATGGATGGAGTAGTCACCCTACTGCCTGAGATGATTGATCATGATGGGTGTAATTCTCTTTGGCTTTGAAATTCCTCATCCAGCCACTGCCCCATATTTTCTTCTCCTCTCCAACCTGTTTAACTGTGACCCAAACACATTAGCTCTTAGCCTAATTGACTCTCTCAGCATAATGCTCACTTGCAAAATTTATAGAATGAATTATGATGTGGTCTGGAAACATGAGGACTATTGTTGATTAATCTCTGACACTCATTCATTTCGATGTATGTTTTCATAAGGGCCTCCTGCCAAACTGCTCCTGTTCAGTCTTAAGAGGCTTATGCTCTGTAAAAACAGAGTTATTTGGATTAGTCAAAGATACCATTTATTTTCCATACACCATTTGAGGATATTTTGTAACTTCTATTTCCTTTTATTGTATTGCAAATGTGTTTTTTCTTCTTCTGTATTGCATGTCTCTGGCTCTCTGGCTGAGTGGCTACTATAACGGCCGGCTGTATCACAACAGGCCATGATTGGGAGTCCCATAGGGCGGGTTTGGCCGGTGTAGGCCACCATTGTAAATAAGAATTTGTTCTAAACTGACTTGCCTAGTTAAACCAAGGTTATTTAAAAACAAAATCTAATAACAAAAATAATTACCTCTCCTGTGCTTAACCTAATTGCTAGCAATCTTTTTTAGATGACATTTCTCAATCAAATGCGTTAGTCATCCAAAGTGCCTAACAAGAACCCAGGCCTATACCTTAAAAGAGCAAGCTGAAGGGCCAGGGGAGGGCAGAGGTTTGAAGACAGGGCCAGCTAGAGGGCAGAGCTTGTGTCAAGGCTGGGTCAGGGGCAGCTTGCAGTGCAGGAAACAAGAAGCAAGCAGGGCAGTGCAAGACCAACTAGAGGCAGAGTAGGAAAACTAATCACGCCAAGGTTATAGTTGTTAAGAATCTCTGGTCACACTTTACATTCAGTGGCCCTAGAACCTGTGTATTTACATAATAATAATGTGGGTACACATTGTTACATACAGTGCATTCGGAAAGTATTCAGACCCCTTAACTTTTTCCCAATTTTGTTACGTTACGGCCTCATTCTAAAATATTTTACATATTTTTTTCCCTTTTTTAATCTACACACAATACCCTATAATGACAAAAAAACAGAAATAACTCATTTACATAAGTATTCAGATGCTTTACTCAGTCCATGTTGAAGCACCTTTGACAGCGATTACAGCCTCAAGTCTTTGGTATGACGCTACAAGCTTGGCACACCTGTATTTGGGGAGTTTCTCCCATTTTTCAGGTCTCGCCAGAGATGTTCGAATGGGTTCAAGTCCGGGCTCTGGCTGGGCCACTCAAGGACATTCAGAGTTGCGTTGTCTTGGCTGTGTGTTTAGGGTCGTTGTCCTGTTGGAAGGTGAATCGTTGCCCCCAGTCTGAGGTCTTGAGTGCTCTGGACCAGGTTTTCATCAAGGATCTCTCTGTACTTTGTTCTGTTCATCTTTCCTTCGATCCTGACTAGTCTCCCAGTCCCTGCCGCTGAAAAACATCCAGCAGCATGATGCTGTCACCACCATGCTTCCCCGTAGGGATGGTGCCAGTTTTCCTCCAGATGTGACACTTGGCATTCAGGCCAAAGAGCTCATTCTTGGTTTCATCAGACCAGATAATCTTGTTTCTCATGGTCTAAGAGTTGTTTAGGTGCCTTTTGGCAAACTCCAAGCGGGCTGTCATGTGCCTTTTACTGAGAAGTGGCTTCCATCTGGCCACTCTACCATAAAGGCCTGATTGGTGGAGTGCTGCAGAGACTGTTGTCCTTCTGGAAGGTTCTCCCTTCTCCACAGAGGAACTTTCGAGCTCTGTCAGAGTGACAATCGGGTTCTTGGTCACCTCCCTAACCAAGGCACTTCTCCGCTGATTGCTCGGTTTGGCCGGCTCTGACATGTACTGTCAACTGTGGAACTTTATATAGACAGGTGTGTGCCTTTCCAAATTATGTCCAATAAATTGAATTTACCATAGGTTGACTCCAATCAAGTTGCAGAATCTCAAGGATGATCAATAGAAACAGGATGCACCTGAGCTCAATGTTGAGTACCATACCAAAGGGTCAGAATACTTATGTAAATAAGATATTTCATTTTTAATTTTTTATACATTTGCAGAAAAAAAAACAGTTTTTGCTTTGTCATTATGGAGTATTGTGTGTAGCTTGAGGAGGGAAAACAATAATTGAATCAATTTTAGAATAAGGCTGTAACGTAACAAAATGTGGAAAAAGTCAAGGGGTCTTAATACTTTCCAAATACACTGTAGTTGGCCTACCTACAAACTGGCTTGCACAATTTCAAGAGCATCTTTGTTCAAATATTTGGCAGCATTGTCAATACGAAATGTTGTGGAATGTACCTTGAGGGCTCTATTTTATTAACAAACCTAACACAATGCTAAATCTTAGCGTTGGCAGTAGCATTATAGAGGGTGTCAGATTTTTGTGGTTGATATTTTCACAACCCGGAATTATGGGCGCAGTAGCTGGTGGTGAAGCAAAAGGGCTGGGTTTTGATGAATAAACAAGTTCTATTGTCAAGCTTACTCCTGCTTCCTCTCTCCAGCACTCGACATCATCAGTCTACTAACCACCGGTCCTGGCATCCCACATTGTGTACACCTGGCAACCATCATTGCACACACCTGCTCCCCGTCGTTAAGCACACCTGGACTTCATCACCACCCTGATTACTCTCCATTCATATAGCCCTCAGTTGCCTCAGTCATCAGGCAGTATTGGTTTTGGTTACGTTTAGTACGCATGTTTATTATTATTATTAAACTCACCTTCTGCACCTGCTTCCAGACTCCCTGCGTATACGTTACAGAATACTGCCTCAGAAATTATGGAAGCAGCAGAAAATTACACCATCTTCCAGGCGGTCGAAAAACAAGGTTATCGACTCCAACAACACCACGACCAGCTGGCTCTACTGGGTACGTCCATGAAGGAGGTCCTCCGCGTTCTCCACCGCCTTGACACCACCAGCGAGGTTCTCCATACCTCTGACAGAGGGCCTCCTACCACGGGTCGTCACAGTGAGCCAGTCCCCCAGTCTACCCAGCCGTCTGCCCAGGTCAGCGATGCCCGACTGTCCCTTCCATAGAATTATGAGAGCACTCTATCGAAATGCCCTGACTTCCTACTCCAGTGCTCCCTCTATTTCGCCTATCAGACTGGAGCCCCCACCACCGAGAGGTCCAAGGTTGCCACGGTCATTTCCCTGCTGACCGGACGGGCTTTGGAGTGGGCTACAGCCGTCTGGGAGAGAGGAGAGGAGGAGCTGGGTTCCTATGAGAGGTTTGTGGCTCTGTTCAGGGCGGTCTTCGACAATCCTCCAAAATACAGAGAGGGAGGTGAGCGACGTTTCCAACTCCAGCAGATTGCCCAGACCACTGCAGAGTACACTCTCACCTTTCGGACTGTGGCAGCCTCCAGCGGTTGGAATGAGCTGGCACTCCGACTATATTCTACAGTGGACTGCACGAAGAGGTCCTGACGGAGTTGGCATGTCGGAATGACAACATATCCTTTGATGCTCTCATCTGTCTGGATAACCTTCTTCGGGAGCGCCGGTGTCCATCTCGCCACTCCCCTCCCTCTTTTGGCTGTCAGAGCCTGAACCGAGCCTGAACCCAAGGAGGTAGGGGCCACATGTCGCCGGAGACAGCTAGGGCTTTGTCCCTATTGCAGCCAGGAAGGGCACCAGCTTCAGTGGTGTCTGGTGCATCCCAACCCAGGGTCCACTAGAGCATAGGGGCTGCCCTGTGACCTTCCGTCTCCCAGGGTAGGCATGAGTATTCCATTATCATCGTCCGCCAAACCCTTTCTGGTTCCCATTTCACTGACTGGCTGTCCCTCAAGTGTTGTCTCTACAGCTCTAGTGGACTCCGGTGCCTCCTCCCTGAAGTTAACTTCATGCCCACTTTCCTCTCCTTTTCCTGTCCAAGCCCTGGATATGCAACCATTGGGATCCGGCACAATTACGCACGTCACAACACCACTCACCCTCAACGTGGGGCCCAAGCATGAGGAAAGCCTTCCCTTCCTTCCTTTGTGTATGCACCCATACCCAAAGCCACCTGGGCCTCCCATGGCTCCAACTTCACAACCCACCATCTCCTGTTCAAAGATGATAATCACTGCCTGGGGACCAGGATGCCAGAGGACCTGCCCTCCCGCACCGTGTGGTTCCACATCTGTGAGTGTCCTCCAGCCCATCAATCGGTCCTCCCGTATCATTGGCCCCGTGTTTTGGGATGTAGATGTGGACATCTGCCAGGCTCTGGAGAGGGGACCCGCTACCTGCCACCTGCCCTCCAGAACGCATCTACTCCTCCAGGTGAGAGATATGGCTCATTCATCTCTCTCCTCTCCCCTGTAACTATTCCCCAGTTTGTTGCTGTAAATGAGAATGTGTTCTCAGTCAACTTACCTGGTAAAATAACGGATAAATAAAAAAATAAAAAATAAAAATGCTGTTGACCTGGGCACACACATCTCTCGCTGCTGGACACCCAGGTATCACCCACACCATCCAATCTCTCTTCGATAAATACTGGTGGTGTCACATTCTGACCATAGATCTTCTGTGGTTTCCTTGTTTTAGTGTTGGTCAGGACGTGAGCTGGGTGGGCATTCTATGTTGCGTGTCTAGTTTGTCTATTTCTATGTTTCTATTCGGTGGATAGTCATTGTCTCTGATTGGGAACCATATTTAGGTAGCCTGTTTTGTGTTGGGTTTTGTGGGTGGTTGTCTTCTGTCTTTGTGTCATTGCACCAGATAGGACTGTTTCGGTTTTCACATTTATTGTTTTTTATTTTGTAGTGTTCTCGTTCATCGTCTATATTAAAGATGTTGAACACTAACCACGCTGCATTTTGGTCCTCCTCTCCTTCGACGGAAGAAAACCGTTACAGGTGGCCTACTTTGGCACAGGACGTCGCCCACTATGTCAACTCATGTTCAGTATGTACTCAATCCAAATCTCCCTGGCACGCTCCAGCAGGGAAACTACTTCCCTTTCCCGTGCCTCAGCGGCCTTGGTCACATCTGTCCATAGACTTTGTAATGGAGCTCCCCCTTTCTGATGGTTTTACCACTATTCTGGTTGTTGTTGACAGATTCTCTATATCCTGCCGTTTTATTCCTCTCTCCGGTCTACCTACTGCTCTTCAGGTCACTGAGGCACTATTCCAGCAGGTCTTCTGGCACTATGGCCTTCTGGAGGACATTGTTTCTGACCGTGGTCCCCAATTCACGTTACGGGTCTGGAAAGCCTTTATGGAGAAGCTGGGGCCACGGTCAGCCTCATATCTGGGTACTGGCATCAGTCTAAGGGGCGGGTGGAGAGGACCAAACAGGAGCCCAGTTCCTTCCCTGGGCGGAGTATGCCCAGAACTCACTTTGTCACTCCTCCACCTGGCTGACTCCCTTCCAGTGCATCCTGGGATATCAGCTGGCCCTGGCTCCTGTGGACTCTGAGCCAGAGGTGGACGAGTGGTTCCCGGCATCAAAAGGATCAAGCGGACCTCCACCACAGTGAGGCTCCCGTGTTCCATCCTGGTGATCGCGTCTGGCTCTCCACCTGGAACCTCCCACCCTATTGGAAGCTGAGCCCTCAAAGTCCTCCAGAGGGTTATCTTCCAGATGTCACTCTCCTGATTCCCTTCTCAGGCCGGTGGTTCCTGGTCCCCTGGTTGATGATGTCCCCAGCGACACCCCTCCGCCTCCCCTGGACATCGAGGGGACCCCCTCCTATACTGTTAGCTCCCTCCCAACATTGTGGGGGACGGCACCAGTACCTGCTGAACTGGGATGGGTACTTTTTTCTTACTTTGTACCCCTTTTTCTCCCCTATTTCGTGATATCCAATTGGTAGTTAGTCTTGTCCCATCGTTGCAAATCCTGTACGGATGCGGGAGAGGTGAAGGTCAAGAGCCAATGCGTCCTCTGAAACACGACCCTACCAAGCAGCACTGCTTCTTGACACACTGCTCACTTAACCCGGAAGCCAGCCGCACCAATGTGTCGGAGGAAACACTGTACAGCTGGCGACCGCAGTCAGTGTGCATGCGCCCGGCCCGCCACAAGGAGTCACTAGAGCGCGATGAGACAAGGACATCCCAGCAGGTCAAACCCTCCCCTATCCCAGATAACGCTGGGCCAATTGTGCGCCGCCGCATGGGTATCCCGGTCGCGGGTGGCTGCGACACAACCTGGGATCGAACCCAGATCTGTAGTGACGCCTCTACGACTGCAATTCAGTGCCTTAGACCGCTGTGCCACTCGGGAGGCCCCGTCTTCCAGGATTTCTATCTCAGGGGGGTGGGGGTGGGGGTAATATCACACCTACTCCTGCTCCCGCCCTCTGCGCTGATGTCACAGGTCTACTAACCAGTCCTAGCAACCCACATTGCGCACACGTGGCAACCATCATTGCGCACACCTGCTCCCCATTGTTAAGCACACCTGGAGTTCATCACCACCCCGATTACTCACCTTTCATATAGCCCTCAGTTGCCTCAGTCATCAGACAGTTTTTGTTACGTTTAGTACGCATCTTCTGTTTTGTATTATCTTCATGTTTATTATTATTAAACTCACCTCACCTGTGTATACATTACAGCCATGTTGGGTTTTTGGTCAAATTAAATGGAGGGAAATCTGTGCATCACGGCTGGATATGCTGTGCTTCCACCTCTCAAAATCCATCCCATTATAAACTGTGTTACTGTTTTGACCTGCTTTTTGTGGCTCTTAAAACTTCCCATTAGCGCAGCATGAAATTCTAATTTTCCCTTGTTTTTTAAATTTTTTATTTCACCTTTATTTAACCAGGTAGGCTAGTTGAGAACAAGTTCTCATTTGCAACTGCGACCTGGCCAAGATAAAGCATAGCAGTGTGAACAGACAACACAGAGTTACACATGGAGTAAACAATTAACAAGTCAATAACACAGTAGAAAAAAAAGGGGAGTATATATACAATGTGTGCAAAAGGCATGAGGAGGTAGGCGAATAATTACAATATTGCAGATTAACACTGGAGTGATAAATGATCAGATGATCATGTACAGGTAGAGATATTGGTGTGCAAAAGAGCAGAAAAGTAAATAAATAAAAACTGTGGGGATGAGGTAGGTGAAAATGGGTGGGCTGTTTACCAATAGATTATGTACAGCTGCAGCGATCGGTTAGCTGCTCAGATAGCAGATGTTTGAAGTTGGTGAGGGAGATAAAAGTCTCCAACTTCAGCGATTTTTGCAATTCGTTCCAGTCACAGGCAGCAGAGTACTGGAACGAAAGGCGGCCGAATGAGGTGTTGGCTTTAGGGATGATCAGTGAGATACACCTGCTGGAGCGCGTGCTACGGGTGGGTGTTGCCATCGTGACCAGTGAACTGAGATAAGGCGGAGCTTTACCTAGCATGGCCTTGTAGATGACCTGGAGCCAGTGGGTCTGGCGACGAATATGTAGCGAGGGCCAGCCGACTAGAGCATACAAGTCGCAGTGGTGGGTAGTATAAGGTGCTTTAGTGACAAAACGGATGGCACTGTGATAAACTGCATCCGGTTTGCTGAGTAGAGTGTTGGAAGCAATTTTGTAGATGACATCGCCGAAGTCGAGGATCGGTAGGATAGTCAGTTTTACTAGGGTAAGCTTGGCAGCGTGAGTGAAGGAGGCTTTGTTGCGGAATAGAAAGCCGACTCTTGATTTGATTTTCGATTGGAGATGTTTGATATAGGTCTGGAAGGAGAGTTTGCAGTCTAGCCAGACACCTAGGTACTTATAGGTGTCCACATATTCAAGGTCGGAACCATCCAGTGTGGTGATGCTAGTCGGGCATGCGGGTGCAGGCAGCGATCGGTTGAAAAGCATGCATTTGGTTTTACTAGCGTTTAAGAGCAGTTGGAGGCCACGGAAGGAGTGTTGTATGGCATTGAAGCTCGTTTGGAGGTTAGATAGCACAGTGTCCAATGACGTTTTAATGACACATATCAAATATTGCCACCTCTCCCACCTCAGTGCAAGCAAGCTGATGTTAGACTGGTAAATTGCTGTACCTGGCATTAGGGCTAGAAAATGCCAGTGCGCCAGTTTTTACATGGCATAAACTAATGTGCATTTGACACTTGCGCCTACTTAGCGTCAGCTGAAAATATAGCCCTTAAAAGTGTTACGTAGTTGTTTAGGGCATTCCAATTTTAGCGACTTCCCTACTAATAGATTAAGGACACAAGTAATTTGTAACCGAGCGACAATGCATGGAAAGTATTTTAAGAGAAGTACTGAGACACTAGTATTTGGAATGTTTTGCATTCCGTTACCTTACAATAAGGGAATGCATACTAAATCACATGGAGGCATATAAATAGATAAGGGGTACGTAGCATCACCCCTCACACACATACATATGCATCCTCTGCCATCTTCTGCATTTTAATTGTCTCGCTGTTTGAAGTAACTCAAAGTGAATATGTGATTTGTCAATTGATTTTTTTCCTCTCAGGCTATGAATAAAATGCTTTAATTATTTATGTGCTGACGTCAGACGTCCGTTTGAATGTTGTATGTGGTGCAGACCTCTTTCTCTGGGCTGGCTACTTCCCCTCCCCTCACAAACTCCCCCCTATCTGACACCCCTACCTGGCATTAATGGAACTCTCAGTGCTTACGTTGCAGGCAGCTTGCAGAGAGGCGTCAACCAATGAGAAGGCGGCGCCAGGCACGAGGAGGACGGGGCATTCACAAGCGTTGAATAATAATAAAAATTGAGTCTCTCTCTGCTGCATTCCCCTCCGCTAGAGGCTTGTCTATGCCATCAGAGAGGTGTAACTCTCTGGAGCAGCTGGCTCCTATGGTAAACTGCATCTCAAAGACCACTGCTATGATTTGGCTGAATATGATTTCTCAGATCATAGCAACACATTCTCTGGGACATACTAATTTTCCCTTAATGTTTTTTAGAAAGTGGATATGACACAATTAATAAAATAAAGAACACTTCATCTATCTGTTCATCTTTTATTCACATGCATTTTACATTTGGTCAACACATTTGAATATGTTATATTACATTGCCTCATTATGTTATGTAATCATAACATGAGGCAATTGGCAGAAAAAGTTGTATTTCCCTTAATAACATTTTGTTAATATCAAAATGTGCTTTTTGTTATTCACTTTGAATATCTGAAATATATTTGAAAGATACCATTTGAATTTCTGAGGGATGTTAGTATTGAATGGCCAGCTTAGCATCCACCAGTGTGGAAATTGGGGGACCAGTGATGAATACCAAATCTGTCAATGGGATCAATGGGTGACATTCGGCCAATAGGGTGCACGTGAATAATTGACTGGGTGAAACATTAGGCCTAGCTCTGGCTCGTTCAGCGTTCCTTGGACAAACTTCCGGTGGAGAGAAGCGTAAGCTCACAAAAATTCACTCTCAAGACATACCTCTAAGATTGATATTGATATTCACAATATAATTTTGATGTTGACGTGTCCTTTAAAAACAACAGAGTGTTATCTACCAGCTGGTTTTGATAGGAAATATAATACAGTGATCTGTGCATACTACCTTATTTCTAATGAATGACATGGCCATTTATGAGAGAGAGAGGGAGAGAGAGAGAAGAGACTGACAACCTCATCCACTACAGATAGAAGGAAGGTAGAAGTGTACAGCTGTTGCTTTTAATAGGTTTTGAAGAGCCTTTTCAGAGCTCATAGTCAAGCCAGACTTATTTCATTCTGCTGCACAGAATAAGACCTAGAATTGGAGAAAAGACTGGAAAGTTGTTCCAAGGTCTTGTGAATTAGAGGGATAAGAAATAGGGGAGAGGAAAGTGGGAGTGAGCAAAAGTTTGAGTTATAGCACAAGTACGCAACTACCTATGTTCACTATTTCACAGATTAAAGGTATGATCCATACCCTTGACTACCAGTTAGAAGTGCTACCCCCGGCCGACACTTTCTATAAATAACTTGATTACATAATGAAACTCGAACGCATTTGAATTGTCTATACAGTGGGGCAAAAAAGCCACCAATTGTGAAAGTTCTCCCACTTAAAAAGATGAGAGGCCTGTAATTTTCATCATAGGTACACTTCAACTATGACAGACAAAATTAGAAAAAAAATCCAGAAAATCACATTGTAGGATTTAAAAAAAAAAAAATAGTGTTTGGTCAATAACAAAAGTTTATCTCAATACTTTGTTATATACCCTTTGTTGGCAATGACAGAGGTCAAACGTTTTCTGTAAGTCTACACAAGGTTTTCACACACTGTTGCTGGTATTTTGTCCCATTCCTCCATGCTCCTCTAGAGCAGTGATGTTTTGGGGCTGTTGCTGGGCAACACAGACTTTCAACTCCCTCCAAAGATTTTATATGGGGTTGAGATCTGGAGACTGGCTAGGCTACTCCAGGACCTTAAAATGCTTCTTACGAAGCCACTCCCTCGTTGCCCGGGCGGTGTGTTTGGGATCATTGTCATGCTGAAAGACCCAGCCACGTTTCATCTTCAATGCCCTTGCTGATGGAAGGAGGTTTTCACTCAAAATCTCACGATACATGGCCGAGTTCATTCTTTCCTTTACACGGATCAGTCGTCCTGGTCCCTTTGCAGAAAAACAGCCCCAAAGCTTCACAGTAGGTATGGTGTTCTTTGGATGCAACTCAGCATTCTTTGTCCTCCAAACATGACGAGTTGAATTTTTACCAAAAAAGTTATATTTCGACCATATGACATTCTCATTCAATCTTCTTCTGGATCATCCAAATGCTCTCTAGCAAACTTCAGACGAGCCTGGACATGTACTGGTTTAAGCAGGGAGACACGTCTGGCACTGCAGGATTTGAGTCCCTGGCGGTGTAGTGTGTTACTGATGGTAGGCTTTGTTACTTTGGTCCCAGCTCTCTGCAGGTTATTCACTAGGTCCCCCCGTGTGGTTCTGGGATTTTTGCTCACCGTTCTTGTGATCATTTTGACCCCACGGGGTGAGATCTTGCGTGGAGCCCCAGATCAAGGGAGATTATCAGTGGTCTTGTATGTCTTCCATTTCCTAATAATTGCTCCCACAGTTGATTTCTTCAAACCAAGCTGCTTACCTATTGCAGATTCAGTCTTCCCAGCCTGGTGCAGGTCTACAATTTTGTTTCTGGTATCCTGTGACAGCTCTTTGGTCTTGGCCATAGTGGAGTTTGGAGTGTGACTGTTTGAGGTTGTGGACAGGTGTCTTTTATACTGATAACAAGTTCAAACAGGTGCCATTAATACAGGTAACGAGTGGAAGACAGAGGAGCCTCTTAAAGAAGAAGTTACAGGTCTGTGAAAGCCAGAAATCTTGCTTGTTTGTAGGTGACCAAACACTTATTTTCCACCATAATTTGCAAATAAATTCATTAAAAATCCTACAATATGATTTTCTGGATTTTTTTTCTTATTTTGTCTGTCATAGTTGAAGTGTACCTATGATGAAAATGACAGACCTCTCATCTTTTTAAGTGGGAGAACTTGCACAATTGGTGGCTGACTAAATACTTTTTTGCCCCACTGTAGGTGTTTAACTATGTTTTTACTGTAGCAATCCAGAGATAAACATTTTAAACTCTTTATTATATCATTTCGGAAATGTAACTCAAATTAACGTTTATTTTTGTGAGCTTGTGAAAGAGGTGCTTGGCTTTGGTAATAGATTAATTTCATTTTGGAAGACTAAGGTCCTCCTGCATCATCACTTTGTCACGTTTGCCTCAGGGAAAAGAAAATGGATTCCACATTTTAATTAAGTTGTCTGGGGGAGTGCAACCAAGGGTTAATCGCTGCATAGCATCACTTTTTAGAGTTATAATAAACAAAGGCAGAAAGATCTATCTTTTTAGATGGCCTGTCTGTAATGAGGACTGCAAGGCCCTCCAATAAACATAGCAAAAATAAACACCAATTAGGGCATTTTATACACTCAAGATAAAGATGGGCTCTCTGAAATAAGTGATGAAGGAGACTCAAGAGCTTAAAGGACTGTTGAGGAGAGCTCATAAAAATGATGCTACACAGGCTGAGGGACATATGACAAGCTACTGATGCTGATGATGAGTAATCCTGCAGTCACTTATCTTTTCATCCTTTTATATTCATTATTGACAACCAACGGCCCGGCTCAGGGAAAACTGTTCTGAGGGACGGTGGGGGTGAGGAGGGAAGGTTATGTGTCTGTGCTTGTTTTAAAAGTGCCTATCTCTGTTAATGATGGGTGAATCATCCCGGCCCCCCCTTCCCGCCCCTTGTCCACCACTAATACCATACAAGCTACTAATGAGCTCCTTATCAGCATCATGTCACAATCTGGTCACACATAAATGTGCATTTGCTCCCTAACCTGGTAAATCCATACAAATTCTGACTGGAGAATAATATGTTGGCTGTTGCTGTACATATTAACATTTAGCCATCAGCAGCAACATGAAGGGTGTCCCAGCTAGCACATTTGGTTCCTCTGGAGTTGTAGGAACATATGTTTTTGGTTTCACACTAGTTGTGGGAACGAACCCATATGTTTCCTGACGGTAAAACTGAACACTTTTTAAACGTTCTGAGAACAGAAGTAAAAATTTTGCCGGTTGTGGGAACATTTATTTTTAGGTTGCAGGGAGGTTCTGAGGATGTTTTACTCTGGTTCCTTGAAAGTTTTCCTGGGAGGTTTAATCTACACTCTGAGAATGGAAATTATAGGTTATTTGGAGGTGTTTTAATAACTTCCTTAAAACTTGAACATAATTTCTAAGGAGTGACGCCGGAAAGGAGAAGCAGGTACGAGGAGTCAAACATTTAATCAGGAATGGAGAAAGAACACGACAGGACCAGCGTCAGCACACGGGTAAACAAGGACATATGACAAGCATCACTCCAGAAGCAGAGAACAGAGCTAGGGAACAGACAGATATAGGGAAGGCAATAACACAAGTAATAGAGTTCAGCTGAGTCCAATGAGCGCAGATGCGTGTGACGGGGAAAGGCAGGTGTGCTTACTGATAGTGGCTTGATTGCGTAATCCTGGAGAACCTGGCACCCTCGAGTGCCAGGGGGAGGAAGAGCGGGAACAGGTGTGACAGTACCCCCCCTCTGGGGGTACCACCCGGTGTCCCACGTGGGTGAGCCGGCCGATACATGGGCGCTGGGCAAGCAGACTGGGAGAGGGGGAGGAAGAGCGGGAACAGGTGTGACAGTACCCCCCCTCTGGGGGTACCACCCGGTGTCCCACGTGGGTGAGCCGGCCGATACATGGGCGCTGGGCAAGCAGACTGGGAGAGGGGGAGGAAGAGCGGGAACAGGTGTGACAGTACCCCCCCTCTGGGGGTACCACCCGGTGTCCCACGTGGGTGAGCCGGCCGATACATGGGCGCTGGGCAAGCAGACTGGGAGAGGGGGAGGAAGAGCGGGAACAGGTGTGACAGTACCCCCCCCCCCTGGGGGTACCACCCGGTGTCCCACGTGGGTGAGCCGGCCGATACATGGGCGCTGGGCAAGCAGACTGGGAGAGGGGAGGAAGAGCGGGAACAGGTGTGACAGTACCCCCTCTGGGGTACCACCCGGTGTCCCACGTGGGTGAGCCGGCCGATACATGGGCGCTGGGCAAGCAGACTGGGAGAGGGGGAGGAAGAGCGGGAACAGGTGTGACAGTACCCCCCCTCTGGGGGTACCACCCGGTGTCCCACGTGGGTGAGCCGGCCGATACATGGGCGCTGGGCAAGCAGACTGGGAGAGGGGAGGAAGAGCGGGAACAGGTGTGACAGTACCCCCCTGGGGGTACCACCCGGTGTCCCACGTGGGTGAGCCGGCCGATACATGGGCGCTGGGCAAGCAGACTGGGAGAGGGGGAGGAAGAGCGGGAACAGGTGTGACAGTACCCCCCCTCTGGGGGTACCACCCGGTGTCCCACGTGGGTGAGCCGGCCGATACATGGGCGCTGGGCAAGCAGACTGGGAGAGGGGGAGGAAGAGCGGGAACAGGTGTGACAGTACCCCCCCTCTGGGGGTACCATCCGGTGTCCCACGTGGGTGAGCCGGCCGATACATGGGCGCTGGGCAAGCAGACTGGGAGAGGGGGAGGAAGAGTGGGAGCAAGCGTGACAGAATTCTTCAATAAGACTTTTAATAACGCTGTTAACTTACTTTGGGCTAACATTTTTGAACTCCAAGCAAAGACAGGACAAATGGAAATGGATTTCCTTAGACATCATTTAAAAAAATTTTTTTATTGTGACACAGCATGAGTGAGATTGAAACCTATCTTCTGTTCTCTATAAATGGAATAAGTCCACTGCCCCACCAGAATGGAGCTAGCATGCCATGTTTCTTCACGCATTCAAAGCTGTTAATTTTAGTCTATTCAAACAGACCCAATTTCAAAGGAAAAAGCACTCATACAATATGCAGAAATTGCTCTGCCATTTCCTGGTTGCTAAAATTCTAATAGTTCACCTAATTTCAGTTTATGTGATAAAACAAGCAATGGATAGTGTTGAGAATCATTGTACCATTTAAACCGCTGTAAAATATATTTTCAATAACAAAAAATATTATATTTTCAGCTGGTTGAAGCTGGTATACAAAACCAAAAGTAATAGACGCAAAAATTAAATGTAAGAACAGGAAGCATAGAAATAGTGTCCACGGAACAGATCTACTGCTTCTTAGACTTGCTTTCAATGACAATTACAGATCTATAACTCACATTTCTATGTGAAGTTGGTCAGATTGCCCAAAAAATTACATATTGCAGCTTTAAGATCAGGGTTGTCCAATTTGTGGGTGCGGCCAACACACCTGAACACACTTAACAAGCTAGATGATAGAGTTTTGTTGACGCTAAGAACAGAATGTATGTTTTTAAATAACATTCTTAGAACATTCTCTCAATGTTACTAAAGTTTTCTTGTGGTTTTTATATACATTTTTCTTAAAGTTCTCTGAACAATTTAAGAACATTACTTTAAATAGAACCATGAGGAAACAATTTACTGAAATACTGAAATTCCCACAGAAGAATGTTGTTTCAAACCAGTTGGATAATGTTCCTAGAACATGACCAAAATTAAATGTAATCATGTTTGAACTTTTAGAAAACGTTCTGTTAAGTAATGAAATACCAAGAAAATTGTTGCATGCAAAATAATCAGACAACCACGCTCTCACCAAGCTCTAAAAACATGGTTCTCAGAATGTTATGTGCTGGCTGGGGTACTACATCTTAAAGGGTAACTCTCAACCCCAATTTCAGCCTTGCTCAACCCTTAAACATTTTTCTTTTTAAATTAATTCAGGTGAGAAGTTTTGTTTGGGAGGAATTGCTCATAAATATTAATTTTGGAGTGGGTAAATGTAGTTGTACCTGATCCCAACACTTTCGCACTAAAGCATACTTACCAGAAGTCCACTGGCATGCTCTGATAATAAAATGATGTGCATCGAGAGTAAATACGGCTTTTGGCAGTTAGCTCACAGTGAGTGGTAGGGTGCTGAGTTCCTGAGAGCTATTGCCATTTGCAGACTAAATTCTAATCCCTCATGGGCTGCATTTTTCTTTTTGTTGATGTGGACTCACATTTATTGCGGTATTATGTTGGGAAGAAAAGTTTAATCATCAACTAGAAAATGAAGATTAGGGGCTCAATTCAATCTAACCCGCAATGCAGTATTTACCCAGTAGCTCTTTTTCCAATTGTCAAATAAAAATTCTGAATGGACCAGAAAACTGTCAATTAAGGCAGGTCAGGGTGAGCTAGTGAACAGATTGCTGATTCGCTGGACAGCTACAGGATCGGGTGTGGCACAAAAGTCAAATTGTAAGGAGAGCCATAATAAAATAGCCATAATAAATAAATATGCAGCTCCAAAAGTTGTTTGGTGATCAATAATATTGCAAGCTTGCCAGCAATGGGGCATCAACCAACAATTACTAGCTTAGGCCTATTGGTAGTGCTGAGCTAAGTGCTTTTTGGAGGTTGGTTCGGTTTCAGTTAGATTATTTACAAAATGATCATGGTTTTTGATTTTGGTTTTGAATATTATTTTTTTTACATTAAATGCACTTTGCATTATGTGGGTGGAATGCTGTAACAACACAGAATAAAACATGAAATGAATAAAAGTCCCATGAAGGTAGTGACTGCACATTACTGCTTATCACTGTTATCACTATTACTTTAACAAAATCACTATTTAATTTGTTGTGTATATTACATTTGTTTTATTTGATGACTTTATTTCATTCCAAATCATCATCTCATATCTATAGAGTTTCTGCCTATGCTGTCTGACAAAATCCCTATTTTGTAGTTCTCCAAAGTAAATAAAGGTATGCCTTATGACAGCTGAATACCAACTATCAATCACTCATGTGTTTTCAGGTACCTGGCGAATCAAAACTGTTCTCTATATCACATCAAGATCGCACATTCTTCTCTCTTCCTTAGCAGTTTTAAAGATACACAGACCAGACAAGTAGGTGCGCAATGGATTATGGTCATTGTAGGTTATTATCACGTTTTATGTGCTAAACTATGTAGAATATTGGCCTGTTAGAAATTCCATACTACATATCACAGTTCAAGCTGGATCTGATTTATCTCTAGAGAAACTGCTATGTGCACATTGAGCTCACAGAAAATAACCCTGAAGGAAATGTAATTTAAATCATTTAACCGACTTTGGTCAAACAAAAAAAGAACAGAAGTGTTGGGTTCATCGCTCAGCATTACCTACTGGTCTTTTGGTATGTCAAAACTGGTTGAGTGACAATTTACTTGTAAAGCTTGCATTTGGAATTTGTTGTTAAAATGAATTACTGTGGCGAAGAAGCACCCTACTGTTCCTTTCCATCCACTTGTGCTCTCCAAACTCCCGCCAGTGGAGAGCGCTTTGTTCTCTTGTTGAAATGAATTACTGTGGTGAAGAAGCACCCTACTGTTCCTTTCCATCCACTTGTGCTCTCCAAACTCCCGCCAGTGGAGAGCGCTTTGTTCTCTTGTTGAAATGAATTACTGTGGTGAAGAAGCACCCTACTGTTCCTTTCCATCCACTTGTGCTCTCCAAACTCCCGCCAGTGGAGAGCGCTTTGTTCTCTTGTTGAAATGTTTGCTGTTGCTTTCACATGTTTAAATGCATATGTGGTAAATCTTTAGTCCATCTCATACTACAATAATTGCTAACGTTTCATCATTCATCCCCATTCCGTTTATTGCAACACTTCAACATTTCTGTTTCAAGTTTGATACAATACATTTTCATTCACCATTTCTTACCCTGAGTGGGTGGGATGTTTATTGTGCACATGAACGTTCGCAAGACTCCTCATGAGGTAGAAGTTGTTCATTTACACGGAACAAAAATATAAATGCAACAGATAAGGCGTTGGTCCCATGTTTCATGAGCTGAAATAAAATATCCCAGAAATTGTTACATTTACACAAAAAGCTTATTTCTCTCAAATGTTGTGTACAAATTTCTTTACATCCCTGTCAGTGTGCATTTCTCCTTTGCCAAGATAATCCATCCACCTGACAGGTGTGGCATATCAAGAAGCTGAGTGTGATCATTATACAGGTGCGCCATGTGCTGGGACAACAAAAGGCCACTCAAATTTTGTCACACAACACAATACCACAGATGTCTCATGTTTTGAGGGGGCATGCAATTGGAATGCTGACTGCAGGAATGTCCATCAGAGCTGTTGCCAGTGAATTGAATGTGCATTTCTAAACAATAAGCCGCCTCCAACGTACTTTTAGAGAATTTGGCAGTATGTCCAACTGGCCTCACAACAGCAGATCACGTGATTGGCATTGTGTGGGCGAGCGGATGGCTGATGTCAACGGTGTGAAAAGAGTGCCCCCATGGTGGCGGTGGGGTTATGGTATGGGCAGGCATAAGCTACGAACAACGAACACCATTGTATTTGATCGATGACAATTTGAATGCACAGAAATACCATGACGAGATCCTGAGGCCCATTGTGAGGTCAATTTTTTTAAGGTATCTGTGACCAACAGATACATATCTGTATTCCCAGTCATGTGAAATCCATAGATTAGGGCCTAATTAATTAATTTCAATTGACTGATTTCCTCATATGAACTGTAACTCAGTAAAATCTTTGAAATAGTTGCAAGTTGCATTTATATTTTTGTTCAGTATAATTCAATACATGATTTCCTTTGTTCATATTTACCAGGTTATGGCCCCATTCATTCTTTCCTTTACACGGATCAGTCGTCCTGGTCCCTTTGCAGAAAAACAGCCCCAAAGCATGATATTTCCACCCCCATGCTTCACAGTAGGTATGGTGTTCTTTGGATGCAACTCAGCATTCTTTGTCCTCCAAACACGACAAGTTATTTTGGTTTCATCTGACCATTCTCCCAATCTTCTTCTGGATCATCCAAATGCTCTCTAGCAAACTTCAGAAGGGCCTGGACACGTCTGGCACTGCAGGATTTGAGTCCCTGGTGGCGTAGTGTGCTACTTTGGTCCCGGTTCTCTGCAGGTCATTCACTAGGTCCCCCCGTGTGGTTCTGGGATTTTTGCTCACCGTTCTTGTGATCATTTTGACCCCACGGGGTGTGATTTTGCCTGGAGCCCCAGATCGAGGGAGATTATTAGTGGTCTTGTATGTCTTCCATTTCCTAATAATTGCTCCCACAGTTGATTTCTTCAAACCAAGCTGCTTACCAATTGCAGATTCAGTCTTCCCAGCCTGGTGCAGGTCTACAATTGTGTTTCTGGTGTCCTTTGACAGCTCTTTGGTCTTGGCCATAGTGGAGTTTGGAGTGTGACTGTTTGAGGTTGTGGACAGGTGTCTTTTATACTGATAACAAGTTCAAACAGGTGCCATTAATACAGGTAACGAGTGGAGGACAGAGGAGCCTCTTAAAGAAGAAGTTACAGGTCTGTGAGAGCCAGAAATCTTGCTTGTTTGTAGGTGACCAAATACTTATTCCACCATAATTTGCAAATAAATTCATTAAAAATCCTACAATGTGATTTTCTGGATTTCCCCCCCCTCATTTTGTGTGTCATAGTTGAAGTGTACCAATTATGAAAATTACAGGCCTCTCTCATCTTTTTAAGTGGGAGAACTTGCACAATTGGTGGCTGACTAAATACTTTTTTGCCCCACTGTAAATGTAACAATGGATGTGGAAATTGTATTTTACAATGTAGAACCAGTTTGTTTATTGGTTGTAATTTCCAATATTGTAATTGTGTAATCCTGGGAGGGACCAAGTGCTTATGTACTGTACCGGTTTGAGCTCCTATTAGACAGATTCGATTTGGTTTCTCAAGGGGAGGCTCCAACTATGGGTAACTGCATACTTGGAATGTGTCTGAAAGTGGGCGTTGCAAAAGAAGTGGGTGGCTCAACAGTGATGGGTGTAAAATCAGAGCTTCATTATTGGTCAGACCGGCCATAGTCAGGATCACCACTGGTCAGCTTAATGTTTACATTGCAGGTTAAGAGAATTTACGTAGCAGGTTAGGATAATTAACGTAGCAAGTTAGGAGAATGAATGTAGCAGGTTAGGATAATTAAAGTGGCAGGTTACGAGAGTGAGGTTAAGGTTAGGAAAAGGGTTAGGTTTAGCGAAAATGCATAGCAGGTTAGTATAATTAGTAGTCAACCTGCCTTGTCTTCTACTGATGTCACGCCCTTACGACTGCTACAAGGTCCCTATTTTACAATTACATCATCAAAGTGTGCTGTAGACAAAATAATCAAAAGGGCTTATGGTAGCCTCAATAAACAGACAAAGATTTGTAGTTGAACAAGTCATTGCATGTATCAATTTTTTTTTTTTACTTGACTTGAAAAAAACTTGCTCTTAGAATGCACGACTTGGACATTACGCAACTTGACCCGTTTTACCTGGGACTCGACTTGCGACTTGGACCTTGTGACTTGAATAATAATGACTTAGTCCCACCATACTGAACCCCTCCCTTGAGATGACGTAGAGTCATCACCATTTCAATTGTAGAGTTGAACCGGTAGGGGCAAAAAGAGCTTGATTTACTGCAAAAATACCAAAATATATCACTTTTCAAATGAACCGTCAAAATTAAGACCAGAATTGACGTGTTACATTATAACTAAGCCTAAAACATCTGGTTTTCCACAAATTTACTTAACATTTTTATGAAAGTTACTCTTTAAGGCCAGGATTCAATCAGATTAGAGTTAACCAGCAATAACCAACAAACGCCTAACATATCATTGTTTTTGTTTAGGCGATGTCAGAGGTGTAACTGCATCGGTGCTGTCAAATCGGTGAGTGGCTGCTGTTGGGGTCATTGTGACGAAACCACACCCATCTTTATATCCCACCCACGTTAGAAGTTCAGAACGAGAATGTGTAGGACATACAGAAATGACACTCAAATTGAAAATCATGAAACAAAATAAGTATTTATATCAGCCTAATCGAGGTGTAGTGACCTAATATTCTGAACAATAATCCCTCCTCAGATTGAAAACTAGCTGTGCTCATCAGAAGGCATATAAATCCCAAACAACAGCAGAACAACAATAATGGATGGTAGTAATGTCTCAGTATGCACTTTGGGATGCAAAACATTCCATGACATGTTCTTCACAAAGAATAAATGTAAAATAAATATCAATATGGAAAGCACCTCCACACCACACCTGTCAACTCCCACTGCTTGCCTTTGTACAGTAAATTGAGGGTTTTAAGCAAAAGGGTACAGAACACACCTGTATTCGAGTGTGATACAGCGCGTTATTACCTAACACCTGAAAACAATGAAACATCCTGTCCAGCTCCAGATATTGTCTTGTTTTTATCAGTCTCCTCACTATTTGAGCTCACAAACAGACACTTAACAGCTTGTGTGTTGGCTTAAGGATGGGGAGGCTGATGTGCACCTCTCTCCCCTGTGAGCATGCCTGCCTGTGAGGATAGGGAGAGAGAGAACTGGCGTACGCCACAGATGAAGTGATCCTCGTGAGGAGGAGGAGTCACATTGAAGCAGATGCAGAGAAATGTGAGAGGGTGTCAGTGAGACTGGTGATGACGCGCTCATGGCTGCGGAGAGCTGGCGAGGCCGCGGCCCTGGCTCTGACTCACCTCATCCCCACGAGGCCTCCTGGCTGACGTCACTCGGCGGGCTGTGGCATTTCTCTGCTTCAACTTCACTTGCAGGCAGGCGCACTCAAGCCCTCTCCTCTAAAAGACTCACACAAATGTGTACACTCCCTCCTGCAGTCTCATTCACTCACAGCCTCTTTTCTGGCATATTGCCGTTTATTGCTGCTCATGTACAAACTCTTTCTGTCTACATAATGATTCCATCTTAACCCTCAGCCAAAACCTTTTGGCTGCTGTGTGCTGGAAAGAGATGTGAATGGCTGGGTATATTGCAATTTTATCATGTCTACAAGATCAAATGAAATGAAAATCAATCACACTGGACTAGATCACCAACTGTTTTCTCCAGAAAAGTGACAGTTTTAGTCTGTTTGCCACCTACGCACAGGTCTCATGATGCAATAGTTGCATCACATTATTCAATGGGGTTTGGGCTGACCAATTTGGTTTATACCTTTTGTTAAGTTGGGGAGAACGTCACTGGTTTTACTACTCAGGGGAATATGAATGTACTGTGCATTAAAGGACCATGATGCTGCAGGTTTGTGTACATTGGTGGCCTCTCCTTTTGAATGAAAACTATGCAAGAAAACCACAAACACCACAAGTTAACAAAGCATAGAACTGTAAGAGGCAGGGGTACGTTGCAATTAAATCATAAGTGGGCCGACCTCAAATGTGGAAATTGTACGTTATTATCTCGCCTGGCAAATAATGCATCAGTGGTAATTGCAGTGGCACTCATGACTTATGATCAATTACTTGTAATCAGCAATAATCAAACTCAACAAAAAAAGAAACGTCCCTTTTTCGGGACCCTGTCTTCCAAAGATAATTCGTAAAAATCCAAATAACTTCACAGATCTTCATTGTAAAGGGTTTAAACACTGTTTCCCATGCTTGTTCAATGAACCATAAACAATTAATGAACATGCACCTGTGGAACAGTTTTCAAGACACTAACAGCTACAATTAAGGTCACAGTTATGAAAACTTAGGACACTAAAGAGGCCTTTCTACTGACTCTGAAAAACACCAAAAGAAAGATGCCCAGGGTCCCTGCTCATCTGCGTGAACGTGCCTTAGGCATGCTACAAGGAAGCATGCAGATGTGGCCAGGGCAATAAATTGCAATGTCCGTACTGTGAGACGCCTATAAGACAGCGCTACAGGGAGACAGGACGGAGAGCTGATCGTCCTCGCAGTGGCAGACCACGTGTAACAACACCTGCACAGGATCGGTACATCCGAACATCACACCTGCGGGACAGGTAACGGATGGCAACAACAACTGCCCGAGTTACACCAGGAACGCACAATCCCTCCATCAGTGCTCAGACTGTCCGCAATAGGCTGAGAGGCTGGACTGAGGGCTTGTAGGCCTGTTGTAAGGCAGGTCCTCACCAGACATCACCGGCAACATCGTCGCCTATGGGCACAAACCCACTGTCGCTGGACCAGACAGGACTGGCAAAAAATTACTCTTCACTGACGAGTCCCGGTTGTGTCTCACCAGAGGTGATGGTCAGATTCGCGTTTATCGTCTAAGGAATGAGCGTTACACCGAGGCCTGTACTCTGGAGCGGGATCGATTTGGAGGTAGAGGGTCCGTCGTGGTCTGGGGTGGTGTGTTACAATCATCGGACTGAGCTTGTTGTCATTGCAGGCGATCTCAACGCTGTGCGTTACAGGGAAGACATCCTCCTTCCTCATGTGGTACCCTTCCTGCAGGCTCATCATGACATGACCCTCCGGCATGACAATGCCACCAGCCATACTGCTCATTCTGTGGTTGATTTCCTACAAGACAGGAATGTCAGTGTTCTGCCATGGCCAGCGAAAAGCCCGGATCTCAATCCCATTGAGCAAGTCTGGGACCTGTGGATCGGAGGGTGAGGGCTAGGGCCAATCCCCCCCAGAGATGTCTGGGAACTTGCAGGTGCCTTGGTGGAAGACTTGGGTAACATCTCACGGCAAGAACTGGCAAATCTGGTGCAGTCCATGAGGAGGATATGCACTGCAGTACTTAATGCAGCTGGTGGCCACACCAACTACTGACTGTTACATTTGATTTTGACCCCCCCTCCCCTTTGTTCAGTGACACATTATTCAATTTCTGTTGGTCACGTCCGTGGAACTTGTTCAGTTTATGTCTCAGTTGTTGAATCTTATATTCATACAAATATTTACACGTGAAGTTTGCTGAAAATAAACGTTTCTTTTTTTGCTGAGTTTATAATTTGCCTGGTAGAAACCAGAATGAATACCAACGACTATTACTGTCTCTTTTTTTGCCCTGCCTCCTCTCGCTCCCTTTCTTTCTCTCTGGTAAAATGTCAAGCATGAGGTAAAATAACCAACTGCCTGATTCAACGGTAATTGTATCTGTTAATAATGAATAAGGACAGTCTTAGTCACGCTGCTGGGATGCAAGAGTGAATGTTTTGATGTGGAATATTAGACTAAAAATAATTGTGTTAAAACTGAGATGGAAGATACAGTAGTTGTAGCTGTGTGTGTGTACATGCGATGTGATTCAGTCAGAAGAGGCTGGTGGGAGGAGGACAGGCGCATTGTGATGGCTGGAATGGAATAAAATGGTGGTTTCCATGGAAAAAAATGTTGTTTCCAAATGTTTGATGAGTTCATACCATTCCATTTATTCCATTCCAGCCATGACAATGAGCCCATCCTCCTATAGATCTTCCCACCAGCCTCCGCTGGATTCCATATTTGTGTTGTACATTCTGTACTGTACTTCAAATGCTTCAAAGACAGTAGACCCTCAATGAACCATTATTATCCAGAGATATTGACAGAGCTGCGGTTCAACAAGGCCATTCAAAACGACAAAAATATAGTCGGTTAAGGATCAAATATATTATTACAAAAAAAATGTATGTTCCCAACTCCACTGGAGATCCTTATTTTTTTGACCAATCAGGATCACCCATCTCTCTGTGTCGGTTACAAAGCGGAGCGCTGTTAAAGTGGAGCTTAATTTCGTGTGGGGCAGCTGTTCGTTTGTGCTGTGACTCAGGCCTGTGGCGGCCAAGGAGCCGATGACCATCTGGCCAAGAGGGTCCTCATTGGTCATGTTTATTTGTCCTCCACATTTTGACCAGTGGAGGCTGCCGAGGGAAGGAAAGCTCACAATAATTTCTGGAATGGCGCGAATGGGATGGAATGAAACATGGAAACCATGTGTTTGATACTATTCCACTCCAGCCATTACCACAAGCCCATCCTCCCCAATTAAGGTGCCACCAACCTCCTGTGATTTTGACCCATAGCAAACACATTTTCTTTGGTCTTTGACACTTGATCATGCTGTGCCATAAATCATTTCAGCTACACCATGCAGCACAGTGGAATAATATAGGCCTGATATAATATAGTGTTTCAAAAGGTGTTTCAATTCACCTGGGACCAGATTGATTCTGGTAACACTGTGGATCAAACAGACAAGGTGACAGTGTAAAACGAGGAAGGAGTCATCATAAAGACATAAAAAGGTTTAACAGAGGAGAGGAGGAATCATAGGAACCTTCCCTCTCATCATCTAATTACATGCTCCATCACAGCTCCCAAATCCAACACCAGGGATCATTAACAGTCTCTTTGGCCCTGATTAAAAAAGGAATCACCCTCCCCGCTAACTGCATTAGAGTTCACTAACGATGAGAGACAGATGCCGTGACTATTATAGACAGACCACAGGACTCCTATTGGTACACTGCTCTAGCAATCTGACACAGCAACATGGTAGCTGCTGATAAGCTGCCAAGAGAGACCAGGCTTAGAAGGACTCCATTTGGGCCGTACAGGAGGATGTGCTGCTTGGTATGGAGTAAATGACACTTGCAACAAACCCTGTCATTACCTAAGGGTGATTGTTATGTCTGCAACCTCCAATTCACTGTCCTCTTAAAATGGTGCCACGGTGAGAGCCCATGGACAGCCACTTGGAATATTTACAGGTCGCAGTGCAAACAAGATTTTCCAAGAGAAGGATAATGCAGCCAAAGTGGAGGGGCCGCTGAACTGAGTCAGGGGTCCCCACTGTGAGGAAGATGATTTTATTCTGCTGCCACTATCCAATACATTGCCTCATTGGTGTTGATTACTGATAGCTCCTGGTTTCTGGGCTTCGTCATTCCCCACTGTGCCAAAGAATCCTCCTGTCAGTGTCATTTCCTTTAAAGCACCTGACTATTTTGTTATTTTAACAAAACAACCAATAAAAAGAGATTGGTAAAAAATAACCCATCTCAATTCATCTATTCCTATGTACGAAAATAAATAGCATTTTTCAAAACTCTAAATTCAGAAATGGACTTTGGTGAAGCCTTAACCCACACACCTTTTCCTTGAGAATAGCCATACTGTGCTTACAAGTGTAACCAATGTGAAATGGCTAGCTAGTTAGCGGTGGTGCGCGCTAATAGCGTTTCAATCCTTGAAAAGACCTTGAAGTAGTGGTTCCCCTTGCTCTGCAAGGGCCGCGGCTTTTGTGGAGCGATGCTTCGTGGGTGACTGTTGTCTGTGTGCAGAGGATCCCTGGTTCAAGCCCGGGTAGGGGCGAGGAGAGGGACGGAAGCTATACTGTTACACAAGCTAGGGCACATCAACTCCTGGCCCCAAATCCTATAGTAATGTCTGTGCCCTGTTTAAATTACATTACAGACTGAGCACAAGGTAATCCTCTACCTCTGGGACTTCTCAACCATTCCAGTATGTTGATCATTATTATATGAGCAGAGTGATGTGGAATTCAGTCCATTCATACAGTCCACTGGGGAGTCTGTCTCCAGGGTATCTACTCTCCTGAGACAAGACCGTACTACCTCAGGTTACTATGTCATCTGACAACACAGAGGAGTGCATTCTGTTACAGGTGAGAATAAAATAGATTATTTTGAGAACAGACTGAGTCAGAGTGGGGATTTCTATTGTTGGGTTCAAGACATTAGCTATGCATTCTCAGGAGGACTTCATAAATACTATTTTCATTTACTATTTTATTTTCCATGTCCAAGTTTTAATTTAAAGTCAGCTAAATGCAGCAAAAGCCCCCCCCCTCACAGTAGCTGTGTTTGTCTCCTCCCACAGCCCCTGCGTCATTCACAAAAATCATTCAAATGGCTTTGACCTCAAAGCCTTTTTCATTGAGAAATCTTTTTATAGCAGGAGCAGCAGAGACAGGCGGGGAGTGAGTGAGAGCAGGAGGGTGGGAGTTGTGGAGGGAGGGGGTTCGCAGACTGTGCTGTCCTTACCTGACTAGCAATGTACTCTGAGCCACTGCTTCTGCTTCTCTCCATCTCTCAGAGGGGGCCATTGGCCGGCACGTGTCTGTTTCATCTCGTGTGACGAGCTATTGGCCAAGATACATATCTCTTCTGCTTCGGATAGTGAAAAATTGGCTGGAGCAAGCAACAGTCAGACTGTGCAACTATTGAACAGTAAACCATTGGCTGGAATAGCCCTCTGGTTAGGGATTGGCTAGAGAAGGCTTTTGGTTCAAACTACAGCAGTGCCAACAGGTTTGAGTGAAACAGTGAGCTTGTCTTGGAAACAGGCAAAAATACTTCCGCTCCTTTGTTCATCTCCCAGTTTAGCAAGAATGCACAGCACACACACACAGCCTACTTACGTATGTACTGTAGATCTCCGATTCCATTGGTTGGGTCATGGGCATGTCTTCAATCATTGACGTTTTCCCAATTTCAAGAGGATGTCATTTTTCAGCCATACTCATTGAATCTTAACATGATTCTACCTGCTTGTGAATGCATATTTAATATATTTTCTTTCTTTTATTTTCTTCATTCTATACTCCCTTTTCAAAGCTATGGATGGTGTTCCAAGACTTGTTATCATAAATATAATTTCCATTTTCCAAGGTGACTCGACATAGCGGGGTTCCAGCGTGCACGCTCAACCTCCAGAAATAGCCTACCCCCCACCACCATACCATCTCCACTCAGCCCACTCAGGATTTCACATAATGGACAAAAGGTGTCTAATTATGGCTAATTAGAATGAATGCAAGCACGTATCTCATTACTTGCCCAGATATTCTGTTGACTCACATTTTTAATTGGTACATTAAAAGAAACACAGCACGCAAAGTCAGGGTGGAGTTAGGAGATGAATGTATTCATTTTGGTCTAGAATGAGCAGCCCAAAACTAATGCACAGAGCAGGGAACAGGAAGTGCTAAACATTCTTTCATTGCCCCTCCCATTTTAAATGGAGCCACATTTGTGGACACATCTGGAAAAGTGTCAAAACGTTGTTAATGTAGAAAGCAGATCCATTCATAGCCTTATCCTTTGTCCCCTGACAGACAGACTTAATCCAATATGGTCAAGGCTATCAAATCTATTCCTTTTTGTGACGTATAGCAAACAACCGAAGCATACACAGAGAAAAGGACTAGATTTCATTTTTTATTTGCATTCAGTTACAATTTTCCTCTGTAAATCCTTTCTCAGAAAACTGAGGTGAGTTGAGAAATCGGTTTTGTGAGTTTGTTCCTATGGCAACTGACCCAATACACACCTTTTGCTAGTACATGGGGACGGACGTGTGTAACTCTTGTCTGCACACTGAAAGACTTAGCCAGAAACAGGCTTCTGAGAACTGATTAACACCTTCCTGGTAGGTATTACTTGGTAGGATTTCAATCCATGATTGATACATGGCTGTTAATAATAGAGCAAGTTATACCAACAACTGTTCACTAGCCACTGTTTCCATGGTAATTGAGAACATACAAGCACAGGTCAGTCTCATTTACAACCACTGACATATCTGCATTATGCTCATCCCCCTCCATACAAGGTTAACTCAATTGATGTATGCAATGTACATAACAAGTCTTAATGTTGCCAAATCAGGGTCCATGAACAAGAACATATAATATAAAACAGAGAAAACTGACAACAATTGTTGACCGCTATAAAGTGCCTTGCAAAAGTATTCATCCCCCTTGGCGTTTTTCCTATTTTGTTACATTACAACCTGTAATTTAAATTGATTTTTATTTGGATTGCATGTAATGGGCATACACAATATAGTCCAGATTGGTAAAGTGAAATTAAAAAATAACGTGTTTCAAAAAATTATAACAAATACAAATCTGAAAAGTGGTGCGTGCGTATGTATTCACCCTCTTAACTATGAAGCGCTTAAATAAGATCTGGTGCAACCAATTACCTTCAGAAATCACACAATTAGTTAAATAAAGTCCACCTGTGTGCAATCTAAGTGTCACATGATCTGTCACATGATCTCAGTATATATACACCTGTTCTGAAAGGCCCCAGAATCTGCAACACCACTAAGCGAGGGGCACCACCAAGCATCTCCAAACAGGCCAGGGACAAAGTTGTGCAGAAGTACAGATCAGGGTTGGGTTATAAAAACATATCCAAAACTTTGAACATCCCACAGAGTACCATTAAATCCATTATTAAAAAATTGAAAGAATATAGCACCACAACAAGCCTGCCAAGAGAGTGCTGCCCACAAAAACGCACGGACCAGGCAAGGAGGGCATTAATCAGAGGGGCAACAAAGAGACCAAAGATAACCCTGAAGGAGCTGCAAAGCTCCACAGCGGAGAATGGAGAATCTGTCCATAGGACCACTTTAAGCCCTACACTCCACAGAGCTGGGCTTTATGGAAGTGGCCAGATAAAAATCCATTGATTAAAGAAGAAAATAAGCCAACACATTTGGTGTTTTCAAAAAGGCTTGTGGGAGACTCCCCAAACATACGGAAGAAGGTACTCTGGTCAGATGAGACTAAAATTGAGCTTTTTGGCCATCAAGGAAAACGCTATGTCTGGCGCAAACCCAACACCTCTCATCACCCCGAGAATACCATCCCGACAGTGAAGCATGGTGGTGGCAGCATCATGCTGTGGGGATGTTTTTCATCGACAGGGACTGGGAAACTGGTCAGAATTTAAGGAATGATGTATGGTGCTAAATACAGGGAAATTCTTGAGGAAACCTGCTTCAGTCTTCCAGAGATTTTAGACTTGGACAGAGGTTCACCTTCCAGCAGGACAATGACCCTAAGCGTACTGCTAAAGCAACACGAGTGGCTTAAGGGGAAACATTTAAATGTCTTGGAATGGCATAGTCAAAGCCCAGACCTCAATCCAATTGAGTATCTGTGGTATGACTTAAAGATTGCTGTACCCCAGCGGAACCCATTCAACTTGAAGAAGCTGGAGCAGTTTTGCCTTGAAAAATGGGCAAAATCCCAGTGGTTAGATGCACCAAGCTTATAGAGACATGCCCCAAGAGACTTGCAGCTGTAATTGCTGCAAAAGGTGGCTCTACAAAGTATTGCCTTTGGGGGGGGGGGGTGTGAAAAGTTATGCACGCTCAAGTTTTCAGTTTGTCTTATTTCTTGTATGTTTCACACCCAAAAATATTTTGCATCTTCAAAGCGGTAGACATGTTGTGTAAATCAAATGATACAACCCCACCCCCAAAAAAACATTTTAATTCCAGGTTGTAAGGCAACAAAATAGGAAAAATGTCAAGGGGGGTGAATACTTTCACAAACCACTGTAGGTAATTACAAAAGACTTGTTGATAGATTTGAGTGTAAAGAGGAATGTGGAATTTGCAACGTGTTTAGGAGGGGTCATTCCTTACTAGTAAAAGACAAAAGGTGACACAGGTTATGAGAAATGGGGAGAAACAAAGCTAAGTTTGTTAAATTGGTTAAAGTTAGACAAACTTTGGAGAACTGAAGAAAGCTTTAATTTGGTCAGGTGGCAGAGAGGGGGTACAGGAAGGAAAAGGCAGATGATGTGTCCAGGTGCTGGCGGATATCTAGAGAAGAATTTATGGTTGGAATTGTCACCAGTTGCACGATTATGAGTCACAGTTATATTGTGGTCATCAAAGGGAAAGAGTCACATTTTGAGTTTTGAATTCAGATTCCACACACCAGGTGTTCCACGTCTGAATCATTCCTGATTAGAGGGGAGGAATGGGGGTCTACAGAGTAAGGGGCTTAGAACCCTTGGACCATCCATTAAAGAACAGATCAAACAGGATTACCATTCTTATTTCAAATTGAATTCAAATAACCATGACGACTGTGTGACGTCAACTGACCTCAAAGGGAGGGGCGTAAAAATTCTACATACGGCATCGTTTCGTAGATATTTTAAAACAGCAAACACATTTAGACACAGTTAAATGTTACTTGTGCTGTTTAGTTTCCAAGGTAACAAGAAGTGTATATTTAGAGTGTACAGAATGAGGCAGAGGGGAAGAAAAGTGTTGATCCTCTTGATGAAGCAATTAACAAATAGACAAAGTCCAATAGCACAGATCAAAACAGCTCATCTGTTAACAGTTGGAGGAGAAGGCTCATGAACGAAACAGTCATCCTCTCATTCACCACCACTTGTGACACTTGAGTCACTTGGTATTTAAAGACATTACTGATTCGTGCAGTGCAGTACACATTCGGCCAAAACTACCTAGGAAGTTGTTATCTCATTGCTGGAGTATACAGACATCAGTGAGGGAGGTTAGTGCCTACATCCGTTGATCTGGATACTCATCAGTCGGTTGAAGGCAACATTGTTCTGATTAATTAATTAGTCAAGAGAGCAAAAACATTATGGGTTCAGCCAACGGGGAGAACTGAGGAAACTCAGAATTCAAGGCAGAACGGTTACTGTATGCAACTGTGTCAGCTCAGCCATAAAGTAATGCAGTACAAATTGAGTGAGTGAGTGAGAGAGTGAGAGAGACGTTTTGTCTTCCGTGTCTCTGGCTTCAGCCTAGGTTGAAGATACCCAGATTAGAATCTTTCGAAAAATAAACAGATTCATGGGACAAGCGCCATTGCTAACTAGCATAGCTGGCCCCTTTGCTTTTCTAATTCTTTCTCATTTATGCAAAGAGTTATGGGATATTAGAATCCTTGTCTTAACCTTTGATATCTTCAACTTAGGCTTCAGCACAATTGTGTTTCCTATATTCAAGTAGTGTACACAAGTCACTTAAACTAAATTAAATAAATACTCAGTAGCAACACACAGTATAATATTAACTAAGGAGCACATGCCTACATGGATTGTTGACTGTTAGTGCATGGCAGTTAAATACCATTTAGCCTCAGCGTTCCACCATTAACAAGGCACTTGTTCTGTATGTCACCCAACCGACACCAGTGAGACTGTGCCTGGATATGATCAGTATGGTCGTGTCTGACGAAGACCAGCCTGGTGGTTCTGTAGTCTAGTTAAAAACAAGAAGTATTTAATTGGTGCAGGTTGAGGCCAAGTTCCAGAGGGTTATTGTTTGAATGCTGCCCTGAGTTTGGCTGAGCATCCCCATGGGTTCTCCAGTATGTCTTCTGCCTGTGGCATCAGCACCCCTCTCTGCAGGTCAACCCAGCGACCACTGTCCTTTTCCCCACCCTTCTCTTCTTCCTCTTCCTCTTATCGCTGGACTCTCTGATGGACACTACGACGGGGTGGGGCACCTACATCCTCTCCATGGAGAAAATGCTTTACCAAGCGGTCCTCTAGTGAATGGAAGGTCAGCACACAGAGGCGGCCGCCAGGTTTAAGCACTGTCTGAGCAGTGCAGAGTCCAGCATGCAGGTCATTCAGCTCATCATTGACAAACATACGCAGCGCCTGAAATGTCTTGGTGGCAACGTGTGAGGGTCGCTGAAGCCGATCTTTGCGGGCATAGAGAGCGCTGGCTGCAAAAGATCCTAGAGGCAAAGAAATGCTTTTATTTTAAATAAATCAAACAAATGACATGAAGCATTTATATAGCGCAGGAAGCATGTTATTCACCTGGAGAGCAGCATACCTGAAATGTTTCACATTCAATCCAGGAGAATCAACAGACCAGAACAGAATTCTTACAGCTCTCTAATGACTCTTAGTTTTTAACCTCCCAGTCTCAATAAGCCCCAATCATAGCCACATTTTCCCATATCCTGTCCAGGCTGCAGCTTTAATATGTGATTGACAATGACAGTAAGTAAAACCTGTAAATAAACAGGTGCTTGTGATAATACTTGAAAATGAAGTTGTGCTTCTCTTTCAGATGACTCTCTCTTCATCCCCCCATTGCTAGCAAATAGCCTATAATGGTTGCCTTTGCTTGTGCGGTTTGATGACACCGTGTTCAGACAGACTGTGTTCAAGTAAGCTCAGATGGTCATGTTTGCATTTGGTACTGTTTGAAGTGCCACAAAACAATCTGTGCTGGGTGAAGAGCACGTCCACTCCTCCCTGCTCCCTGGCACTGATTGACAGGCAAGGGGTCCAGACTGCAGTGCCTTCCTGGCTGCTGAAGCGCTGCTCTGTTTCCTATCTGGAGCTTTGGTGTCCCCTGTCCAGAGTAATGCCAGCATTGACGTAGAACCCAGCCCATGTTTGTACGTGAGAGGAGAAGAGAGGGAGAGCAAGAGAAAAAGAGAGAGAGAGCAAGAGGGAGAGAGAGCGAGCAAGCAAGAGGGGAAGGGAGAAAGAGACAGGGAGAGAGAGAAAGAGAGAGAGAAAGAGACAGGGAGAGAGAGAGAGAGAGAGAGAGAGAGAGAGAGAGAGAGAGAGAGAGAGAGCGGTGTGGCATTTCTCTCCTCTGGCGTTCAACAGCACTGACTGTGAGTCACCCAGCAATCAATAGAAAACCTGCGCTGCGGCCGTGGCCCAGTTTCACCAAGTTGTTCTCTCTCTAATTCATCTTTCAAGGGTCCCACAGCTAGAGTGCACGAGAAAAAAATAAGCAAAGATGCCACAAAGCAGCAGACTGGGAAAGCTAACAGAAATCTAGCTATATCCAAACAATCTCACTGATCAACTGAACAGGCTGAACAAATAGCATTGCCAAACAGACACCAAATCCTCCAGACCTGTTGGAGGCAGCGGAGTTCTGAAACCCCTCTGGGATGTGGTGGTTATTCCCATTTTATAAGACCGATCACTTTGTCTTCATCGCTAATGGATAAATAATATTCTAAAAAAACTTTTGTCTAATGTTTTTCGCTACAACCCTGACAAAAAATCTGGAAGAAGGCCAAAAAAACGTAATTATTAACTAAGAATTTAGTCTAAGAAACATAAGAACACCCTTATTTGAATACATTTCTTCTCCAGGTGATGTTACCCCTGGTGATTGTCTGGTCCGAAGGCTGACGTGATGGACTCTGTCTTGCTATGAAATGAAAGGGTATCGCTGAGCTGTACATGTTCTTCTCCATCTGATTTTGTTTCTATAAAGGGGGTCTGGGAAAGACATTCACTTCACAATCATATTACAGCAATTACTTCTCAATAAGGACAGTACTGCACTGTGGAACAACACACCACTAAAGATACGGGATCCAAATTACATGGCATCATTTGGAGTCCTGGAAGAACCATTCCTAGGCAGCCATATGCTGCCTGTTTATGCACAAGAGTATTTCAGACTGATGCTTGATTATTAGTTCATAAATCCTGTGTTCTATAAAGCAGTGAGGCACTTGAGGATGTATTACATCATTAATATTGTCAGGGCTTGAGGCATGAGTGCAACGGACTGCTCGTGAACTCTCCATGGAGCTTGGGCTTGTGCCGTGGTGATTATTCGTTTCTGTGAGCTGAAACCACCGCCTCATTCACAGTCTGTGGTTAGTGAAACACCACCGCCAAATGTCACCAAGTTGCAGACACCATGACGAGGATAGAAAACATTCACATTAGAATGTTATTCTTTTGAGGTTGTTTAACCCTGGAAAGTGTGATTTAGAAATCAACACAGCGTTGCAATTTTAAGGGCTGTTCATTTATAATTGAATAAAACTAGAGTGTCCATTTAGCTGGGCAAACTTCACACTGACACAATGCATTTATTGCGAGGCAAACAACCATTACTAACCGCATCCGTCACGTGAGTGAATGCTGGGTTGAAAGGCCACACACTCCTACAACAGTCAATCATGTTATCCTCACTAACTGTGTCCATCACCATATCAAGGATGTGCCTGTTCACTCTGCTGCGTTAACTCTCAACAACTTGAGTCCATTTGAGATGCATTTCCCAAGAGGAAGCCAGTGGGACCCATGCACTCTCTATGTTTAGTGGTTGGATGCACCACTCTGACCCACTGAATAACAGAGCCTATATGGCAGGGGTAGGCAACTAGATTCATCCGCAGCCCTATTTTTGTCGGAGCGGATGGTCAGGGGGCCAGAACATAATTATAATATTTTTTACACTGCAAATTGACCACATCTTAGCCTAAAAAGAGATTGTATTTGAAAATAACAAGCATTTCATACCTTGATTACAATGAGACATGATGACATATATTTGTTATTAAATGTCACGAATTAAACACATTTTTAGCTAAATTCCTGGATTTTATGTTCTTATTTGACAAAAAAACGTGTTTCTGACCCCTGCTATATGGGCTAAATGGATTGCTCTCCATAATAATATGTCAGCAGTTCTTAAAAAATATATGTATACTTAAATGAGGGAAAACATTTTAGGGGCCTCAGTCAGCCACAGCTGTGTGGGTTTACACAAAGGAAGGAAGAGAGAGACAAGGGGATGTATATGGAGGGAGGGAGTGAGTGGGGGGAGCAAAAGGCTCCCAAGGCACCTGTCATTATGGTGTCTCAACACCTTCAACAACCCAACCACCACTGCTTAATTTGTAACAAAATAGATGCTGGGGTGCAAGCGAGAGGGGGTAGAGAGGGCTCATTAGGCATTACTGTTGACTCTGGCAGGGAAGGGGGAGGGGGACAATTGGCTTAGAATTAATATATTGGAGCCACAACTGAAGCAAAACTGCATGATCGTGTTATGCAAATGTATGTAAGCTAAACACACAAAATTTATCATAATAGTATAATATTTGATCTATTAGTGGATTGTTGCTTTTGTTCATCACACGCCGAACATTTATTGTTGTATTCATATCAATTTATATAAACTATGGGTTGGTTAAGTCATATTTATTTGACTGGTTTGTCTATTTCTGTGGTGTTTTTCTCCTCATGAAATCAGATCCATGTCCTTTAGCTAGCTCTGCTAAAGAGGTATATAAACAGATGAATCAAATTCAAAAACATTTCAGAATTACATTCAGTATATTCAACTAAATGACTACTGAGGCAGGAACTATTTGATTTATTATGTCTCTACATTTTCATAATACAGGGGAATGGAAAGGAAATTAAGGAGGCAGGGCTACTAGTCCTTATAGAAGAGCTTCAGGGCTACTACTCCTTATAGAAGAGGGGCAGCGCTACTACTCCTTATAAAAGAGCTGCAGGGCTACTACTCCTTAAATAGAAGCGCTGCAGGGCTACAACTCCTTATAGAAGCGCTGCAGAGCTACTACTCCCTATAGCAGAGCTGCAGGGCTACTACTCCTTATAGCAGAGCTGCAGGGCTACTACTCCTTATAGCAGAGCTGCAGGGCTACTACTCCTTATAGAAGAGCTGCAAAGCTACTACTCCCCATAGAAGTGCTGCAGGGCTACAACTCCGTATAGAAGAGCTGCAGGGCTACTACTCCTTATAGAAGAGCTGCAGGGCTACTACTCCTTATAGAAAAGCTGCAGGGCTACTACTCCTTATAGCAGAGCTGCAGG
Source organism: Oncorhynchus nerka (assembly GCF_034236695.1). Classification (NCBI taxonomy): domain Eukaryota; kingdom Metazoa; phylum Chordata; class Actinopteri; order Salmoniformes; family Salmonidae; genus Oncorhynchus; species Oncorhynchus nerka. The sequence continues at coordinate 75,361,322 of NC_088422.1, forward strand.
GCTACTACTCCTTATAGCAGAGCTGCAGGGCTACTACTCCTTATAGCAGAGCTGCAGGGCTACTACTCCTTATAGCAGAGCTGCAGGGCTACTACTCCTTATAGAAGAGCTACAGGGCTACTACTCCGTATAGCAGAGCTGCAGGGCTACTACTCTGTATAGCAGAGCTGCAGGGCTTCTACTCCTTATAGAAGGAATGCAGGACTACCACTCCTTATAGAAGAGCTGCAGGGCTGTTGGTAGCAAACACAGTTTATAATAAGCTCTGCACCACAACATGGCTAAACAGCCTGGAAGGCTTCCTGCCACTGTAGTCTATGGGGCTTAAGAGATCTGCATCCTGATCTAAGTGTGCCTGCAAAAAGGTAGAGAGATGGAGAGAGAAAAAGAAAGACCCATCCAATAAATCTATAATTTCGGTCCTGAACACCCCCAACCATTGCGCTACAAAGTGTGCCCCCTTACACAAATACAACCTCCCCTCCCCTCCACCCACATGGCATTCTTCCCTAGGCAACGGTGTCACCAGCAGCCTAGCTGACCCCCTGGGACCCACATGAGTCAGGACCTCTTGGATTGATTGGAATAAAGATTGCTGGTGACTCGCTCTGCTCTTCAAAAGAGATCAAACAACTGTCCTCCCTCACACCTGTTCTCCCTGTGTGACGCACGTAGCGCCTAGCTCCGTAACAGCCATTGAGAAGATCTCTCTGTAGAGATCTCAGAGGGAGGCAAAAAAAACAAAAATGCATTAAAAATTATGATCCATCCTCAATCTGTGCATGAGTGTGTGTGCATGTGTGTGAACGAGATGGGCTGGGGGATGGGCATAAAATGAGGTAGGGTGGGAAACGAAATCAAAAGCAACAAAGGGGAGGAGGAAAACGGGAGGGAAGAGAGAACGGGGGGCTCATGTGAGAAAGAGAAGTTGTCACTCTCTTGTCAGAGCGGCAGCCGCACCCTACGCCAGACGCATCTCTCTCCTCCTTATTAATAGTAATCTCATCAGGAAATGGGTGCGAGAGGCATCCAAAACACAGACAGGAGAGGATGATGCTTGAGATTAGAGCCATCGTGATTTTCCCCCAGACAAATAGGTCCCACAGGGAGACGGGGGCTTAATATTTCCCTACCGTTTCTGCCCTGAGCCTCTAAAACAATGTAGGGAATTAATGAGGGTACCTGCCACCACGCTGGCCAGCTGCTGTGTCCGGGTGATGGGGTAGACACTGCGTGCCTCCACCATGGCCGAGGCTATTTTCCTGGCATGCCTCTCCTCCCCATAGGCAGTGAGGATGGACGCAAGAGCCTGTTGATCTAAGGCGTTCACAACGTCAGCAGCGCAGGGCATGTCGGGGTACCTACGCACAAAGAAGAGCCCAATTATGCTGCTTGACGTCACGTCCTTGCTGACAGCGGCGAAGCCTGACATATCTCAGACACAGCTGAAAACCTCTGTGGCTAACAGGAGCGATGTAACCAGCGGCAGAGCCGTATTTCTATATTTGCCAGTTCATTTGTCTCCATTCACTCATTGACAGGTTCTCGGTACATCTCGTTAGAGAAACATAATTAGTGTGGATAAAATACATAACTACAACAATAATAACTACAACAAAGTGTTGGGAGGGCAAGACATGTAATGCTTTAGATGAATAACGTGCCAGTGATCATACATGCCATGTGTCGTTTTAGTTGGTGCTGGAAAACAAATGCAAAAGGTTATGTCAGAGGAAAAATCAATGCTGACCTCTGCATGTTAAAATTCCACAAACGCCTCAACAGATTTGAATGCAAAGAAAAGGAGCAGGCACACAAACATCACCTGTACAGTAGACCTTGAAATAGACAGTGTAGACGACTATCTATAAACTTGAGATCTGCCATATGAACAATTATTTAAAGGGGTTCATTGGTCATTTCAACTAGGATAACAGAACGAGGGTAATATAATAGAAATATAAATATTTTTTGTAATGATTACAATAAAATGCCTTCATGAGTTTAATACAATTGTCATACCTTATCATAACCTAAAAACAAAATATATTTTGCTCCATGTCTGTCTATGTTGTCATAAGAGACTTTAAAATATGTAGCTTCAAATGGTGTTTAAAATACATTGCCTACGAGGTTCCTCAAATGGGGCAAAAATTAACCACATAATTGACCGAGATGGGTTTTTACAGTGTAAATGGGAGGTAAAGATAAAGAACAGATCTAAGCCCTTATATGTTGTTCATCTACCACAGCAAGAGTGACTCATTCCTTCATCGAACACTAACATGATATACTAGTTCATGAACCACTCTGCTTTGCTACTGTGAGATGTATCGATGATTTTCATTTTGCCGCTGTAAGGGTTGGCCGATGCGGCGGAATCCTACTGATTATACAATAACAATTGCCGTTCCTTTCCACAGAAACATAATACCTGTCAATTTGAAAAGCTCATGTCAAATCACTGTCAAAGTCCTTGAAGGCAAGGATAGATTGATAGACTACAAATTCCAGGTCTTATGAGTGCTCAATGTGCATATATATATATATCAATAATTTTCATTATATATATACACATCTATGGGAATAAATTGTTGACCCAATTGACTTTCCTCTCATGACAGAAGCAGGGAAATAAAATTGCCACCAGATTATAACATTTCCCAGCATGCAGTAGGAAGGAGGCGCCGTATGTGTGTTGAGAAACACATACTATGTTAGAGTAATCTGGGCTGAAGGTAGTTCAATGTATCCTCCAGACACATAGGCCTATATCATTACTATTCACTGATACTACCCTATAATACATAGTGATGGACATCAAATTACAATAATGCTTTGTGCAACTTTGGTGGGGTGATAATGCATGGTCCCACCTATCTGCATCCATCCTCATGTCCAGAGGGCCATCCTTACTGAGGGAGAAGCCTCTCTCGGGAAGTCCATCTGCATGGAGGAGCAGCCAGTATCCAGAAGAACAGCATCCACACTACCTGGCTGAAACCTCAGTCTAGACAGCAGGGCTCCCAGCTCAACTGAAACGCCCGAGCAACGGGTGCACCCGGCCACTGGGGGAGGGAGGGAGGGAGGGGGAGAAAACCTTTAATCAGATAATTAAATGTCAGGAAAGGGACATGGAGAAATGGGTACAGATTATGTAAACACATTCAACACAGGTCAGAAATACTGTACAAGAATTTGTACAAGAACTCCTGTTGACACTTCCTGTTTGTTATGAATGCTAATGAGACAAATAAAAAGCACTATAAAAACCTTTTAAGCAAAAGTGGTTGACAGAAAAAGTAAAATTTTCCTTGCTGTTCAACACCCGTCTCCTCTGGACCCCATCCCCATGCAAATCCTTCCTGTATAACACACAGCCCTGTACAAGACACAGCCTCCTGCCTCGACACACAGCCATGTACAAGACACAGCCTCCTGCCTCGACACACAGCCCTGTACAAGACACAGCCTCCTGCCTCGACACACAGCTCTGTACAAGACACAGCCTCCTGCCTCGACACACAGCCCTGTACAAGACACAGCCTCCTGCCTCGACACACAGCCATGTACAAGACACAGCCTCCTGCCTCGACACACAGCCATGTACAAGACACAGCCTCCTGCGTCGACACACAGCCCTGTACAAGACACAGCCTCCTACCTCGACACACAGCCCTGTACAAGACACAGCCCCTTGCCGCACACACAGGTGGTGGGATCTTCCCATCACGGTCATGCATTTTTCATGTGACCTTTTCAGTGAGCACAGAGATGATGGCTGGTGAGAGCTAGAGGGGCAGCCATAAATCAGCCTGAGGGGCCAACAGGGCCACCCAATACTGGCAGACAGACAGAGACGGGGTCTTAGACACCACACCAACCTGACTTATAACATCTTCCACATCTCAGCACCGCAGACAATTGCGATTCCGCCGCATCTAACCTCCTCTAGTCTCCTCTCAATAGTCTTGTTGAAATGAAATAAAAGACCCCCCATTGCTGCAATAAAGATATAATAGCAGTGGCCATCTCGATAAGGTCTCTCCCACTAACGGCTTAGCAAGCAGGCCTTGGGGTCCTTGTGTTCATACACCCACTGACGCTTGAGAGACCAAGGGTTGAGTGGAGCATCTCGCCCGCGCCGTCAGGCCAGGGCTTTTCCTTATCATGCTCGAGAAGTTTTTCATTCTTCGCTGCAGTCATTAATATGCTGTAAAATCTATAGCAAGGCATTCTCCACACCCACGTGCTTCACAGACTCGTCCACCCCCTCCCGGTCCCATCTCAACAGAGCAGTGCCCCCAGACAGAGCAACCATGCCTACTGTGTACCAACGCAGTACACAGTAAGACCTTATGTCAATATGCTGAGAATTTATGGCTTCTGCAGCTCATTGGTTTGAGACCATTTTCATCAATCAGGACTCTTGATGTATTTCACTCCCTTCAGAGACTGAAGTCCCCTAAAAAGTTACATTGAGTATAAAATGTAATAAAGTGTAGGAAAACTGAAGGGATATCATTTATCCATACATTGTTTCATGGACATAACATCTACATTTACAAACCTTTGTTATCCCCCTAATTCAATTAAAGTTGGTTAACATGGTAAACTATACTGTGTGTGGAGATACATTTAATTTCATCCAGGTAGTTGACTTGTTCAAATGCATCGTAAGGTTTAATCATAAACTTGGTTTGGTACAGATGGTGTCGTGTCAATTCTTCTAGCCTCCTCCACAAATCTTATATTGTCTTCAGCAATAAGGCAGGCAGGCAAGGAGAGGAGGTGGATTAAGTAATGAAGAGACAAAGACCCTAACAAACTGTTCTTATAGTAGTTATGGCTAAATCGTGTTGAACTACAAAAGATTATGATGGAGCTTTCTTAGTAAGGGATTTTAATCTATGGATTTTATACATTGATAATTGCAAGAGATAAGGAAATTGCCCACTTGGCCAGTGTCTCATCATTAGTAACTATTTTCAGTTACTATATTTAAGTTCCGGGTATTTTTTTTCTACACACCCTCAGCTATGCCGGTTGAACTCACCTTCCCCTACACACTGAGGAGGCTCCGATGCTCTCTTTCTGTAAGACACAGAAGGATTTAAGAATATGCAAAACAGTTAACGTTTTTTTAATTATTTACTTCTTTATGTGGCTTAGACACATGGTTGGATATACACATTCCTTATGTAAGGTGTTATATTATTAAACATGCCCAGTTTCAGTAGTGTGTGCATGTTTGTGTGGTCCAAGTATAGGCTTCTAATTGCTTTAGAGAACTGATCTATATGTAGTTATGCAACCCACAACATTAACATCATTCTTAACTAATAACTGAATAAAAGGTTAGTTGGTGTTTTAAATGTCATCTCCCCTGGTCCACCTACAACATGTTAAATGATTGAAGAGAAGGCCACATTGGGGCATATGGTGGATTGAATGACCTTAAGTAATGCTGGGGGATGCCCTGCCCTGCTGAGTGAGGTAACAGGGCTCTAGGCAGGGAAACCTTGTTAAAAAAATAAAATGATGAACTGGTTATTGTTACAACCACTCTTCTTCACGTGCATGTGTCAAACTAGGGCCAGTAGGGACACTCGTCCCTCTGCACGAGGTAGACCCCAATGCCCCAGGGTGGTGACTGGGGATACTGTCCGGAAGGTTGCAAGTTCAAACCCCCGAGCTGACAAGGTAAAAATCTGTCGATCTGCCCCTGAACAGGCAGTTTCTAGGAGCACTGTTTCTAGGCCGTCATTGAAAATAAGAATTTGTTCTTAACTGACTTGCCTAGTTAAATAAAGGTAAAATAAAAAAATAAAACACTGTAGTCTGTAGTCACTACAACTTCCATATCACATTAAAAGGGATTTGGGAACTTATTTAACTTTAAGTTCCATTAGGGTCTTCAGGAAGTGTGAAGATTGACCACTAAACGGCGAAACTTCCGTCTTTCAAAAATATTCCAATTTCTGGCATAAGTGCTCAGCCTGCATCTATTTTTGCTACTCAGTTTGCTCCAGAAAAAGTCCCCAGTTGTCCACAACTGTTAAAAAGAAAGCCCTTCCCCTGTCTGTGTACTGTAGGCCCATCCTGGAAGTAAGTATTGGTGGTAGTATTGGTGCCTTGGAGCAGGACCTTATATGGCTCCCAGGGCAGTATTGAGTAGCTTGGATGAAAGGTGCCCAGAGTAAATGGCCTGCTCCTCAGTACCAGTTGCTAATATATGCATATTATTATTAGTATTGTATAGAAAACACTCTGAAGTTTCTAAAACTGTTTGAATGATATCTGTGAGTATAACAGAACTCACATGGCAGGCAAAAATCTGAGAAGAAATCCAGGATGTAGGAAATCTGAGGTTGGTCGATTTTCAACCCAGCCCCTATTGAATACCCAGTGGGATATTGGTTATGTTACACTTCCTAAGGCTTCCACCAGATGTCAACCGTCTTTAGAAACTTGAATGAGGCTTCTATTGTGATGTGGGGCCTGATGAGAGCTCTGAGTCAGTGGTCTGGCAGAGAGCCAGGTCCTGGTCACGCGCATTTCACATGATACGACCTGCGTTCCATGGCTTTTCTACAGACAATGGAATTCTCCGTGTTGGAACGTTATTGAAGATTTATGATTAAAAACATCCTAAAGATTGATTCTATACTTAGTTTGAAATGTTTCTACGACCTGTAATATAACTTTTTGAAGTTTTCGTCCAACGTTCGGCTGGACCTGCACGAGCATTTGGATTTGTGTACTAAACGCGTTAACAAAAGTAGCTACTTGGACATAAATAATGGACATTATCGAACAAAACAAACATTCATTGTGGAATTAGGATTCCTGGGAGTGCATTCTGATGAAGATCATCAAAGGTAAGGGAATATTTATAATGTTATTTCTGATTTCTGTTGACTCCAACATGGCGGATATATATTTTTTTCTGAGTGCCGTCTCAGATTATTGCATGGTTTGCTTTTTCCATAAAGTTTTTTTAAATCTGACACAGCGGTTGCATTAAGGAGAGGTATATCTTTATTTCCATGTCTAACAATTGTATTTATCGACATTTAGAATGAGTATGTCTGTAAAATGATGTGGCTCTCTGCAATATCACCGGATGTTTTTGGAACTAGTGAACGTAACGCGCCAATGAATACTGAGATTTTTTATATAAATATGAACTTTATCAAACAAAACATACATGTATTGTGTAACATGAAGTCCTATGAGTGTCATCTGAAGATCATCACAGGTTAGTGATTCATTTTATCTCTATTTGTGCTTTTTGTGACTCCTCTCTTCGGCTGGAAAAGTGACTGAATTTTTCTGTGAGTTGGTGGTGACCTAGCATAATCGTTTGTGGTGCTTTCGCTGTAAAGCCTATTTGAAAGAGGACACTGTGGTGGGATTATCAACACGATTACCTTTAAAATGGTATATGTATGTTTGAGGAATTTTAATTATGAGATTTCTGTTGTTTTGAATTTGGCACCCTGCACTTTCACTGGCTGTTGTCATATCGATCCCGTTAACGGGATTGCAGCCCTAAGAAGTTTTAATAAAGGAACAGAGCTTTGAGCTGCTGCAGTCTTCTTCATATGAATGTCAATCACCTGTTTATCTGGGTTTGAAGTAGAGCAGATAAAGGTTTGCCTACACATATTCCTCTGTTGGTTTGGTAATCTTTTAAGCGCTTCCTCTGACGGATGACACTGATGTACAGTACAGATGTACTGTGTAAATATAGTGTCCTTTGTTTTCCATTTTCATGATTGTAACCTGAACACATTACACAAAAATGCACTATATTCAGCAGCACTTGAAAACACACATCTGCAGATGCCATTCCCCTCCCAACACCCCATTTTGAGGTAAAAGTGCCAGGAGTCCTCACTGTTGAGTGCTAAGTGTGTGTGTGTGTGTGTGTGTGTGTGTGTGTGTGTGTGTGTGTGTGTGTGTGTGTGTGTGTGTGTGTGTGTGTGTGTGTGTGTGTGTGTGTGTGTGTGTGTGTGTGTGTGTGTGTGTTGTTGTTGTGTGTGTTTGTGTGTGTCCAACATGACGCGCTGCCTCTCCACAAATCAAGTCTGAAATATTCCCCAGTGCTGACCTGCTCAGCTCCTCTACCTGCGTCACTAAGGCCTAAGACAAGATGCTGATTGATTGCTTTCAGCAGGGGAGCAGTGATGAAAATATCTACAGGACATGAAAAAAGAACACACACAAAGTACCACTGGCGAAAGATGCTTGTGTTTGGTTTGGAATGTGAACTTAAGCAACCTCAAATCTAGAAGTTTAAACTAAACTTAAAAATAAACAAATGTAGCATGTATGTGTTTAAGATGTAAGCCTAAGACTAGAGAGAGTTAGAGCTACGTAGATTCTCAGTAGAGTGCCACAACTAATGTCGTTTCCCCTTTCTTCTCCCTGGTAGGCCTGTTCACTAGATGTAACCCTAGGAGAGTGGAATGGTGTCTATAGTAAACACAATAAATCAGGTTTCTTGCTAAATGCTAATCACCCCATGCAAATCAATGACATGCAGACACCAATCACTAGTAATTTACTTTCTCTTTTTGTTAATTTTCTACTTTCTACTAAAGTTGCACACACATAAAGCCCCCTGTACGTAAGTAATAGCAATAAGAAAGATATCTCTGGTAATAGACTAGTACGTAGAATCTCCACAATATTGTCACACTCAGTCACAATTAGAGAATTAAGTCTCAACATTAGGGCCTGGACAATAACAGATACTTGTTAGTGTTGTGGCAAGGAAACAAAGCACAAAGCGGATTTACCTTCTTTAGGAAAGCAGCCCTAATATGTTGGAAACAAACATCACGATGTCATTCAGAGTTACATGTATAGATTTTCCAAGCTATAGCACACACTATTTCACATACAGCAGGTTTATAAAGGACCAAAGACTTTGATCTGCTTCGTGTTTTCATTTTTGGCAAGGAAAAAAATATTGCGATACTGGTATCGTCTCAGGCCTTCTTTCATTTTGATTTTGGCACAAATGAAAATGTGCCACTGATTTGTCCATTGATTGATGTTTCAGCATTGAAGATTTCGGTGTTCGAATAGCCATGTGTGACATATTCACGCAGTTACAAGCCTGCTAGAGTTAGCAGCAGGCTTCATACCGTAGTAGTACAGATGAAGCCTGAGCTGGAATCTGAAGCAAATTGAAGCTGGTTAGCTTTAGAAAACCAGCTTCCTTCGTAGGATACCCCTCAGACCACTGCAACCAACGTGAAAGTTGTCAGGGCGTCTACTACGCTAGAAAATCTAACTCTGGGCTCTAATCTAAGCAATTACATAAGTGCAGATTCACATCGCTCTTCAATAGTTTGCATCAAGGCTATACTTTTTGCAAGGCAAAAGAGAAGTGAAATCAGTGAGGATATAAATACGGGAGAGAGAGAAGAGAACGCTCTCCAGCCCTGTTGTGTGGAGGCATTACGTGGGCTGCAAGGGTCTTTTATACAGGCTTCCAATAATATTAGCTAATTGCTAGATTTCTCTGGCTTCTCTCAACTCACATCGTGAGTGGGTTTGGAAGGGTTTATAGCTGGGATATATTGCTGCTGACAGAATGGCGTACTCTGATTTTCTCTCTTCCGTCTCATCCCCCTCTCATAGGCGCGTTGGTGTAGCAGACATTCCCCCGAGAGAGGTTTCCCCGGAATCTACGTAAAAGGATTCCTACCCACGCCATGGTCTTAGGAACATCTCATTTTCATCCTCCCTCATGCGCTCTCGCTCGCACACACTCCTTCTCTCCCTCATTAATAAACACAGTGGCACGGTGTCTCCCTCCTCTCTTCAAAGTTTGCTGGGCTCTCCTCTCTCTTTACCTCCCACTCACCACTGACGGAACCTCAGTGGGAGGCAGCATCTCCCTCACACTGGGGCCGTGGGCCTCTGTTCTGACAAATGAGACACCAGGCCCACCAGCTAAGCGTGGGGGGACTGGGTTTAAGTCTCCCTGACACAATGGATGTGGATGGTTTGTGAAACGAGGGGCTTTAGCACCAGTTACTCAATGATTCGCTTTCTTTCAGGGTTTGAAGGTTGGCAGGGAGGTGGAGAGGGTTGGGAGCTGGGATGCAAAAGGCTGTATCATGATCTAGCTAACCTTCAATCCAAACTATGATCCATAAATTGTTGACTATATAACTTTGAGGGAAAATAACCCACATAACAGCACCAACAATGCAAGCACATACCAATCACATTCGGCAGTAGAGCTATTGTGAATCAGACTTTATTAGAGTGTCTATTCTGTTTTGTAGTCTCACTTCAAATAACTGCCTCTAAAGCATGTATATATTAATCAGAATGTAAGCAGGTACAGTGAAATTAATTGCATTTTAGGTAGCCTACACATTTTACAATTTTACAATTACTTTTATGGCATATTAAGATGTGTTAAAGGGATACTTTGGGATTTTGTCAATGAGGCCTTTGATCTACTTTTCCAGAGTCAGATGAACTGATGGATACCATTTGTATGTCTCTGTGTCTAACATACACGTCATTTGTAACTAGTTAGCAACTTCCTTCAAACTCCAAGCAGAGACATAAAAATGGTATCCATAACCTCATCTGACTCTAGGGAAGAAGAAAGCTCCTCATTGTCAAAATCCAGAAGTATCCCTTTGATGTTCATTGACATTGCTACGTGCAGATTACATTTGCAAACAAATGTATTTATATTTGACTTGCAAATCTGGGAAATATGTGACTTAAGTACAAATTGTACCCATATTATACATACCACTGTAATTATTATTAAAAAAGGCAATCACCTGTGTTCCTTGGCCAGCTGTTGAGCTAAGCTGAATGCTGTGGGGTCTCGGTCTAGGGCCACTACTGTCACTTCAGGAGAGGCCCTCAGGATGGCTTTGGTGTGACCTCCACCTCCAAAGCTCAAGTTCAGAAAAACCTATGGACACAAACAATAGGCTATATGTAGGCTGATGTCAAGGACAGTGCTTTCAGAGGCCTTACAACAACAATCTTCTATCAATTAGCCTATACAGTGGGGCAAAAAAGTATTTAGTCAGCCACCAATTGTGCAAGTTCTCCCACTTAAAAAGATGAGAGAGGCCTGTAATTTTCATCATAGGTACACTTCAACTATGACAGACAAAATGAGGAAAAAAATCCAGAAAATCACATTGTAGGATTTTTAATGAATTTATTTGCAAATTATGGTGGGAAATAAGTATTTGGTCACCTACAAACAAGCAAGATTTCTGGCTCTCACAGACCTGCAACTTCTTCCTTAAGAGGCTCCTCTGTCCTCCACTCGTTACCTGGATTAATGGCACCTGTTTGAACTTGTTATCAGTATAAAAGACGCCTGTCCACAACCTCAAACAGTCACACTCCAAACTCCACTATGGCCAAGACCAAAGAGCTGTCAAAGGACACCAGAAACAAAATTGTAGACCTGCACCAGGCTGGGAAGACTGAATCTGCAATAGGCACGCAGCTTGGTTTGAAGAAATCAACTGTGGGAGCAATTATTAGGAAATGGAAGACATACAAGACCACTGATAATCTCCCTCGATCTGGGGCTCCACGCAAGATCTCACCCCGTGGGGTCAAAATGATCACAAGAACGGTGAGCAAAAATCCCAGAACCACACGGGGGGACCTAGTGAATGACCTGCAGAGAGCTGGGACCAAAGTAACAAAGCCTACCATCAGTAACACACTACGCCGCCAGGGACTCAAATCCTGCAGTGCCAGATGTGTCCCCCTGCTTAAGCCAGTACATGTCCAGGCCCGTCTGAAGTTTGCTAGAGAGCATTTGGATGATCCAGAAGAAGATTGGGAGAATGTCATATGGTCAGATGAAACCAAAATATAACTTTTTGGTAAAAATTCAGCCAGTCTCCAGATCTCAACCCCATAGAAAATCTTTGGAGGGAGTTGAAAGTCCGTGTTGCCCAGCAACAGCCCCAAAACATCACTGCTCTAGAGGAAATCTGCATGGAGGAATGGGCCAAAATACCAGCAACAGTGTGTGAAAACCTTGTGAAGACGAAAACGTTTGACCTCTGTCATTGCCAACAAAGGGTATATAACAAAGTATTGAGATAAACTTTTTTTAAATTACAGGCCTCTCTCATCTTTTTAAGTGGGAGAACTTGCACAATTGGTGGCTGACTAAATACTTTTTTGCCCCACTGTATGTGTCCTGATAAATAAAAATGCCACTGAACAATAAAGACTAATCCCCAAATATGATATTTGTCAAAAGTATTTGTGCCTGTAGAAATTACACATTGATTATTGCCTGAGAAAATCACTACTTAGTTTTGTAAAAATGACCCATTGATTACTTTCTGAGAAAATCACTACCTAGCTGTTTCTCTACTAACGTTACCTAGCCATTTCTATCTTTTACTTCAGTGGTTTGTAAAATAATTGAGTCATCCAGACATCTTTTTAAAACACCTACAAAGTTATTATTTTCCAGTGAACAAAACACAATGAGCATGAACCAGTTAAGATAACTTATTTATCAAGGTAATTTGCTTATAGATAAGTCGATGTAATGTCTATTCACTTCCCGACTGTATTGGCTCATAGCTACAGTTCCCAGCTTGAATTGAAGACTCTTGGGTATCGGGTTACATATCCACATCCATTGGAGGCTGGGAAGTCCCACCTAAACTTTCATTCGCTGGTCGGACTGTCCGTACATTGTTGGTGTAAGGATAGGTCTCACCCTCATATGCAGCACAGCGTTGGAAAGCTAAAAGCCTCCAACATAGACAGCAATTAGTTGTTCTATGACAAACACCAATGTTTTTATAACAAATTGTATTTTAAAAAATGAACAATTTGTAGACAGTCATCATTTGTAATTCATTACAGCAGGACAACATTTATAGGAGACAAAAGCTGAGATCTTGAATTCGTAGAGTCACTAACCCACTGTACAGGAGGGGAGGAAAGAATGAATCAAGGCAGTGCTGTAAGGACTCAGGATACTTTTCACAACCCACTAGTTAATTGATGAATTATTACAGTAAAAAGGCAGCTGAAATCTTATAGGATGTCATTTATAAAGTTGATAGTAAATATACAGTACAAGTCAAAAGTTTGGACACCTACTCATTCAAGAGTTTTTCTTTCCTTTTACTATTTTCTACATTGTAGAAAAATAGTGAAGACATCAAAACTATGAAATAACACATATGGAATCATGTAGTAACCACGTGTTGAACAAATCAAAATATATTTTATATTGTAGATTCTTCAAATTAGCCACCCTTTGCCTTGATGACAGCTTTGCACACTCTTGGCATTCTCTCAACCAGCTTCATGAGGTAGTCACCTGGAATGCATTTCAATTAACAGGTGTGCTTTGTTAAAAGTACATTTGTGGAATTTCTTTCTTTCTTAATGCATTTGAGCCTATCACTTGTGTTGTGACAAGGTAGGGTTGGTATACAGTGAAAGGACCGACGCTGGAGTCGAGAAGCAGGTACGGGGAGTAGAACATTTCATGAGAAACTGACAAAGCACAAGACAGGAACAGCGTCAGCACACGGGTACACAATGACAATCAACAATCAATGCAGCAGTGGAGAACAGAGATGGGGAACTGACAAATATAGGGGAGGCAATAAACAGGTGATTGAGTCTAATTGAGTCCAATAATAGGCTGATGCGCGTGACAGTAACCCCCTCTAGGGGTGTCACCCAGCATCCCACCTGGGCGAGCCTAACGGGCCGGATGAGGCACGGGTGCTGAACAAGCCGGCTGGACGTGAAACCCAGACGAACAGGCAGAGGCATGAGAGCCTGGCAAGCCGGCTGAGGCATGAAGGCCTGTCGATCCCGCGTGATCGACAGGGAGGCGTAGCAGCATGACAAGCTCGCTGGACATAAAATCCTGACGATCCGGCTGAGGCCTGACATGGGATGGGCGCCTTCTGAGCCAACCGGGGCAAGAAACCTCTCGAGCCAGCTAGGGTGTGACAGCCTGATGAGCTGGCTTAGGCACCCCCGGATCCATCAGTGGCGGCCCCCGGACCCGACGTCACCACCAACCGGAAAGCCAGCACTCCCCGATGCTTTGTATGAAAGCTTCTGCATTGATTGTCTTATGTCCTTGTATACCTGTGTACTGATGCTATTCCTGTTTTGTTTTATGTCTGTTCCTGATTAAATGTTTGACTCCCCGTACCTGCTTCTCATTCCCGGAGTCGGTCCTTACAGAATGCAGAAGCCTTCAAAAACGAAGCATCGGGGAGTGAGGTTGATGGTGACGTCTAAATTTGAGATTTTTGGTTCCAACTGCTGTGTCTTTGTGAGACGCAGAGTAGGTGAACGTATGATCTCTGCATGTGTGGGTCCCACCGTGAAGCATGGAAGAGGTGGTGTGATGGTGCTTTGCTGGTGACACGGTCTGCATTCTGCAGCGATATGCCATTTCATCCCATCTGGTTTGCGCTTAGTGGGCCTATCATTTGTTTTTCAACACACCTCTGGGCTGTGTAAGGGCTATTTGACCAAGGAGAGTGATGGAGTGCTACATCAGATGACCTGGCCTCCACAATCAACTGACCTCAACCCAATTTGTATTTATTATGGCTCCCCATTAGCTGCCAACGCAGCAGCTACTCTTCCTGGGGTCCAGCAAAATTAAGGCAGTTGATACAATTTTAAAAACATTACAATACATTCACAGATTTCCCAACACACTGTGTGCCCTCAGGCCCCTACTCCACCACTACCACATATCTACAGTACTAAATCCATGTGTATGTATAGTGCGCATGTTATTGGGGTTTGTGTGTATGCATGTGTCTGTGCCAATTGAGATGGTTTGGGATGAGTTGGACTGCAAAGTGAAGGAAAAGCAGCCAAAAAGTGCTCAGCATATGTGAAACCCCTTCAAGACTGTTTGAAAAGCCTTCCTAATGAAGCTGGTTGAGAGAAGGCCAAGAGTGTGCAAAGCTGTCATCAAGGCAAAGGGTGGCGACTTTGAAGAATCTAAAAACTAAAATATATTTTTGATTTGTTTTTACACTTATTTAGTTACTACATGATTCTATATGTTTTATTTCATAGTTGCGATGTCTTCACTATTATTCTACAATGTAGAAAATAGTAAAAATAAAGAAAAACCCTGGAATGAGTAGGTGTGTCCAAACTTTTTATTTTTTATTCAGGCCCTATTCACCCATTATTCATGAATAGGTTGTTGAATAAGCGTATTCAATTGTAAAATGTCCTCTATTATGAAAGGTGTACTGCAGGGTCCGATTTAGGGACAAGTTCTCTACTATTTATATAAATAATATTGGTCTATTAAATCCTGTAATATTCATCTGTATGCAGAGGTTATGTCTGCCATTGCACCAACTGTTGACCAAGCCGTTAGAGCTGCAATGTGATTTTGTTTCATTACAGAAGGCCCTTGTTGATTTAAAACGTGTACTTAATGCGGGCAGAACTAAATATATGTAGTTCTATAATTCAGGCAAAAATGTTACCAATGGACTACATTTTTACTCATTGGATGGTTCTCTCATCGAGCAAGTTCCATCCTATAAATATCAGGGAGTTTGGATTGATAAAGATCTAACTCTTGAAAAACATACGGAAGAGCTAGTTATAAAGCTAAGATTTAAAGTGGGCTTATTTTTTAGAAATACATACTTCCTCGCTCTAAACAGCAGGAAGCAGATTGTACAATCAACTTTCCTGCCAGTTTCTATCGTGACACCATTTGTCAAAATGCAGCAGACACACCATTCGTTTCATCACTGGTGGCAGTTTTAATACTCACCACTGCATCCTGTATCAAAAGGTTGGCTGGTCCTCATCAAAGTCACGTAGATCAATTAATTATCAAACATCTTTTTTGTTTACAAAGCCCTACTACACAAGTTTCCAACTTACCTAACTTTGGTGCCAACGTATAAAATAATGTGATACCAAACCTGTTCACAGGGTTGGTTAGCGCTGCAGATTCCTAGGGTCTACACGGAATTAGGTAAATCCGTTTTCACACTTCACATTTTTTGAATCACTTACAAAATGCATTACATTTGGATTCCCTGGTGCCACTAGGGTATTTTAAAACCCTGACGATAAATGAGTTCACAGAGGTGTAAAATTGTTTGTTTGTTTGTTTGATTGATTGAATGATTTAGTAACTTGTCTATGACACCAGTGATGTTGGTGATGTTCTTGTGTAGGGTACTTCTTATTGTATATTGTTATATTTTTTATCTTTTGCTTTGTGGTCTCAGGCCGCCATTGAAAATGAGACCCTGGTCACAAATTGGGCTCCCCTGATTAAATAAAAGTTCATTTAAAAAAATACAGCAATCAGTAAACATCAATTGATCATGTATTTTCAGATACGCGAGGGTAGCCAGATGCATTTGTCAAGTAGCTAGCTAGCTAAAGGAAACAACATGTCATTTAGCTTGTTTCATCAGAGATGAGGATTTTGGAAAGAGTTTGACATCGTCCTGGTAAAGTTGTAAATCAGACTACTGTCATCAACACTATAGATGGAAAGCAAATCAAACGATATTGGATATAGCCATCCAGTTTATCTCGTTAACAAGCCATATTGTCCTGATCTGATGTTAGCTAGCTATCATGTCTGTCAGCAGCAATTGTGATCAAACACCTTAAAAACAACGTTGAAAGGGGATACTGCTAGCCAACTCCACTAGGAAGGCCTACGTTGGAGAAAAAAGTACACTGCACAAAGTTTCTACCTGTAGCTTGCAAAGTAAACATCAGCTAACAGTAACGTTACATTGGCAAATGCACCCGTCTGCGGTTTGAAAGGCAGACCCTACAAAGGATGGGAAATTAACTTAAACCACTCATACTTGTCAGGTATTGATCACTTTCATTTTACATCACTCAAATATCCAATTAATCGTGGCCAATACTGAGAGACAGCGTGTGGCTACCCTCACTTATCTGAAATGACATGATCAATTGATGTTTATGTTTCGGAAACATAATGACTTTCACTGCTATGCGGATGACAGATAGATGTACATTTCGATGAAACATGGTGAAGCCCAAAATTGCCCTCACTGGAAGCGTAAGACATAAGGAAGTGGATGGCTGGAAATGTTCTACTTTTAAACTCAGACAAAACAGAGACGCTTGTTCTAGGTCCCAAGAAACAAAGAGTTCTTCTGTTGAATCTGACAATTAATCTTGATGGTTGTACAGTCATCTCAAATAAAACTGTGAAGGACCTCGGCGTTACTCTGGACCCCGAACTCTCTTTTGACGAACATATCAAGACTGTTTCAAGGACAGCTTTTTCCCTCTACGTAACATTGCAAAAATCAGAAACTTTCTGTCCAAAAATGATGCAGAAAAATGTATCCATGCTTTTGTCACTTCTAGGTTAGACTACTGCAATGCTCTACTTTTCTCCTACCCGGATAAAGCACTAAATAAACTTCAGTTAGTGCTTAACCTACAAAGCTAACCTACAAAACTTTACATGGGCTTGTTCCTACCCATCTTTCGATACCTACATGTACGCTACGGTCACAAGACGCAGGCCTCCTAACAGTCCCTAGAATTTCTAAGCAAACAGCTGGAGGCAGGGCTTTCTCCTATAGAGAGAAGTCTGTCTGTTATCTCTGGAGTATTTCTCCAGTCTTATCCGGTGTCCTGTGTGAATTTAAGTATGCTCTCTCTAATTCACTCTCTCTTTCTTGCTTTCTTTCTTTCTCTCTCTCGGAGGACCTGAGCCCTAGGACCATGCCTCAGGACTACCTGGCATGATGACTCCTTGCTGTCCCCATTCCAGCTGGCCGTGCTGCTGCTCCAGTTTCAACTGTTCTGCCTGCGGCTATGGAACCCTGACCTGTTCACCGGACGTGCTACCTGTCCCATATCTGCTGTTTTCAACTCTCTAGAGACAGCAGTGGCGGTATAGATACCTCTGAATGATCGGCTTTGAAAAGCCAACTGACATTTACTCCTGAGGTGCTGACCTGAAGCACCCTCGACAACCACTGTGATTATTATTATTTGACCCTGCTGGTCATTTATGAACATTTGAACATCTTGGCCATATTCTGTTATAATCTCCACCCGGCACAGCCAGAAGAGGACTGGCCACCCCTCATAGCCTGGTTCCTCTCTAGGTTTCTTCCTAGGTTCTGGCCTTTCTAGGGAGTTTTTCCAAGCCACCGTGCATCTACACCTGCATTGCTTGCTGTTTGGGGTTTTAGGCTGGGTTTCTGTACAGCACTTTGAGATATCAGCTGATGTAAGGCACTTGTCATCTCCCGTCTGGATTACTGCAACTCCGCTCTCTCCACTGGCTTCCAGTTGAAGCTCGCATCCGCTACAAGACCATGGTGCTTGCCTACGGAGCTGTGAGGGGAACGGCACCTCAGTACCTCCAGGCTCTGATCAGGCCCTACACCCAAACAAGGGCACTGCGTTCATCCACCTCTGGCCTGCTCGCCTCCCTACCACTGAGGAAGTACAGTTCCCGCTCAGCCCAGTCAAAACTGTTCGCTGCTCTGGCCCCCCAATGGTGGAACAAACTCCCTCACGACGCCAGGACAGCGGAGTCAATCACCACCTTCCGGAGACACCTGAAACCCCACCTCTTTAAGAAATACCTAGGATAGGATAAAGTAATCCTTCTCACCCCCCCTTAAAAGATTTAGATGCACTATTGTAAAGTGGCTGCTCCACTGGATGTCATAAGGTGAATGCACCAATTTGTAAGTCGCTCTGGATAAGAGCGTCTGCTAAATGACTTAAATGTAAATGTAAATGTAATCTTGAAAATAATTCAGTACTTGCTGTAGACCTATAACTGATGATAGAGCTAAATGTGTGCAATTATTTTGCATGGAATAATCTGAAATTTGTAGTTCTGACTATGCTCTTCAAGAGTTGATGTATGATATTACAACCAAATAGTTAACATTTATTCAACAATCCCTTGAAAATAGCACACAGATGTCAATTGGTTAAGTGGAGCTGCAGGTTTCCTTGACCCCAGCAGGCAAGTCGAACACTCTGCACCTTACTGTGACGTTTTATTGATAAAGACCTACAGCCAAAGAATTATAATTATGGCTAAACCCCAGCTATTTCTACAATTTGTCCTCTTAAAATGTTATTTGAAACGTAACCCTTACATTAATCTCACTGCTAACCTTATGCCTAACACTTGCCATTGCCAGGTGGAAAGAATGGAAAGAGAGAGCCTGTGACAAGACTTCCGTTTTTGGATGTTAACAAGGTGACACTCCATCTTAACTCCTCCTCCAGATTTACATTTACATTTAAGTCATTTAGCAGACGCTCTTATCCAGAGCGACTAACAAATTGGTGCGTTCACCTTATGACATCCAGTGGAACAGCCACTTTACAATAGTGCATCTAAATCTTTTAAGGGGGGGGTGAGAAGGATTACTTTATCCTATCCTAGGTATTCCTTAAAGAGGTGGGGTTTCAGGTGTCTCCGGAAGGTGGTGATTGACTCCGCTGTCCTGGCGTCGTGAGGAGTTTGTTCCACCATTGGGGGCCAGAGCAGCGAACAGTTTTGACTGGGCTGAGCGGGAACTGTACTTCCTCAGTGGTAGGGAGGCGAGCAGGCCAGAGGTGGATGAACGCAGTGCTCTTGTTTGGGTGTAGGGCCTGATCAGAGCCTGGAGGTACTGAGGTGCCGTTCCCCTCACAGCTCCGTAGGCAAGCACCATGGTCTTGTAGCGGATGCGAGCTTCAACTGGAAGCCAGTGGAGGGAGCGGAGGAGCGGGGTGACGTGAGAGAACTTGGGAAGGTTGAACACCAGACGGGCTGCGGCATTCTGGATGAGTTGTAGGGGTTTAATGGCACAGGCAGGGAGCCCAGCCAACAGCGAGTTGCAGTAATCCAGACGGGAGATGACAAGTGCCTGGATTAGGACCTGCGCCGCTTCCTGTGTGAGGCAGGGTCGTACTGTGCGGATGTTGTAGAGCATGAACCTACAGGAACGGGCCACCGCCTTGATGTTAGTTGAGAACGACAGGGTGTTGTCCAGGATCACGCCAAGGTTCTTAGCGCTCTGGGAGGAGGACACAATGGAGTTGTCAACCGTGATGGCGAGATCATGGAACGGGCAGTCCTTCCCGGGAGGAAGAGCAGCTCCGTCTTGCCGAGGTTCAGCTTGAGGTGGTGATCCGTCATCCACACTGATATGTCTGCCAGACATGCAGAGATGCGATTTGCCACCTGGTCATCAGAAGGGGGAAAGGAGAAGATTAATTGTGTGTCGTCTGCATAGCAATGATAGGAGAGACCATGTGAGGTTATGACAGAGCCAAGTGACTTGGTGTATAGCGAGAATAGGAGAGGGCCTAGAACAGAGCCCTGGGGACGCCAGTGGTGAGAGCGCGTGGTGAGGAGACAGATTCTCGCCACGCCACCTGGTAGGAGCGACCTGTCAGGTAGGACGCAATCCAAGCATGGGCCGCGCCGGAGATGCCCAACTCGGAGAGGGTGGAGAGGAGGATCTGATGGTTCACAGTATCGAAGGCAGCCGATAGGTCTAGAAGGATGAGAGCAGAGGAGAGAGAGTTAGCTTTAGCAGTGCGGAGCGCCTCCGTGATACAGAGAAGAGCAGTCTCAGTTGAATGACTAGTCTTGAAACCTGACTGATTTGGATCAAGAAGGTCATTCTGAGAGAGATAGCGGGGAGCTGGCCAAGGACGGCACGTTCAAGAGTTTTGGAGAGAAAAGAAAGAAGGGATACTGGTCTGTAGTTGTTGACATCGGAGGATCGAGTGTAGGTTTTTCAGAAGGGTGCAACTCTCGCTCTCTTGAAGACGGAAGGGACGTAGCCAGCGGTCAGGGATGAGTTGATGAGCGAGGTGAGGTAAGGAGAAGGTCTCCGGAAATGGTCTGGAGAAGAGAGGAGGGGATAGGGTCAAGCGGGCAGGTTGTTGGGCGGCCGGCCGTCACAAGACGAGATTTCATCTGGAGAGAGAGGGAGAAAGAGGTCAGAGCACAGGGTAGGGCAGTGTGAGCAGAACCAGCGGTGTCGTTTGACTTAGCAACGAGGATCGGATGTCGTCGACCTTCTTTTCAAAATGGTTGTCGAAGTCATCTGCAGAGAGGAGGAGGGGGGGGGAGGAGGATTCAGGAGGGAGGAGAAGGTGGCAAAGAGCTTCCTAGGGTTAGAGGCAGATGCTTGGAATTTAGAGTGGTAGAAAGTGGCTTTAGCAGCAGAGACAGAAGAAGAAAATGTAGAGAGGAGGGAGTGAAAGAATGCCAGGTCCGCAGGGAGGCGAGTTTTCCTCCATTTCCGCTCGGCTGCCCGGAGCCCAGATTACCTGGATTGGTTGAACAGTGTAAAAAAGAACCTAGCCAAGACCCGTATGTAGTGGATCTAATTTGAAGAGTTTATTTTATGCCTGCTACAGTTGAAGTCAGAAGTTTACATACACCTTAGCCAAATACATTGAAACTCAGTTTTCACAATTCCTGACATTTAATCCTAGTAAAAAGTCGCTGTCTTAGGTCAGTTAGGATCACCACTTTATTTTACGAATGTCAGAATAATAGAACTAATAATTATTTACGTTTTTTTTCTTTCATCACATTTTTCTTTCATGATCAGAAGTTTACACACACTCAATTAGTATTTGGGGCGGCAGGGTAGCCTAGTGGTTAGAGTGTTGGACTAGTAACCAGAAGGTTGCAAGTTCAAACCCCCTTGCTGATAAGGTACAAATCTGTCGTTCTGCCCCTGATCAGGCAGTTAACCCACTGTTCCTAGGCCGTCATTAAAAATAAGAATTTGTTCTTAACTGACTTGCCTAGTTAAATAAAGGTTTAAAAAAAATTGGAAGCATTGCCTTTAAATTGTTTAACTTGGGTCAAATGTTTTGGGTAGCCTTCCACAAACCTCCAATAAGAAGTTGGGTGAATTTTGTCTCATTCCCCTGACAGAGCTGGTGTAACTGAGTCAGGTTTGCAGGCCTCCTTGCTCACACACGCTTTTTCAGTTCTGCCCACACATTTTCTGTAGGATTGAGGTCAGGGCTTTGTGATGGCCACTCAAATACCTTGACTTTGTTGTCCTTAAGCCATTTTGCCACAACTTTGGAAGTATGCTTGGGGTCATTGTCCATTTGGAAGACCCATTTGCGACCAAGCGTTTAACTGATGTCTTGAGATGTTGCTTCAATATATCCACATAATTTTCCTACCTCATGATGCCATCTATTTTGTGAAATGCACCAGTCCCTCCTGCAGCAAAGCACCCCCACAACATGATGCTGCCACCCCTGTGCTTCAGGGTTGGGACAGTGTTCTTCGGCTTGCAAGCCTCCATCTTTTTCCTCCAAGCATAACGATGGTCATTATGGCCAAACAGTTCTATTTTTGTTTCATCAGACCAGACGACATTTCCCCAAAAAGTACAATCTTTGTCCCCATGTGCAGTTGCAAACCGTAGTCTGGCTTATTTATGGCGGTTTTGGAGCAATGGCTTCTTCCTTGCTGAGCGGCCTTTCAGGTTGTGTCGATATAGGACTCGTTTAACTGTGGATATAGATATCTTTCTACCTGTTTCCTCCAGCATCTTCACAAGGTCCTTTGTGGTTGTTCTGGGATTGATTTGCACTTTTTGCACCAAAGAACGTTCATCTCTCGGAGACAGAACGCGTCTCCTTCCTGAGGGGTATGACGGCTGTATCTTAGGTTTAGCGAAACCGTAACCTTAAAATTAAGACAAAAAAAGCTAATTATGGATTTCATATATTTTTATAATACAGACAATTTTGACTTTGTGGCTATATAATCTAGTGGAAACCACAATGCCAGAAATAACACTGTGCCTCCATAAGAATTTCATCATGTTTACATTGCTGTCCAAATCCCCCATTGTATTTATTGCAACTTGCACATTATTCCCCTTGCTTCCAGGCTAGAATTTAGTTTGGCACAGGAGGGGTTAATATAAGCCTAGCAGTCTGCCTGTCCAGCCTCTGAAGATTTGTTTCACTTTTGAAATGCAAACTCCCCTGGAGCCTACATAGAGAGTGGACAGGTGTCCAGACGGGACTCAACTTTATTTGAGACAGGCGATATCATGCATCAACGTCATTATTATGGATATAGCCAAGTAAATTCCAATAGAAAATAAGCTAAAACAAACAAAAATGCAACTAGTCATTCCAGGTGCAATGTTTGACGTGACTGACTTAGCTGAAGTTGGCTAGCTAGCTAGAAATGGTCAGGAACATTAGTCAGCCTGCATAGCAACCATTTTTGTTCGAATGTACGACCAGTACTTTTCCATGGCAACTATGCAAAAAGAATTAACGACTGGAGCGCGTCTGTAGAAACATGACAAAAATAACTAAAGGACCAGATTTCTGTCTGGACTATTTCCTCTGGTGGAAGAATTCAATTGTATGAATTTACTTTACTTATAAAATTTTTTATGAAAATGTGTCATTTATTGTTGTTTTAATATGTTGGTAAAAGTTTTATAAAAGCAATAAGACACGCGAGGCAGTGCCTTATTGCTTTCGTGTAGGGCGAAACAACGCCATTTACCTGCGTCTGTGCCTTATTGCTTAAATAAAGACCAGAGGATCAGAGCTTTCTAACAGTACACAGTATTACTAGGTACTGTTCATGGCTCTCACATGAAGAAAAAAATGATATGGGCATACTAATAAAGATACGAGAATTAGTCCTGATCATGTTTTAAGGCCGAAACTCGGCATCCTTTTCTAAACGACTGATTTAAAGTTCTGCAAATGTGCTCCAAAAAAACCATACGCAAAATGTGCCGTAGCATTGAAACGTCAACCGGCAGAAAATGAATGGCTGCAGATCAATATACACTTACTTCCAGGTTGGAACCAGTCTACCAGTAACCTACATCATTAGCCAAATGCTTATTGGTTTCATTTTCAAGCTAATTTAGAACACAGAACAATTGATAAAGCTCTCTTGTAAACAACTACCACATACAGTGTTGTGAAAAAGTATTTGCTTATTTGATCTATTCTTGCATATTTTTGGAACTGAATGTTATCAGATCTCAACCAACCAAACCTAATATTAGATAAAGGACATGGGTCCCATTATGTCTGGCGAAAACCAAACACTGCATTCCACCGTAAGAACCACAAACCAAGGGTCAAGCTTGGTGGTGGTAGTGTGATGGTTTGGGGATGCTTTGGTGTCTCAGGGCCTGGACGACTTGTCTTAATAGAAGGAACCATGAATTCTGCTCGGTATCAGAGAATTCTCCAGGAGAATGTCTGGCCATCCGTCTGTGAGCTGAAGCACAGCTGAGTCATGCAGCAAGACAATGATCCAAAACACACAGTCAAGTCTACATGAAAATGGTTAAAAAGCATCCAATTTGAAGTTTTGGAATGGCCTAGTCAAAGTCCCGATCTAATCCCAAATGAAATGTTGTGGCAGGACTTGAAACGAGCAGTTCATGCTGAAAAGTCCACTAATGTTGCTCAATTAAAGCAGTTCTGCATGCCAGACTGGGCCAACATTTCTCCACAGTGATGTGAGAGACTGATCAACAAATACATGTAGTATTGGTTGTAGTCATTGCAGCTAAAGGTGGCACAACCAGTTATTGAGTGTAAGGGGACAATACATTTTTCACAGGGGAATTGGGTGTTGCATAACTTTGTTAATTAAATAAATAAAATACGCATCCTTTTTTTAAATATATATTTGTAAACTCAGGTTTCCTTTATCTAATATTAGGCTTTGGTTGAAGATATGATAAATCAGTATAAAAAAAATATGCAAAAAATTTGAAAATCTTTAAAGGGGCCAAATACTTTTTCATGGCACTCTACACAGTCATAAAAATACTAATTTGATGTAATTTTACAGAGACCAGGTGTAGATGTAGAGGATTTTAATTTGGCTATTTAGCGACGTACCGTAACTATGCAGTCTGGAACGATGTGGCTGCAGTGATGGTTGTGTAACTAGTGTAGGTCTAATTGCGTAATAAAACTCCTGGAAATGTTGGCTACCTTTTCTAGTTCTTTGCAGAGGCAGCGATTTGGACAGTAACAGGAAAGAAAGTAAACTAATTTGTATTGAAAGCTCTAGCTATGATCTCCAAGTTTAGTTGAGTAGGGTATTGAATGATGTTGCCAAAAGCAACAGTTTTTTTTTTAAGTAAGGTTTTTGTGTAGCAGATGCACAGAACGTTAGCAGGTTTAGAAAACGGGGAAAGGATCAACAGGACGCCAGGCCAATAAGTAAAGAAGTATATATACAGTACCAGTCAAAAGTTTGGACACACCTACTCATTCCAGTTCTTCTTTATTTGTACTATTTTCCACATTGTAGAATAGTGAAGACATCAAAACTATGAAATAACACATTTTTTTATTTTTCACCTTTATTTAAACAGGTAGGCCAGCTGAGAACAAGTTCTCATTTACAACTGCGACCTGGCCAAGATAAAGCAAAGCAGTGCAACACAAACAACAACACAGAGTTACACATGGAGTAAAACAAACATACAGTCAATAATACAATAGAACATTCTATATACAGTGTGTCCAAATGAAGTAAGATTGGGGAGGTAAGGCAATAAATAGTCCAATAAATAGGCTGTGGTAACCAGCATGGCTACCACAGCATTCTGCAGCGATATACCATCCCACCTGGTTTGTGCTAAGTGGGACTATCATTTGTTTTTCAACAGGACAATGAGCCAAAACTCACCTCCAGGCTGTGTAAGGGCTATTTGTAAGGAGAGTGATGGAGTGCTGCATCAGATGACCTGGCCTCCACAATCACCGACCTCAACCCAATTGAGATGGTTTGGGATGAGTTGGACAGCAGAGTGAAGGAGAGAATGCCAAGAGTGTGCAAAGCTGTCATCAAGGCAATGTGTGGCTATTTTGAAGAACCTAAAATATATTTTAATTTGTTTAACAGTTTTGTTGGTTACTACATGATTCCATATGTTTTATTTCATAGTTTTGATGTCTTCACTATTATTCCACAATGTAGAAAATATTCAAAAAATAAAGAATAACCCTTGAATGAGTAGGCGTCCAAACCTTTGACTGGTACTGTATATGTACATGTCTTTACACCCCCCCATCTCTACATTTTGGAAAGGAAACAAATTACCAACTTTTGTGTCGTATTTGGGACAGAAGACTAAGGTTGTTGGCAAAGTCTGGGTGAGTGACCATAAAATTCTAGTCTTGTCTCCTCTAACTGTTTCAAACATGATCCACTCCATTGCCATAAAGAAGAACAGGTGCGCAGGGGTCCTGGCAGGACATGCTTGCCTTTAGTGTGACTGTCAAACAGAAGGTGGGGGCCAATTTATCCACACAAACTCTGTGACAAAAGGTTACTTTACTGCCATTCCAATAATTTCCTTCTTCTACTATGAAAAATGTTATGTAAAAATTGATGTATTGCTCAAATGCCCAATTACAGAGCGGCCTACAGTACAATTATCTACATTGCACTTGCATCCAATTACAGCAGCTGTGGTCATATTGTTATGCTCCCAGTGTAATGGGGCATGGCTTTGAAAACAATGTATGAAGGAAGAAAGAAAACATCTAATTTTTTTATTAGACCACAAATCCTTTTAAATATAATTTGTTTTGATAACAGGAATGTGTAGATCCCTACCAAGGTATTCAGTTAATCTGGATGAGGTGGTTCATGGTGGTTGTGTGAAGAGTAACTTTGCCTGAAGACTTGGGTTAGCTCCCAGGGTGAATGCCTAGGCTTCAGCTCAGCGGGCTTACAGTCTTGTGGCATGCGAGACAGCCGGGTTTGAACCTATTTGTTGACATTGGTGCCATGCCTCAGATTGGTCTTTGCAAGAAGACCCTCAAAGGGGGTAAAGTTGAATGAAGATGGTTTGGTAAGACATGCTTGTGCATTGCCTGAGAGCTGAAGACATGTGATACATCCTGAGCTAATGCCTACAATTCTGCTTAGTGAGCTAACACAGTCTTGTAGTGTGCAGGAAACCTGGGTTCTTACTCAGTAGGTCACATGTACATAACCATAAGTATTCAGTAAACACAAAGTTGACTCACACCGTACTTTCAATATATTTTTATTTATTTCTGTGCCTTTACAACCATATGCCTATTTATTTTGGGTTGGAAGGGAAATTGTTCTCAGTGTGTCTCAACTGTCAACAGTGGATGCACCATAACCATTGCATTTTTTAAGAAAGTGAAAACATTGCAGTCAAATTGTCTGTGGCTTATGACTTCTGCCTTTTGTCTCATTGCATCAACAAAAAGGGCTTTTTGGTGGCCAACAGATGGAAAATGACAATGGGAAATGTCTTCCGTTCCCCACAGAAACATTAAACATGCCGATCGATAGTGACGTCGGAGGTGGGGTGTGTGCGTGCATGTGAGAGAGAAGAGGTGATCAATGGCGTTTCCCTCTCCCATCTAAAGCACAGCAGCAGATGGGGCGGAGGTGTGGGCTAGTGGGATGAGTCACACGCATAATGAACTCGCCTGGTGTGCCATTCAATACAAAAAAATAAAAACAACAAAAATACAAACTGCAAGGTCTGCTGGCCTTTAACCAATATTTTTTTATAAGACAACATCTCATAGCACTGTAGGAACTGTGAAATGACACACACACAAACACTATCACACACAATCTACACACACATTCTTTATTTGTATTTTTGTATATTGTTGTATTTAATATTTGTGTGTCTGTTCTTGTCGTGTTTTGGTTTGTTTTTGTGTGGACCCCAGGAAGAATAGTAGCTGCTTCGGCAAAAGCTAATGGGGTCCTGAAAAAACTAAATGTTTCAAAACCAAAATGGTAAGTATATGCTACTGAAAGGCAAACTAGTTATTAGACGAGACAAAATTCACAAATTCTACAGCACAACGGCAGAGTCATGTCTTAAGTGCAAAACTAACATTATAAACTCTGTGGTTCGAGCCCTGAATGCTGATTGACTGACAGCCGTGATATATCAAACCGTATACCATGGGTATGACAAAACACATACTTTTACTGCTCGAATTACGTTGGTAACCAGTTTATAATAGCAATAAGGCTCCTCAGGGGTTTGTGGTATATGGCCAATATACCACAGCTAAGTGCTGTATCCAGACACTCCGCGTTGCGTCATGCATAAGAACAGCCCTTAGCCGTGGTATATTGGCCATATACCACACCCACTCGGGCCTTATTGCTTAAATGACAGGGAATGCTATAAAATCCTAAAGTTATGGGCGGGGTTAGAAAGTTGACTGTCAGAAGTATTACAATGTAAATGTACTTTTAATCTGTTTGTCTGTATATGTCAAGACATGGCATTTGAGGGTGCAGTAAGATACCCAATGGGTTGGGCGATACTTTTCTCATCAATCATCTTGAAAATAACATATACTTAAAAACTGGAAATCAGCCAATCCTGCATCATTAACACAATGATAAGGTAAAATGCTCTATTATCTACATTTTTTAAGTGTGTGTGCGACGGAGAGAAACAAAATGGTGCCGTTTGAGGCCATGTGGTGGAGAGTGATACGGGCGCTGGACATGGGTGTGTGAGCGGGTGGGGCTAGGCAGGGTGATGTTGTGGATGTTTGTGTGAGTCTGAATGTTGTCGTTTGTAAGTTGATGTTTTGTATTGTTAAAAATAAAATCTTACAAAGAAGTTTTTTTAAAGGAAAACTAGTCTTCAATTGGGGCAAGCAGGGGATCCAATCTTAACAACTCTACCTCTGCTAAAGCCTCCTAAATCTTTAGAACTGTGGCCATAGAAGCAACAATGCTGATCCTGCCTAGGTGATGTGGATTGCTAAAGAAGTAAGTTGAATGTGATAATAAACAGTGTAGGCTTACTAGGCTATGTGGCAGCACTGGAATCAGAGTTAGATAAGGAGGAATCCACCTATGAGCATCAACTAATATTATTTTAAAATGCCTTCTAATACAGTACTAACCTGAAGCTAGTAAACCTGTTAATGTAATCACAGCACAACCCACTCCAGTCTAGACACCAATCCTCATGATGTCTCCTAGCCCAGTCTAGGATAACAAGGACTGCCTCTGGGCATGAACAGATAATCTATTACATTTTTAATCCATGCTTTAGATGTATGATGGGAAGATCACCACCATGACTGCTCATTGAGGATTAGGCGTGTGAACACATGGGACCTTTCAAGCTTCGGGCACCAAATACACCCCACAGTCCAATTTTGGGGGGAATGGTGAAACGTTTTCAGTGAAAACTACATAGACTAAAACCAGATATACACTACGCAGAAAATAAGATTGACCTATATATTTGTTAATAAGATCATCTTTGAGAACTATCAATCACCAACAACAAAAAGGCACAGTCAAGGAGAATCAAAAATGTATGCATTCATGCATTCACTATTTTTGTCATGGCAGGATTTTGTTATAATGTTTGAGTCACTCCGATAGCATAAGCCATGCCAAAATGGAAAGCCCCGCAACTTGTGCCATATCATGAGGATACCTGGACCACATATTGAGGTCATAAAGGAGCAATTATTTCTCCATGCCCCAAGAAATTGGCTTAAAAACAACAACAATTTGACTGTGGCGAAGAGAAGGGCCACAAAAAATTCTGGACGGCGGCCTCACCATTGGCCACGCCCACTGCCCCCAACCCACCCACCCACAACCTAAGCCTCATTTTGATCCAGGAAAAAACCCTGCCTATGTGTTAAACAACATGTGACCCATGGAAATATATCCTACTACGGGAAGGAGCACGCAATGCAACAAGTCTACCAGATCCAGCAGTGTCATTGGAGGGTATTTTCATTTGTTTATCCACAACTCTCCTCCTGTGATGTACTTTTAGAGCATGATGTCTGTTTTGAAAAAAAAAACGAGAAAAAGCCTCAAATATGAATGCCTTGTGTAACATCTACAGAGGCCATCATTTTATGTGATCCTTCCCCTTTAAGCAACCTGCCATCTCGGCAACCAGACGGACCAAACAACTCCCTGAAGGATTTGGCTATAATGGGCTTGGCATTTGCCATGATGATTGACACAGAAGTTGGAGCGAGTCATTCGCATACATACAGAGGGGTGTCTGTAGTGCTCTAGCCAAGTCTGCCTGGACCAAGACATCCTGGATCAGGCAGGAGGGGAATAGGACCAAAATAAAACATCACAAAGCCCGGTCATACTATCTTTCCAGGTGAAGCCAGGGGAGTAACTATGTCCAAGTAATGATGCTGTTGCTGGTGTTCTTCTTCGGTCAGGGGTGTCAAACATACGGCCCCAGGGCCGAATCCGGCCCGCGAAGGTGTCAAACCTGGCCTGCGAGTGGTTGGGGAAACAAACTAAAAAATATAAACATAACATGTAAAGTGTTGGTCTCATGTTCCAAGAGCTGAAATAAAAGGTCCCAGAAATGTTCCATATGTACAAAAAACATATTTCTCTCAAATGTTGTTCACATCCATTAGTGAGCATTTCTCATTTGCCAAGATAATCCATCCACCTGACAGGTGTGGCATATAAAGAAGCTGATTAAACTGCATGATCATTACACAACTGCACCTTGTGCCGGGGCCAATTAAATAGCCACTCTGAAATGTGCAGTTTTGTCACACAACACAATGCCACAGTTGTCTCAAGTTTTGAGAGAGTGTGCAATTGGCATGCTGACTCCAGGAATGTCTACCAAAGCTGTTGCCAGAGAATGTTATGTTAATTTCTCTACCATAAGCTGCTTTCAATGTCGTTTTAGAGAAATCTGTCCAACTGGCCTCACGAGCGCAGACCACGTGCATGGCATAGTGTGGCTAAGCGGTTTGCTGATGTCAACGTTGTGAACAGAGTGCCCCATGGTGGTGGGGTTATAGTATAGGCAGGCATAAGCTACGGAGAATGAACACAATTGCATTTTATTGATGGCAATTTGAATGCACAGAGAGACCGTGACAAGATCCTGAGGCCCATTGTTGTGCCATTCATTCAGCATGATAACGCACGGCCCCATGTTGCAAGGATCTGTACATAATTCCGTGAAGCTGAAAATGTCTCAATTATTCCATAGCCTGCATCCTCACCACACATGTCCCCCTTTGAGCATGTTTGGGATGCTCTGGATCGACGTGTACGACAACGTGTTCCAGTTCCCGCCAATATCCAGCAACTTCGCACAGCCAGTGAAGAGGAGTGGGACAACAATCAACAGCCTGATCAACTCTATGCGAAGGAGATGTGTCGTGCAGCATGCGGTAAACGGTGGTCACACCAGATATTGACTGGTTTTCTGATCCATGCCCCTACCTTTTTTTAAAGGTATCTGTGACTAACAGATGCCTATTAATATTCCCAGTCATGTGAAATAAAGGCCAAATGAATTAATTTCATTTGACTGATTTCCTTATATGAACTGTAACTCAGTAACATTTTTGAAATTGTTACATGTTGAGCTTGTATTTTTGTTCAGTATACTTTAAAAAGACTAAAACTAAATCAAACTGTGTAGAAATGATAATGGACCTACATTTATACAGTTTCTTGACTGTCCAGCTCACTAATAATCACCGGAATAAAAACTGCACAGTCGAAGAGTATAGAAATGTTCAAAAACGATGCAAGTTTTGACGGCGAGGAAATATAACCAATATTCAGTGCGGCCCCCCAGACCTCGTTGAAGATCGAAGGCGGCCCCCGGGACAAAAATAGTTTGACACCCCTGTCTTAGATGAACATATGTTAATGATGAGGTTGTAATCTGATTTGACAAGGCAGGAGGAAAGGTAAAGCAATCATAACAGGTGAGACATGCATCTTGAACCTTAGCCTTGTGAATGAATGATTGTCAATATACAGTTGCATACATGTCCACTAATTAAGGGATGTAATATCTGCCTTTTCCAGCAGAGGGAACAGAAGAGTCAGAAGTTCCCCAAGTGTTGCAGTTGGGCATTGAAACTACAAGGCAGTGGTACTGCAGTTTGCAGGGCAGTTGGGCATTGAAACTACAAGGCAGTGGTACTGTAGTTTGCAGGGCAGTTGGGCATTGAAACTACAAGGCAGTGGTACTGTAGTTTGCAGGGCAGTTGGGCATTGAAACTACAAGGCAGTGGTACTGTAGTTTGCAGGGCAGTTGGGCATTGAAACTACAAGGCAGTGGTACTGTAATTAGCAGGGCAGTTGGGCATTGAAACTACAAGGCAGTGGTACTGTAGCTTGCAGGGCAGTTGGGCATTGAAACTACAAGGCAGTTGTACTGTAGCTTGCAGGGCAGGTGGGCTTTGAAACTACAAGGCAGTGGTACTGTAGCTTGCAGGGCAGTTCGGCACAGTCACCTCACTGCATTCCTCTAAACACCTTCTATGCTCAACATCCTAACAGAAACAAAGGAGAAGTTAGATACTGCTAAAGGGTAAAGTTACACAATAGACTATATGAAAATCCTTCAGGGATGCCCTTGCATTTTATTTTAAAAAATGACATATTGAGTTCATTTAGTTCATGCAAACATATGACAGTTTCTGACTTATTGGAAAAAAGGCCACATCTCGATAATCTTCCTCTTCAGTTCATTAGGAAAAGGGGACAGGAACCTGAGAGATGGCAGAAGACGAAAATCGTACTTGTGACTCCCCAGCCCGGGTCAGTTACAGTGAGGGATCTAAAATGTCATTGAGGGGAGTTTTTAAATATCTTGTTACACTAACAGACAGACCATTAGGGAGACCGATCCACTGGTACAGGATCGCTTTCCTTGTCGCATCTGTTGCCATGACAGGGATGGGGGAGTGGGTTTGCATTTCCCCCGTCACTCAAAGTTCAGAGCAAGATTAAGTATACATAAATTTGTCAATCTTGTGATGGAGTGTGTGTATTTTATGTAGGGCACTCAGTGTCTTCAATGGCTAATAAAGGTGCAGAATGTGATAGGGGTGAGGGCAGTTGTCATCGACTGGATGGCTTTATGGTTGAGAAGCTGAAGTGTCTCCTGTATAGCCGTTGCCCATGGATTCACTCAATTGCACGGAAGGCAGGCAGCAAACTGGCACTTACTGGTTAAGGGTATTAAGAAGCTGTAAAGTACTGTTAAACATCTACATTTACACTGAATTTTGAAGACTGGAGATAAAATCTTGGAATAAGTTCAATGTGCTTTGCAGAAGGAGATGTTTTGTTTATTAGGGTCAAGATTTCCCATCACAGACATGTGCAGATCTCACAAAGAAAAAACATCTTAGTGCTAAATCGGTATTTCTCGCTGCACACCTGTTCAGGGATTAAAATAAGTCTAGGCCGAACATAGGGAGGGAATAAAACGTAATACTGAAACAAAGATGTACAGTATCTGGACAAGCCAATAGGCAGGTAACCTGGCAGGTAGGAGTGTTAACCAAAAGGTTGCTGGATCGCATCCCAGAGCCAACAAGGTAAAAATTGGTTGTTCTGCCAGGCAGTTAACCCCCAACAACAACTGCTCCCTGGGCAGCAATGATGTGGATGTCGATTAAGGCAGCACCCCGTATCTCCTGATACAGAAGGGCATGGTTAAATGCAGAAGACACATTTCAGTTGAATGCATTCAGTTGAACAACTTACTTTACTTTAAACCAAGTGCACATATAATTTACAACCCAGCACACTGAAACAGAGTTCACAATTTAAAATAGGTCTGCTTCAGAACAGGCAAGTCAGAGGCACGCGGAAGAACTTGCACTAATATACAGTATGGACCTTTGTAGCACAAGATGTTGTATATGCATTTCACATTATTAATCAAGGTCAGACTCATTCCCACTAGGATAAATTACTATCTTCAAACATGTCACAGAAACTCGTAACAAAATCCAATACAAACCAAGTGGAAATGTAAAATGTTACAGAAAGGAAATAGCAAGCCACATCAGAAAACAAATAATTGTCTGGGCATCAACTCCATACACCAAGGCTTGAATAGCAGCAACGCAGAAGGCAAATGAGAGGTGAATATCTCACAGACAAGAAAACTTCTAGCAATTACTCTGTCAAGACTGAGGTTATTATGTTGATCGGCTTCATTGCTGTTCGTGGCCAAGACACATGTGGTCTCTTGCCTCAACAGGCTTTGAATAGACCTACCTGAAAAACTTCCCCTTGTGCTTGTGCTTGTGTGTGTGTGTGTGTGTGTGTGTGTGTGTCGCCTGACAAAAAAATGAGATGGCAAGAGTGCCGTCTTCTACTACCTTGCTGCATGTCGAGGTAATGTCCCTTTTGTTAATGGAATGCAGTAAAGTTACAACAAATACAAATATTATTTGTCTATTCAAAACTCTACAGAGATTTTAAGTAGAGATTTTTTTTAGGAGAAAGATTTTAAGCTAGCGAGGACAAGACAGAACTGCACGAGCCAAAACATTTGTTACTATAAATCACCCTGCCTGAGTAGGTTTAGGGAATATTTCCCAAAGAAATGAATACATTACCAGCTGAATTCCATCAGGAAAAAGAGCCAGAGGCCCAGAGCACACAGTCTTTAGGACCCTACCATAACCCCTCTGTGGCTGCCATACTAGAGATCTGACCCATCCTAACCTCGGAACCCATTAGCACATCTCTCGCCAGGTAGCTAGCTAACTCTATCTTCATATTTATATGAATGTCTGTTACGCAAGATTAGACCCATGACAATGTTCACAAAATCATAACTACCTTTTGCAGTCAGTCTGAAAAGTCAGCATGTAAAAAACCAACTGCTTGCAAAACTGACATACTGCAACGTAACATTTTTTAAATAAAAACAAGTTAGATTTTTTGGTGATTTGTCAGATTAAATAAATGGATTTAGTGTGCAAGAGGAACTGTCCCCAGGACCCAGAGGTGAAATTAGATATACAATAGTGTTCCAGTCAGTTCTACCTAGCACACACAGTCAGTGGACAAGCTCTACCTTCTTTCGCCCTTTGCTAGCAAGGAAAATAGCTACATTTTACCACATAGGCTATACAAGCTGCATTAAAAAATAATATTTATTTTCACTTACTAATTTGTTCATTATTAGATGGACTCAATATAATCAATTAAATCAATATTCATTCATTTAGGGCTTAGGGATCTAGTGCCTTTTAAACTAATTTGCATTGCCCTTAATCTAGCCTAACATCAAACCACATAGGCCTATGTCATCATTCTCAGAATCACAGGACATAGGGTGAGAAGAAACCAAGAAAGGATTTAGTTTTTTTTATGGCAACCAATTCTGTCTTTAATTCATGGCTTGTTAATTGTCTCATGCGGGTGATCAACTCTTTAATGATCCTACAATCACTTGCTGTTTTACAGATCATGAGGCAACCACGTCATGTTCCCAAGCCACACTGAGTGGAGGAGGACAGAGGGAATTGGGAGATAAATCTTCTCTCTCCATCAACGCCCCCAAAGATGTTTCTAGATGTTACAAATGCCATCGACAACTCTTGTCCAAGCCTCCTCTTCATAAAGCCCCTGTCAACCCTGCCTCCCACGGTAGGTGCCCTGAGACTGCCTTAACAGATACAGTGGTGGATGGAAAAGTAAGGAGGAGCCTGTATATGAAGCACTTAATTCTATCGTTAAAAAAGACAACAATGAATCACAAACTGAACTTGTCAGCAAAATACATTGCTAGACAAATGTCTGAGCTATATCTGATGTGAAGAGTATTTTTTTTCCTCTGTCAAATACAAGCCAAAATGTTTCACAGGTAAAAGTCCAATAAGGTTGCAATCTAGTCTGGAGGCAATGAATGACAGCAGGTAATGAGTTATTGCAATGTCCCGGGTTAAGGAGAAGGAGCAAACTCTAAGTGTGTGCATGAGTCATCACCCCATACCCAGAATTCTAGACAGATTTTGCCCTGTAGGTTAGTTATTCACCAGCACCACTTCTGCCTATTTCCAAATAAATTTGACTTACTCATTTATATCACCATCATCCTCAGCATCATCATCAAATAAAATGCAGATAAAACATTACAAATAAAAAGGGTTGTGAAAAAGTGTGTTGACAAATGTACGCAGACGTCACTCGACTGAAGGAAGTGTTGATTTGAAGAAAATAAATAAACTCTAACGAGACTGAAATCTGATGGGTAGGCTGAATCCAAGCCATAGCTTTGAGGTACGGAAAGGATGTTAGTCATGCCTGCTGTCTCTGGGACAAGATATTTTGATTGCCATTCATTTGAAATATTTCTTCCCACTACAGAGATGAGAAAAGCTCCAGAGGTTGGGGGATGAGGGGAAGGATTTAAAAGAAATGGCAATGCCAAAAATCTCTTCTTAATTAATTCTAACAAGAACAAAACAAAAACGGGGTCAAACATGATACAGCGGATCCTTTCAAAATGACTATGCGGTCGGTTGGTGCCCATTTTAAAAGACTCCACTTTGTCAAATGGATGAGAGAGTTGTCAACACGGCGTGCAAAGGAAACAACGCAAACTATTTATAGCCCAAATGAAACCAAATTGAAAGGAGGGGGTTCAGGGGTAGAATCCTCTAACTACTGTATATTCACAAAATGTAAAGAAGCAGCGGGAGAAATGGCTTCCCTCCTGAAGGTGAATTTCATGGTACTAAAGGAAGACAAAAGAAGAACAGGGTCATGTCCATTAGTATGTGTCAAGTGTGGCGTCAAGCTAAATGAAGACCTCCCAGTGAAAGAGTACTCATAGAAAAAAAGATCTAGAGGCATATGAAGAGATGCTTCTGGTAGTTGAAGGCTGTTTTCACAATAACCGATGAAAGAAATTGGGGGGAGGGAGGGTTGAGAGACTGTGCCATCCTTCATCATGTACTGCAACGATTTAAAGATTTCCTGATAAAGTGGATGCCCCAGGCAGTTTGAAGACTGGAATTATCATCAGTTCATAGCTAGCTATTTTGTATACATTTAGCTGTTAGAAAGGGGGTGGGGGTGTAGCCTACTAAGTGCACATCATTTCTAGTTCAACCTCTCAGACTAGACTCAGACAGTATCGAAACAAGATCATTTTCACTTTTTAAGCCTTAGAAACCCCTGAAAGTCATTAAGGCACCAAAACTTCCTCAGATTTTTATCTATTATCTTTGTTTTGTGTCTTATATGTGTTGTATGGTACAGTTGTATCATGTTGTATCATCTAGCAATATGCTAAATTACACATAATTCAATGTTGGCAA
This sequence comes from Oncorhynchus nerka, assembly GCF_034236695.1. Classification (NCBI taxonomy): domain Eukaryota; kingdom Metazoa; phylum Chordata; class Actinopteri; order Salmoniformes; family Salmonidae; genus Oncorhynchus; species Oncorhynchus nerka. The sequence continues at coordinate 75,398,549 of NC_088422.1, forward strand.
TAATATGCCAAGCTTGGCATTTCTGGACGTGCTATGGGATTGGGCAGAATAAGCAAGGACGAGGAGTAGGACGGAAAAGAGTATTGTGGGCCTGATCTGTTAAAGCCACAAAGCAAGCATTGATCCACAGTAAACAGCCTTCGTAGTGAAGCTCTTTTGAACACTAGATGGGCCGTTGAGCTTGACAATTTTCATCAGCGCACTTATACTAAACAAAAATATAAACACAATATCTTCAAAGATTTTACTGAGTTACAGTTTATATAAGGAAATCATTCAATTTAAATTAATTAATTAGGCCATCATCTATGGATTTCACATGACTGGGAATACAGATACGCATCTGTTGCTCACAGATACCTGTGTTGTCCCACTCCTCTTCAACGACTGTTTGAAGTTGCTGGATATTGGCAGGAACTGGAACGCACTGTCGTACATGTCGATCCAGAGCACCCCAAACATGCTCAATGTGTGACATGTCTGGTGAGTATGCAGGCCATGGAAGAACTGGGACATTTTCAGCTTCCAGGAATTGTGTACAAATCCTTGTGACATGGGGCAATGCATTATCATGCTGAAACATGGTGATGGCGGAGGATTAATAGCACGGCTATGGGCCTCAGGATCTCATCACGGTATCTCTGTGCGTTCAAATTGCCATCGATGAAATGCAATTGCGTTCGTTGTCTGTAGTTTATGCCTGCCCATACCATAACCCCACCACCACGGGGCACTCTGTTCATAACATTAACATCAGAAAATCGCTTGCCCACACAATGCCATACCAGCGGTCTGTGGTTGTGAGGCCGGTAGGACGTACTTCCAAATTCTCTAAACCGACATTGGAGGCAGCTTATGGTAGAGAAATTAACATTCAAGTCTCTGGCAACAGCTCTAGTGGAAATTCCTGCAGTCAGCATGCCAATTGCATGCTCCCTCAAAACCTGAGACATCTGTGGCATGGTGTTGTGTGACAAAACTGCACATTTCAGAGTGGCCTTTTATTGTCCCCAGCACAAGGTGCACCTGTGTAATGAGCATGATGTTTAATCAGCTTATTGATATGCTACACCTGTCAGGTGGATTATTTTGGCAAAGGAAAAATGCTCACTAACAGGGATGTAAACCAATTTGTGCACAAAATTATACGCTGCTGCTACTCTCTGTTTATCATCTATGCATAGTCCCTGCACATTGACTCTGTACCGGTACAAGCTGTATATACAGTGCCTTGCGAAAGTATTCGGCCCCCTTGAACTTTGCGACCTTTTGCCACATTTCAGGCTTCAAACATAAAGATATAAAACTGTATTTTTTTGTGAAGAATCAACAACAAGTGGGACACAATCATGAAGTGGAACGACATTTATTGGATATTTCAAACTTTTTTAACAAATCAAAACCTGAAAAATTGGGCGTGCAAAATTATTCAGCCCCTTTACTTTCAGTGCAGCAAACTCTCTCCAGAAGTTCAGTGAGGATCTCTGAATGATCCAATGTTGACCTAAATGACTAATGTTGATATATACAATCCACCTGTGTGTAATCAAGTCTCCGTATAAATGCACCTGCACTGTGATAGTCTCAGAGGTCCGTTAAAAACGCAGAGAGCATCATGAAGAACAAGGAACACACCAGGCAGGTCCGAGATACTGTTGTGAAGAAGTTTAAAGCCGGATTTGGATACAAAAAGATTTCCCAAGCTTTAAACATTCCAAGGAGCACTGTGCAAGCGATAATATTGAAATGGAAGGAGTATCAGACCACTGCAAATCTACCAAGACCTGGTCGTCCCTCTAAACGTTCAGCTCATACAAGGAGAAGACTGATCAGAGATGCAGCCAATGATCACTCTGGATGAACTGCAGAGATCTACAGCTGAGGTGGGAGACTCTGTCCATAGGACAACAATCAGTCGTATATTGCACAAATCTGACCTTTATGGAAGAGTGGCAAGAAGAAAGCCATTTCTTAAAGATATCCATAAAAAGTGTTGTTTAAAGTTTGCCACAAGCCACCTGGGAGACACACCAAACATGTGGAAGAAGGTGCTCTGGTCAGATGAAACCAAAATTGAACTTTTTGGCAACAATGCAAAACGTTATGTTTGGCGTAAAAGCAACACAGCTCATCAACCTGAACACACCATCCCCACTGTCAAACATGGTGGTGGCAGCATCATGGTTTGGGCCTGCTTTTCTTCAGCAGGGACAGGGAAGATGGTTAAAATTGATGGGAAGATGGATGGAGCCAAATACAGGACCATTCTGGAAGAAAACCTGATGGAGTCTGCAAAAGACCTGAGACTGGGACGGAGATTTGTCTTCCAACAAGACAATGATCCAAAACATAAAGCAAAATCTACAATGGAATGGTTCAAAAATAAACATATCCAGGTGTTAGAATGGCCAAGTCAAAGTCCAGACCTGAATCCAATCGAGAATCTGTGGAAAGAACTGAAAACTGCTGTTCACAAATGCTCTCCATCCAACCTCACTGAGCTCGAGCTGTTTTGCAAGGAGGAATGGGATAAAATTTCAGTCTCTCGATGTGCAAAACTGATAGAGACATACCCCAAGCGACTTACAGCTGTAATCGCAGCAAAAGGTGGCGCTACAAAGTATTACCTTAAGGGGGCTGAATAATTTTGCACGCCCAATTTTTCAGTTTTTGATTTGTTAAAAAAGTTTGAAATATCCAATAAATGTCGTTCCACTTCATGATTGTGTCCCACTTGTTGTTGATTCTTCACGAAAAAATACAGTTTTATATCTTTATGTTTGAAGCCTGAAATGTGGCAAAAGGTTGCAAAGTTCAAGGGGGCCGAATACTTTCGCAAAGCACTGTAGGCTCGCTACTGTTATTTTCACTGTCATTTTACTGTTTTATTTTTTTGCATTTCTTTACTTATCTGTTGCTTACCTAATACCTATTTTTTACTTAAAAATGTCACTGTTGGTTAGGGCTTGAAAGTAAGCATTTCACTGGAAGGTCTGTTGTATTCGGCGCACATGACAATTACACTTTGATTTGAAATAAGCTTTTTGTGCATCTGAAAAATGTCTGGGATCTTTTATTTCAGCTCATGACCAACAGTTTACATGTTGCGTTTATATTTTTGTCAGTATAGTTTCTGGAGCAAGCACTATCCCCAATATAACCTTACAACTGTAGTATAATTAGTTTGCAAGGCAAACAAGCTGTAGTCTAGGTGTTGTACTACATATGTTTTCTAAAGTAGTACCAAAGAAAACCATCGGAAAAGCTAAGTAATCTAATGAGTAAACAAATATTAATGAGGCTGTTTATATCTGAATTTGATAAATTACAAACAAAATATATGCCTATGCTGCCATAGAAACAGAAGACACGGTGTAAAGGTATGAATGAAAGTTTGAATAATTTTTTTTAAAATAGAGTAGGCTACTTATCAACAGTATGCTACTAAGTATCAGTATTATTAAGGGAGAAACTGTTCAAGACCCAATCAAATGTGTTCAGATTCCTAGTCTTCCCCTCCAAAGCTCTTATTTGTTTGTGTGGGAGCAGTGGATTGGTCTAGCTCCAATTAGGGAAACGGAAAGGGGGATACCTAGTCAGTTGCACAACTGAATGCATTCAACCGGTATGTGTCTTTCACATTTAACCCAACCCCTTTGAATCAGAGAGGTGCGGGGAGCTGCCTTAATCGACATGCACATCATTGGCGCCCGGGGAGCAATTGGTTACTGGCCTTAACCGCAAGGCTACCTGCCGCCCTTCAAGGCTAGTGCTCTAAGGGGGTATTGGACTAAAATAAAATACTAAAACGTCTCAGAAAATATTATTGTGACAGATTCTGGGTATTCCAGCTTACAGGCATGTTTGAATATGAACTTCCTTTGAAACAGACTTGAAGTTGTCAAAACATATCAAACCATATTACAATTATAGTACAAATGTAGATTTCTAATACTTAGCTGGCAGGCACATCAAATCAAATGTTATTTGTCACATGCTCCCGAATACAACAGGTACAACAGAATACAACCTTACCGTGAAATGCTATCTTACAAGACCCTAACCAATAATGCAGTTCAAGAAACAGTTAAACTATTTACTAAATAAACTTAAGTAAAACAATTTAATAAAAGTATCAATAAAATTGCAATAATGACGCTATATACAAGGGGTACTGGTACCGAGTCAATGTGCGGGGGTACGGGTTAGTTGAGGTAATTTGTACATGTAGGTAGGGGTAAACTGACTATGCATGAAATCAGACTGGAGACTGCTTGTTGACATTGTGTTAAAAGCCCTGCTGCACCTGCCCTTTACTACCCCATAATGATGTTTCCCCAATAATAATAACATCCTCCTGGGAATGACAGAGCAAACTCAACCCTATCTACAAGCCAAATACGTGGCACTTCACTTCCCTAGCAGAGTGTTTATTCTGGAGCTGTTTGTGCCGCATTGAGTGTGCTTGTACTATGACACAGATACAATGCAAACAGATGACCTACCCAACTAACAATAAGCAACAATCACAGTGCATACAGGGAGCTCTATGAGCCTGTTTCGTACAAGCTAAGGCAATATGTGTGTAGAGTACACCATTCATAACTGGTACTAGTCTGGTTGCCCCAATTTCTGTTAGACAACAATATATGCTAACCGAGAGATTACTCATTTGTCACTTTGAGCCTTGAACATTTACAATGTTGGAAACCCAAAATGTTCTACTTTGGCTTGGGCAGTCCTAGCTTTTGTTTTGGTGGCCTTGCAGCTTTATCTGCATATCGAATCTCACGTCTTTCATGATGTAACCATTTGGGTTTGTGGGACATCATTTATGAGGACTAACATCTGCTGGTGAAGACTGCTTAACCACATATCCTTTCATTCTGGTTTTGCCAGGGTGAGAATATATATATATATTTGATTTTTTCCACAGCTGACTAGTTGCAGGTGTAATTCAGCACCACAAGGAGTAATGCATCCTACCCCACCTGAACCCTGGGCCACTAAGCAGCCTGAGCAGGAACCAACACCGCAGTATAATCCTACTTTCAATGGGCTCAGTGTAGAACATTTAAAGCACTGGAAAACCATTATTTAACGTTACACAATCATGTGCATAGTGAATGCATATGATCGTATGAGTTAGTAGATAAATCCAACATATGGTATAGTTGCCGTTAGTATCGATGCTGTATCGTATCGTTGTGTGGCTATGAGGTTTTACAAGCCTTGGATTGAGCTCCTACTTGATATTGAATTTGTATCAGAAGCATTGTGTTTGTATTGTAGATAAAATATTGTTAACATATTGGTATATTAACGCCCAATGCAGATTGACCAAATCCCTGCTATAATCTTTTCAAGGGTTTTAATGAATGTGAAACATTCATGTTTATAAAATTTCTCTCAGGAAATGGTCTCCCTGATCATTATGAAGGTTACTATTTTTTTCTTATATCACTAACAGTGAAGTGATTCCTTATTTTTCCCTGACCCTATTTTTAGCTATATTTTACAAAAATAAATGAGTCATGTATTTAATTAATCAGTTAGTTAATTCCCACGAGATAGTGAGCTGTATGGCTGCTGATGGCTGATGCTTAGAGAACTAACAAGACACAAGTACAGGAAAATTCTGATAAATATGCAAAAGTGATGTACGTTTATCAAACACTCAACCATCATTCTAGTACTATCCATTAACTCAATTGACAGTCACGTAGAGAAGTGTTTCCCAGCTCCAGTACCCCTAACAGCAGCACAAGCACACCCGATACAACTTGTCAACTAATCATGAAGCCCCAGATGAGTTGAATGAGGTGTGTTTGTCCGTGGCTAAAACAAAAATATGTATTGTTGGGGTACTTGAGGACCAGAGTTCGCAAACACAGATTTAGATGACATGGGCTGCGTTTAGACAGGTAGCTCAATTGTGATATTTTGTTTCACTAAATTGGTCTTTGAACCAATCAAATCAGCTCTGAAGAGGATCTGATTTGAAAAGATCTGATGTGATTGGTCAAAGGAACTAAATAAAATATTTGAATTGGGCTACCTGTGTAATTGAGACAAAGTCAGTCTGGTATAAAGTAGGCTAGTCATAACACTGTAGACTGAAGGTCATGCCAAAATGACTACATTATGTCAACGATCAGTTCATCTGGGTTTGCTGGCAAATTCATGAAATGTTTTACATCAGTGTTGAGTTTAAATGTGGAATTGTACATCAAAAAACCAATGATTATTACAGTGCCACTATGTTTGACATGTCCTGTATGATCTTAAAATGACAGCACAGTGTTAGGGAGGGTCACAAAACAAGACAAAATGACAGGCTTCTCAACTCGCCCCCTCTGAACTTGCCTCAGACAAGAGAGCTAGTTTTATTTCCAGCGCTGTATTACAAAGCACTAAAATTGTTCCATTTGCCTACCCAAACCTCTGTGACCAGTGTATGCACGATACACAGGCCCAATTACTTATGAATGCATTTATTGTGTAGATGCATTGTTAGCTGCCCCCCACGACTGTCAAAATAAACACAAAACCACTAGGGGGATTCATGGTGGCATGAGCATACCTGCAACAAGAAATCAATAAATAGGGGTACGTACCTTGAGGACTTGTCAAATCAGGTGAGGGGCTAACAACTGCACTTCAATTAAATCTGAGGCTGTTTCCCATTAGTTCAAATTAATATATACACTGACTGTTAAAAAAAAACACGAAATAATCCAAATAAAATCTATTGTAAGCCCCGTTCAGCAGGTATAGCCAGATGAAAGTTCTTACTTTTACTTTTATTCAGGTAAAACAATTTTCAACAGCGCATAGATAACAATAAACCAGCCAATGACATAGATTGTCAACTAATAAAGCCGCACAGTTTGACTCGGCTACTGATATGACCTGGGGTTGTTTGGCATGCAAAAATACTTTTAGATCAATGACTGTCAACACAGTTACATGCAGTTCCCCACTGAAGTAGACACATCAGATATCACAAAAGATTTGAGGTATTTTCGGTAAGTAGAAAGAAACCATTTTTGTGAACCGGCAATTCGTAAAGTTTATATAGATGTTCTGACTGATGCTACATTTGGATAGGTTTGGGGTCCGCAGACCGATACACTTCTATCTTAAACATTTGAATTGGGGACTGATGCGAATCGGTAAGTCGCTACATCCCTAATATTAACCCCCCCAAATATTTATCTGGCGTAACTTTAATGCATCCTAGCTAACAATTATTACATACATTTATTCATAGGGTTGGCTCAGAGATGGATAGAGGACACAATATTGTATCTGTCCCATTATGCCGTCTGTGAGAGCATGGGCAGATGAATTGAGGCCATCACCATTCTGAAGTAGTACATTTTCTTCTTCTACTACTTTATCAGTTGATAAACAAATTGAAAGGGTGCATACGCCACCTGCAGTGTGTTGTTTGAACAGGTATGAAGCCAAAATCTGTGATTTATTGCCACCTGCAGTTATGGAATGTTTGCTCACGTGTATAATTCATTGGCTGATCCCTTCTGGTGACCTGGATGGAATTATGTGATCCTTCCTTAACCCATAGGAAGTCCCAACCAATTGACTACTTCAATATGGTGAAAGTCCTCAATGGCACTGCCTAATCTAAAACATGCTTTTGGGTACTAGAGTCCTCTATCCATCTCTATGGGTTGCCTACACTTCCAGGATTACAAGCTAGCTAGAAAACTTGGAGGTTTCTCAGACAATCTGATGAGAACATGAGGAAGATCTGTAACTTGTTGTAACTTGTCTTAAAAGCATGTCTCGGTATCATTGTTTTATTATAATAAATACATTTATATATGTTTTTTAATGTGCAGTGGCGGCAATGATTTAGCAGCGGTGGTGCGCCGCTGCTAAATAAATATAGGGGAAACACTGAACCCCATACTCCCCCTCACCCCAAAGATAAACCTAATCTGACAATAAAGGAAATATTAGTGGACATAATGATAACATTAAATTCACAAACATACCTGGGAGATGTACTTTTTCAGGAAAACATTTACATTTACATTTAAGTCATTTAGCAGACGCTCTTATCCAGAGCGACTTACAAATTGGTGCTTTCACCTTATGACATCCAGTGGAACAGCCACTTTACAATAGTGCATCTAGGTCTTTTAAGGGGGGAGGTGGGGGGGGTGAGAAGGATTACTTTATCCTATCCTAGGTATTCCTTAAAGAGGTGGGGTTTCAGGTGTCTCCGGAAGGTGGTGATTGACTCCGCTGTCCTGGCGTCGTGAGGGAGTTTGTTCCACCATTGGGGGGCCAGAGCAGCGAACAGTTTTGACTGGGCTGAGCGGGAACTGTACTTCCTCAGTGGTAGGGAGGCGAGCAGGCCAGAGGTGGATGAACGCAGTGCCCTTGTTTGGGTGTAGGGCCTGATCAGAGCCTGGAGGTACTGAGGTGCCGTTCCCTCACAGCTCCGTAGGCAAGCACCATGGTCTTGTAGCGGATGCGAGCTTCAACTGGAAGCCAGTGGAGAGAGCGGAGGAGCGGGGTGACGTGAGAGAACTTGGGAAGGTTGAACACCAGACGGGCTGTGGCGTTCTGGATGAGTTGTAGGGGTTTAATGGCACAGGCAGGGAGCCCAGCCAACAGCGAGTTGCAGTAATCCAGACGGGAGATGACAAGTGCCTGGATTAGGACCTGCGCCGCTTCCTGTGTGAGGCAGGGTCGTACTCTGCGGATGTTGTAGAGCATGAACCTACAGGAACGGGCCACCGCCTTGATGTTAGTTGAGAACGACAGGGTGTTGTCCAGGATCACGCCAAGGTTCTTAGCGCTCTGGGAGGAGGACACGATGGAGTTGTCAACCGTGATGGCGAGATCATGGAACGGGCAGTCCTTCCCCGGGAGGAAGAGCAGCTCCGTCTTGCCGAGGTTCAGCTTGAGGTGGTGATCCGTCATCCACACTGATATGTCTGCCAGACATGCAGAGATGCGATTCGCCACCTGGTCATCAGAGGGGGAAAGGAGAAGATTAATTGTGTGTCGTCTGCATAGCAATGATAGGAGAGACCATGTGAGGTTATGACAGAGCCAAGTGACTTGGTGTATAGCGAGAATAGGAGAGGGCCTAGAACAGAGCCCTGGGGACACCAGTGGTGAGAGCGCGTGGTGAGGAGACAGATTCTCGCCACGCCACCTGGTAGGAGCGACCTGTCAGGTAGGACGCAATCCAAGCGTGGGCCGCGCCGGAGATGCCCAACTCGGAGAGGGTGGAGAGGAGGATCTGATGGTTCACAGTATCGAAGGCAGCCGATAGGTCTAGAAGGATGAGAGCAGAGGAGAGAGAGTTAGCTTTAGCAGTGCGGAGCGCCTCCGTGATACAGAGAAGAGCAGTCTCAGTTGAATGACTAGTCTTGAAACCTGACTGATTTGGATCAAGAAGGTCATTCTGAGAGAGATAGCGGGAGAGCTGGCCAAGGACGGCACGTTCAAGAGTTTTGGAGAGAAAAGAAAGAAGGGATACTGGTCTGTAGTTGTTGACATCGGAGGGAACGAGTGTAGGTTTTTTCAGAAGGGGTGCAACTCTCGCTCTCTTGAAGACGGGAGGGACGTAGCCAGCGGTCAGGGATGAGTTGATGAGCGAGGTGAGGTAAGGGAGAAGGTCACCGGAGATGGTCTGGAGAAGAGAGGAGGGGATAGGGTCAAGCGGGCAGGTTGTTGGGCGGCCGGCCGTCACAAGACGCGAGATGTCATCTGGAGAGAGAGGGGAGAAAGAGGTCAGAGCACAGGGTAGGGCAGTGTGAGCAGAACCAGCGGTGTCGTTTGACTTAGCAAACGAGGATCGGATGTCGTCGACCTTCTTTTCAAAATGGTTGACGAAGTCATCTGCAGAGAGGGAGGAGGGGGGAGGGGGAGGAGGATTCAAGAGGGAGGAGAAGGTGGCAAAGAGCTTCCTAGGGTTAGAGGCAGATGCTTGGAATTTAGAGTGGTAGAAAGTGGCTTTAGCAGCAGAGACAGAGGAGGAAAATGTAGAGAGGAGGGAGTGAAAGGATGCCAGGTCCGCAGGGAGGCGAGTTTTCCTCCATTTCCGCTCGGCTGCCCGGAGACCTGTTCTGTGAGCTCGCAATGAGTCGTCGAGCCACGGAGCGGGGAGGGGAGGACCGAGCCGGCCTGGAGGATAGGGGACATAGAGAGTCAAAGGATGCAGAAAGGGAGGAGAGGAGGGTTGAGGGTTGAGGAGGCAGAATCAGGAGATAGGTTGGAGAACGTTTGAGCAGAGGGAAGAGATGATAGGATGGAAGAGGAGAGAGTAGCGGGGAGAGAGAGCGAAGGTTGGGACGGCGCGATACCATCCGAGTAGGGGCAGTGTGGGAAGTGTTGGATGAGAGCGAGAGGGAAAAGGATACAAGGTAGTGGTCGGAGACTTGGAGGGGAGTTGCAATGAGGTTAGTGGAAGAACAGCATCTAGTAAAGATGAGGTCGAGCGTATTGCCTGCCTTGTGAGTAGGGGGAAGGTGAGAGGGTGAGGTCAAAAGAGGAGAGGAGTGGAAAGAAGGAGGCAGAGAGGAATGAGTCAAAGGTAGACGTGGGGAGGTTAAAGTCGCCCAGAACTGTGAGAGGTGAGCCGTCCTCAGGAAAGGAGCTTATCAAGGCATCAAGCTCATTGATGAACTCTCCGAGGGAACCTGGAGGGCGATAAATGATAAGGATGTTAAGCTTGAAAGGGCTGGTAACTGTGACAGCATGGAATTCAAAGGAGGCGATAGACAGATGGGTAAGGGGAGAAAGAGAAAATGACCACTTGGGAGAGATGAGGATCCCGGTGCCACCACCCCGCTGACCAGAAGCTCTCGGGGTGTGCGAGAGCACGTGGGCGGACGAAGAGAGAGCAGTAGGAGTAGCGGTGTTGTCTGTGGTGATCCATGTTTCCGTCAGTGCCAAGAAGTCGAGGGACTGGAGGAGGCATAGGCTGAGATGAACTCTGCCTTGTTGGCCGCAGATCGGCAGTTCCAGAGGCTACCGGAGACCTGGAACTCCACGTGGGTCGGCGCGCTGGGACCACCAGATTAGGGTGGCCGCGGCCATGCGGTGTGGAGCGTTTGTATGGTCTGTGCAGAGAGGAGAGAACAGGGATAGACAGACACATAGTTGACAGGCTAGAGAAGAGGCTACGCTAATGCAGAGGAGATTGAATGACAAGTGGACTACACGTCTCGAATGTTCAGAAAGTTAAGCTTACGTAGCAAGAATCTAATTGACTAAAATGATTAAAATGATACAGTACTGCTGAGTTAGGCTAGCTGCGTTGTTGACACTACCCTAATCAAGTCGTTCCGTTGAGTGTGAAGTTTCTACAATGCTGCTATTCGGGGGCTAGCTGGCTAGCTAGCAGTGTTGGTTACGTTACATTGCGTTAGGAGAACGACAATAGCTGGCTAGCTAACCTAGAAAATCGCTCTAGACTACACAATTATCTTTGAAACAAAGACGGCTATGTAGCTAGCTATGTAGCTAGCTACGATCAAACAAATCACACCGTTGGGACTGTAATGAAATGAAATGAAAATGTGATACTACCTGTGGAGCGAAGCGGAATGCGACCGGAATGCGAAAGTTCTATTCAGTAGACGTTGGCTGGCTGTTGGCTAGCTAGGAGTGTCTCCTACGTTAAGGACGACAAAATAGCTGGCTAGCTAACCTCGGTAAATTAAGATAATCACTCTAAGACTACACACTCTAAACTACACAATTATCTTGGATACGAAGACAGCAAAGACAATTATGTAGCTAGCTAATACTACACTAATCAAGTCGTTCAGTTGAGTGTGATAGTTACTACAGTGCTACGGTAGCCGGTGAACGTATGCTAGCTGGCTAGCTGCTAGGCAGATAGGAGGACGACGAAATACGATAATTACGCAATTATCTTTGATACAACGACGGCTATGTAGCTAGCTAAGAAGAAATTGCTAAGATTAGACAAATCAGACAGTTGTACTATAATGAAATGTAATGAAATGTAATGAAAAAGTTATACAACCTGCAGACCGAAGGAGACCGAAGCGTGGATGCAACCGGCTCGCTCCAACCCGGAAGCTGTGAAAAGGTTTCATTATGGAGATCTGGAATAAATTTAAGCGAAATGCAGTTTTTGAGCCCTCATTCAAACCCCAATCAAGGACATGTTGCAGGGATGAGTCATCATCTCAATCCAGCTGTCCACGGGGCATACATCTGATTAGCATACCCACGCTCACACACCAGGCGCAAATGTAAATATTGTAATAAAACCCTCCATAATAACATTGCTCCCGTGTCTTGGAAAGGCTTTGCTTTGTTTATTTTTCCCACTTTCAGCAATATTGTATGACTGTGAGCAAGTACGCAAATAACAGTTATTAAAACTGGATTTCAGGTGCAGCTTTCTGAGATCCTTCTACAGGCAGCCTCCTCTCTATTCTGTTCCTTATGCTCTCTCTCCTGACATTTTTATCATTAGTATAAATATCATCCTCATTATTGACAACATGAGTAACCATCAAGGCAGATATTCAACTGTACATTTTGATCTCAAGATATCAATAACTGAAGTCAAATTCATGGAACCTGTTGACAAAACAAGCACCTTCTGCACACAGTAATGTTCTCATTTGTAATGTAAGCAACTAAACAAACTGGCACAAGGATATGTTTGGGTGTGATACGATAAACACGGCTATATTCACACATTATGGACTTATGCCACTAATAGTTTGCATGTAGAGTACATTGATGTACATGTATCTAAATGAAACTAAAGCCGCAGACTGTGTAAGATGAAAGGGTTAAAGTAGCTCAACATGACAGTCCGGTGGAGCACCCACAAGGGGGTTGTCTGCTCAGCAATGCTGAACCACCTGCTGCTCTATAGACTCAGGCACCCCATTTCACTAATGAAGTCCCAGACTCTCTTTCACACCACGCCCCCATCACCACTATGAAATGGTCTACTCATGAAAGTAATGAGCCAGGGAGGGAGAGAGACTCTGCTGGCCACTGATAACCTCAGACTAAACTTGCAACCTTACGAGACAAGGGCTTAATATCTGGCCGTCAATCAGCCCCGGCGTCCCTAGCTGGAGTGTTTAATTACAAGGATCAATTATTCACCAGCCTCCTCTTTCACTACACTGTGCTCCGAAAAACAATGGATGAGTGAAAAAAAAACTGTTGCCGTGGCCCACAGGGGGGCCCAATTTTACCCTTGGGGGACAGTTAACCCCCTGCTCTTGTACATACACAGAGTGTACAAAACATTGAACACCTGCTCTTTCCATGACATTGACTAACTGACCAGGGGAACCCAGCTGAAAGCTATGATCCCTTATTGATGTCACCTGTTAAATCCACTTCAACCAGTGTAGATGAAGGGGAGGAGACAGGTTAAAGAAGGATTTTTAAGCCTTGAGACAATTGAGACATGGATTTGGTATGTGTGCCATTCAGAGGGTGAATGGGCAAGACAAAATATTGAAGTGCTTTTGAGCAGGCTATGGTAGTAGATGCCAGGCGCACCGGTTTTGTCAAGAACTGCAACGTTGCTGGATCATTCACACTCAACAGTTTCCCATGTGTGTCAAGAATGGTCTACCACCCAAAGGACATCCTATGTCTGTGGGAAGCACTGGAGTTAGCATGGGCCAGCATCCCTATGGAACGCTTTTGACACATTGAAGAGTCCATGCCTCGACAAATTGAGGCTGTTCTGAAGGCAAAAGGAAGGTTTTCCTAATATTGAGGTCGTTTTACTTCAAAAAGCACAAGAAAGAAGATTTCGACTCCCACCATCTCAGATTGTTCTGAAATTATTTCTGTTGTTAGAAACTGATAATATTCTGTATACTGGTTGTTAGGGTGGGATTGGCGTGGGGTGCAGGGGGTCCGTGGATGGCTTTTGACTATTTATTTGGATTCCTCATGTCTTCCTCATGTCTTCCCTGTTTTTATTTGTTATTTATTTTATTTCACCTTTATTTAACCAGGTAGGCTAGTTGAGAACAAGTTCTCATTTGCAACTGTGACCTGGCCAAGATAAAGCATAGCAGTGTGAACAGACAACAGAGTTACACATGGAGTAAACAATTAACAAGTCAATAACACAGTAGAAAAAAATGGGCAGTCTATATACAATGTGTGCAAAAGGCATGAGGAGGTAGGTGAATAATACAATTTTGCAGATTAACATGCTTAATTATCAGATGGTCATGTACAGGGAGAGATATTGGTGTGCAAAAGAGCAGAAAAGTAAATAAATAAAAAACAGTATAAAAACAGTATGGGAATGAGGTAGGTGAAAATGGGTGGGCTATTTACCAATAGACTATGTACAGCTGCAGCGATCGGTTAGCTGCTCGGATAGCTGATGTTTGAAGTTGGTGAGGGAGATAAAAGTCTCCAACTTCAGCGATTTTTGCAGTTCGTTCCAGTCACAGGCAGCAGAGTACTGGAACGAAAGGCGGCCAAATGAGGTGTTGGCTTTAGGGATGATCAGTGAGATACACCTGCTGGAGCGCGTGCTACGGATGGGTGTTGCCATCGTGACCAGTGAACTGAGATAAGGCGGAGCTTTACCTAGCATGGACTTGTAGATGACCTGGAGCCAGTGGGTCTGGCGACGAATATGTAGCGAGGGCCAGCCGACTAGAGCATACAAGTCGCAGTGGTGGGTGGTGTAAGGTGCTTTGGAGACAAAACGGATGGCACTGTGATAGACTGCATCCAGTTTGCTGAGTAGAGTGTTGGAAGCCATTTTGTAGATGACATCGCCGAAGTCGAGGATCGGCAGGATAGTCAGTTTTACTAGGGTAAGCTTGGCGGCGTGAGTGAAGGAGGCTTTGTTGCGGAATAGAAAGCCGACTCTTGATTTGATTTTCGATTGGAGATGTTTGATGTGAGTCTGGAAGGAGAGTTTGCAGTCTAGCCAGACACCTAGGTACTTATAGATGTCCACATATTCAAGGTCGGAACCATCCAGGGTGGTGATGCTAGTCGGGCATGCAGGTGCAGGCAGCGATCGGTTGAAAAGCATGCATTTGGTTTTACTCGCGTTTAAGAGCAGTTGGAGGCCACGGAAGGAGTGTTGTATGGCATTGAAGCTCGTTTGGAGGTTAGATAGCACAGTGTCCAATGACGGGCCGAAAGTATATAGAATGGTGTCGTCTGCGTAGAGGTGGATCAGGGAATCGCCCGCAGCAAGAGCAACATCATTGATATATACAGAGAAAAGAGTCGGCCCGAGAATTGAACCCTGTGGCACCCCCATAGAGACTGCCAGAGGACCGGACAGCATGCCCTCCGATTTGACACACTGAACTCTGTCTGCAAAGTAATTGGTGAACCAGGCAAGGCAGTCATCCGAAAAACCGAGGCTATTGAGTCTGCCGATAAGAATATGGTGATTGACAGAGTCGAAAGCCTTGGCGGGGTCGATGAAGACGGCTGCACAGTACTGTCTTTTATCGATGGCGGTTATGATATCGTTTAGTACCTTGAGTGTGGCTGAGGTGCACCCGTGACCGGCTCGGAAACCAGATTGCACAGCGGAGAAGGTACGGTACGGTGGGATTCGAGATGGTCAGTGACCTGTTTGTTGACTTGGCTTTCGAAGACCTTAGATAGGCAGGGCAGGATGGATATAGGTCTATAGCAGTTTGGGTCCAGGGTGTCTCCCCTTTGAAGGAGGGGGATGACTGCGGCAGCTTTCCAATCCTTGGGGATCTCAGACGATATGAAAGAGAGGTTGAACAGGCTGGTAATAGGGGTTGCGACAATGGCGGCAGATAGTTTCAGAAATAGAGGGTCCAGATTGTCTGTCTTTTCTGTTAGAAAAGAGTTTGGTCCAAATCAGAAGTTAGGTATTTATTGAATAATATATGAATCCTATGAATTAAAAATGGCCAAGTTGGGTGCAATACAATATCTTAATTTATCAGAGATCAAATTATATTTCAACAAAATAACGTTGCTGGAATGCTAATCTTATCGGTTTCTAAATATGGAAATTATTTCAGAACCATCCGAGATGGTAGGTGTCATGTCATGAAAAGACCCACTTCCAAAATACAGTCATTGGCATGGTTTTCTGTTTTTTCCCTAGGACCTTTTTCAAACTTAGTGTGGGAGAACATCCTGCGAAGAGAACATTTTAGTTTTAAAGCTAGTTTCCTGCAATTTTACACATTTTGCCATAGCATAAGAACACAGCATAAGCCTTCAGAGTGAATCAATGCGGGCCTCATGCCATGACATTTTTTGATTCTCCCTGATTGTATATTATTTATATAGTGATTTATCATGATCTTATATATATATATTATTTATATAGTGATTTATCATGATCTTATATATATATTATTTATATAGTGATTTATCATGATCTTATATATATATATATATATATATACATACTACAGTTGAAGTCGGAAGTTTACATACACTTAGGTTGGAGTCATTAAAACTCGTTTTCAACCACTCCACAAATTTCTTGTTAACAAACTATAGTTTTGGCAAGTCAGCTAGAACATCTACGTTCTGCATGACACAAGTAAGTTTTCCAGAAATTGTTTACAGACAGAATATTTCACTGTATCACAATTCCAGTGGGTCAGAAGTTTACATACACTAAGTCGACTGCGCCTTTAAACAGCTTCGAAAATTCCAGAAAATGATCTGATGCATTTAGAAGCTTCTGATAGGCTAATTGGGTCAATTGGAGGTGTACCTGTGGATGTATATCAAGGCCTACCTTCAAACGCAGTGCCTCTTTGCTTGACATCATGGGAAAATCAAAAGAAATCAGCCAAGACCTCAGAAAGAAATGTGTAGACCTCCACATTTCACATTTTTTAAATTAAGTGGTAATCTTAAAATACCTAAAACAGGGAATTTTTACTAGGATTGAATGTCAGGAATTGTGAAAAAATGAGTTTAAATGTAGTTGGCTAAGGTGTATGTAAACTTCTTACTTCAACTGTGTATATATATATATATATATACACACTATATACATACATATATACACATACATCCTGTTGAAGTCAGACGTTTACATGCACCTTCGCATAAATACAATTAAACTCATTTTTTCACAATTCCTGACATTTAATCCGAATAAAAATTCCCTGTTTTAGGTCAGTTAGGATTAGAGGTCGACCGATTAATCGGAATGGCCGATTAATTAGGGCCGATTTCAAGTTTTCATAACAAATCGGAAATCGGTATTTTTGGGCGCCGATTTCCGATTTTTTAAATTATTTTTTATACCTTTATTTAACTATGCAAATCAGTTAAGAACACATTCTTATTTTCAATGATGGCCTAGGAACAGTGGGTTAACTGCCTTGTTCAGGGGCAGAACAACAGATTTTCACCTTGCAACCGTACAGTTAACTAGTCCAACGCTCTAACCATTGCACTCCACGAGGAACCTGCCTGTTACATGAGTGCAGTGGAAGCCAAGGTAAGTTGCTAGCTAGCATTAAACTTATCTTGTAAAAAACAATCAATCATAATCACTAGTTATAACTACTAATCCAGTTTAGCAGGCAATATTAACCAGGTGAAATTGTGTCATTTCTCTTGCGTTCATTGCAAGCAGAGTCAGGGTATATGCAACAGTTTGTGCTGCCTGGCTCATTGTGAACTAATTTGTCAGAATTTTACGTAATTCTGACATAATATTGAAGGTTGTGCAATGTAACAAGAATATTTAGACTTAGGGATGCCACCAGTTAGATAAAATACTGAACGGTTCCGTATTTTACTGAAATAATAAACGTTTTGTTTTCGAAATTATAGTTTCCGGATTTGACCATATTAATGACCAAAGGCTCGTTCGTATTTCTGTGTGTTATGTTATAATTAAGTCTGATTTGATAGAGCAGTCTGACTGAGCAGAAGCAGGCCCGTAATCATTCATTCAAACAGCACTTTTGTGCGTTTTGCCAGCAGCTCTTCGCAAGCACAGCGCTGTTTATGAATTCAAGCCTATCAGCCTGATGGCTGGTGTAACCAATGTGAAATGGCTCGCTAGTTAGCTGAGTGTGCGCAAATACCGTTTCAAACGTCACTCGCTTTTAGATTTGGAGTAGTTTGCCACGGCTTTTGTGGAGCGATGGGTAACGCTGCTTCGAGTGTGGCTGTTGTCGATGTGTTCCTGGTTCGAGCCCAGGTAGGGGCGAGGAGAGGGATGGAAGCTATACTGTCACACTGGCAACACTATAGTGCCTATAAGAACATCCAATAGTCAAAGGTATAAGAAATACAATGGTATAGAGAGAAATAGTCCTATAAATACTATATTATCTACAACCTAAAACCTCTTACTTTGGAATATTGAAGTATCATGTTAAAAGGAACCACCAGGAACTTAAACGTTCACTTTTTTACACGGCACATATTGCATATTGGCACATATTACTTTTTTTAACCTTTATTTAACTAAGCAAGTAAGTTAAGAACAAATTCTTATTTTCAATGACAGCCTAGGAACAGTGGGTTAACTGCTTGTTCAGGGGCAGAACAACAGATTTGTACCTTGTCAGCTCGGGGACCTTTCGGTTACTAGTCCAATGCTCTAACCACTAGGCTACCCTGCCGCCCCAAGCTTTCTTCTCCAACACTTTGTTTTTGCATTATTTAAACCAAATTGAACATGTTTCATTATTTATTTGAGGCTAAATTGATTTATATTAAGTTAAAATCAGTGTTCATTCAGTATTGTTGTAATTGTCATTATTAAAAAAAATATATATATATATATATATATATATATAAAAAAAAAAAAATTGTCCAATTAAATCGGTATCGATCTTTTGGGTCCTCCAATAATCAGTATCGGTGTCCGCGTTGAAGAATCATAATCGGTCGACCTCTAGTTAGGATCACCACTTAAATTTTAAGAATGTGAAATGTCAGAATAATAGTAGAGAGAATAATTCATTTCAGCTTTAATTTCTCTCATCAAATTCCCAGTGGGTCAGAAGTTCACATACACTCAATTAGTATTTGGTAGCATTGCCTTTAAATTGTTTAACTTGGGTCAAACATTTTGGGTAGCCTTCCACAAGCTTCCCACAAGAAGTTGGGTGAATTTTGGCCCATTCCTCCTGACAAAGCTGGTGTAACTGAGTCAGGTTTGTAGGCATCCTTGCTTGCACACGCTTTTTCAGTTCTGCCCACAAATTTTCTGTAGGATTGAGGTCAGGGTTTTGTGATGGCCACTCCAATACCTTGACTTTGTTGTCCTTAAGCCATTTTTCCACAACTTTGGAAGTATGCTTGGGGTCATTGTACATTTGGAAGACCCATTTGCAACCAAGCTTTAACTTCCTGACTGATGTCTTGAGAAGTTGCTTCAATATATCCACATAATTTTCCTGCCTCATGATTTCATCTATTCTGTGAAGTGCACCAGTCCCTCATGAAGCAAAGCACCCCACAACGTGATGCTGCCACCCCGTGCTTCATGTTTGGGATGGTGTTCTTCGACTTGCAGGCCTCCCATTTTTCCTCCAAACAAAACGATAGTCATTATGGTCAAACAGTTCTATTTATGTTTCATCAGACCAGAGGACATTTATCGATTACCATGTGCAGTTGCAAACCGTTGTCTGGCTTTTTTATGGGGGTTTTGGAGCAGTGGCTTCTTCCTTGCTGAGCAGCCTTTCAGGTTATGTTGATATAGGACTCGTTTTACTGTGGATATAGATACTTTTGTACCCGTTTCCTCCAGCATCTTCACAAGGTTATTTGCTGTTGTTTTGGGATTGATTTGCACGTTTTGCACCAAAGTACGTTCATCTCTAGGAGACAGAACGCATCTCCTTCCTGAGCGGTATGACGGCTGCGTGATCCCATGGTCTTTATACTTGCGTACTATTGTTGGTACCGATGAACGATGTACATTCAGGTGTTTGGAAATTGCTCCCAAGGATGAACCAGACTTGTGGAGGTCTACAATTTTTTGGGCTGATTTCTTTTGATTTTCCCAAAGAGGCACTGAGTTTGAAGGTAGGCCTTGAAATACATCCACAGGTACACCTCCAATTGACTCAAATGATATCAATTAGCCTATCAGAAGTTTCTAAAGCTATGACATAATTTTCTGGAAATTTCCAAGATGTTTAAAGGCACAGTCAACTTAGTGTATGTAAACCTCTGACCCACTGGAATTGTGAAACAGTGAATTATAAGTTAAATAATCTGCCTGTATAATGCACAAAGTAGAAGTTCTAACCGACTTGCCAAAACTATAGTTTGATAAGAAATTTGTGGAGTGGTTTAAAAATAATTTTGAATGATTCCAACCTAAGTGTATGTAAACTTCCGACTTCAACTGTGTATATATGTGTATATATATATATTTCAATCCCAGGCTGTGTCACAACCGGCCGTGACTGTGAGTCCCATCGGGCGGCGCACAATTTGCTCAGCGTTGTCCGGGGTAGGGGATGGTTTAGCCGGGACGGGTTTACTTGGCTCATCGCACTTTAGCAACTCCCTGTGGTGAGCCGGGCTCCTGCGGGCTGACTTCGGTCGTCAGTTGAATGATGTTTCCTCCGACACATTGGTGCAGCTGGCTTGCGGATTAAGTGGGTGGGTGTTAAGGAGTGCAGTTTGGCGGGTCATATTTCAGGAGGACACATGACTCGACCTTCGCATATTTGAGATTCTTGAAAGTAGCCACCCTTTGCCTTGATGACAGCTTTGCACAGTCTTGGTGTTCTCTCAAAACCAGCTTCATGAGGTAGTCAACTGGAATGTATGTCAATTAAACAGGTGTGCCTTGTTTAAAGTGAATTTGAGGAATCCAAGTCCATATTATGGCAAGAACAGCTCAAATAAGCAAAGAGAAACGACAGTCCATCATTAATTTATTAAGACAATACGGAACATTTCAAGAACATTGAAAGTTTCTTCAAGTGCAGTCTCAAAAACCATCAAAAGCTATGATGAAACTGGCTCTCATGAGGACCACCACAGGAAAGGAAGACCCAGAGTTACCTCTGTTGCAGAGGATAAGTTCATTAGAGTTACCAGCCTCAGAAATTCCAGCCCAAATAAATTCTTCACAGAGTTCAAGTAACAGACACATCTCAAAATCAACTGTTCAGAGGGGACTGTGTGAATCAGGCTTCATGGTCAAATTGCTGCAAAGAATCTACTACTAAATGACACCAATAAGAAGAAGAGCACGGTGGAAATCTGTCCATTGTTCTTATGAGTCCAAATGTACGATTTTTGGTTCCAACCACCGTGTCTTTGTGAGACGCAGAGTAGACGAACGGATGATCTCCGCATGTGTGGTTCCCACCATCAAGCATGGAGGAGGTGGTGCGATGGTGCTTTGCTGGTGACACTGTCAGTGATTTATTTAGAATTCAATGCACACTTAACCAGCATGGCTACCACAGCACAATGACCTAACACACCTTCAGCCTGTGTAAGGGCTATTTGATCAATAAGGAGATTGATGGAGTGCTGCATCAGATGACCTGGCCTCCACAATCACCCGACCTCAAACCAATTGAGATGGTTTGGGATGAGTTGGACCGCAGAGTGAAGAAAAAGCAGCCAACAGCAGCTCAGCATATATGGGAACTCCATCAAGACTGTTGGTAAAGTATTCCAGGTGAAGCTGGTTGAGAGAATGCCAAGAGTGCACAAAGCTGTCATAAAGGCAAAGGGTGGCTACTTTGAAGAATATAAAATATATTTTAATTTGTTTAACAGTTTTTTGGTTACTACATTATTCTATACGTGTTATTTCATAGATTTGATGTCTTCACAATTGTTCTACAATGTAGAAAATAGTACAACTCAAGAAAAACCCTTGAATGAGTAGGTGTGTCCCAACTTGACTAATACTGTATTTATAGCTCCATTATCTTTTCTACATTCTTTATATCTGGTTTAGTCATTTAAGTTAACACTGAAAACATGTAGAAAAAATATATAGGTTTTATCATATTGTTTTGGAGTGTAGGCAACGATTTAGCAGCGGTAGCCTTTATGTAAATGGAGCTATTTATGTAAATGCATAGGCAACCACAAACAGTTGCAAAAGTCTCTGGATAAGAGCCACTTATTTTTTACATATTTTTTTATTAACATATTGAACTATAGATTAAAAAAACGATTTATGCTGAGTAAATTGAATCTCTGCAGTTCAGCACATACACTTTCCTGTCTCACTGTTTTTCAGACAGACAAAAGTATAAGCTATGATTTTCTAAAAGGAATTTCATTATT
Organism: Oncorhynchus nerka; assembly: GCF_034236695.1. Classification (NCBI taxonomy): domain Eukaryota; kingdom Metazoa; phylum Chordata; class Actinopteri; order Salmoniformes; family Salmonidae; genus Oncorhynchus; species Oncorhynchus nerka. The sequence goes on from NC_088422.1 coordinate 75,420,839, forward strand.
TGGCTAACAAATTTCATTGGAACTAAAACACTCTTGTAAAAGGACATAGTACTTGTTATGTATTTAAATTCAGGTAAGGAGAAGGTGTAACACGGGAGGCCATTTTAATTCCACAAGGGGGAGTGTGGTGAGACTGCAGTGGCCACCTAGTTTTTCCCTGCTAAAGCAGTAGTGGATCTTTCCCTGGACATCCAGTTGACGGCTCATTAATCTGCCCTGGCGGAGGTCCCCAATTCTGGCACCAGAGAAAAGGATTCCCCACACCTTGTCCTCACTCTTGCAATTCCAGGGCCACAACAACAAGACGGGGGATTCCTGGCAGCATAAAAACAAAGAAATCACTTCCTGCCCGTGGAGCCACCGGGATGTCCTCTGTGAGTGGGCGTGTGAAAACGGGGAGTGTGAAAACGGGGGGGGCAGAGAAACACTCACCCACTATCATCTGTGGGCTAGTAATGAGGGATGCTGGAGGATAAAAATCTATTGCAGTGGTCGTGGGTGGACCTGACAAAAAGACAAAACACTCAACAATATTGAGTTCCGGGGCTGGGCGACAGGCTTTTAGTCCATACATTTTGAAAAGATGTGTCTTTTCCTAAGAGTGATTGGGGAGGTCGTGAATGGGGGCTGGATAAATGGTTCAACTTGCTGAGAAAGAATAAGTTTTCTTTTTAAACATTGTATAAAAGCTATGTTCTACACTTGCAGAGAACACTTGTACAAGACAGTTTTCTTCATTGTTTCATTCAAACAATTAGGTTACAACAAAGGGTGTGTCAGGGATGATGCAGGGGGTTTCATCAAGACTATTAACTTAGCCTGAGTAATAAAGCCTATTTGTACCATCAGCCAGGGTATACCACGGTGATTTATGATTACTGACTGATGGGCTAGGAACAGAGATACTCTCTGTATGTTCCTAGCTGACGGGGCAGCCCTGACATTATGTTTTGATGCTGACTGACACTACCTTCTCAAGTGTATTATGCTCAGTCTTTAAACTAATGACTTGCAAGTATCAAAAGGAGTGACAGAGAAGGGGGATAACGTACATCAGGTGGACTTTTAAAATATGGCCATCCTATTCATTCATTTCAAAATCTTAGTGGCACTTTGTTAATGTTAGTCATCTTCTGACACCTTCTTACCCTGATTCAATTTGATTTATTTGAGTCATTTTCACAGCAATAAGCAGCCATAAATCCTGTTCCTCCATGTAAATAAAATACCCTATCCTCCAGCTCCTCCTGTCTTGAGTAAAGTAATAACCTCCAGGTCAGGAAAAGCTTGATTCTGCCCTGAGAAAAGGATATCCTTCTCCAAGCCCCCTACCTCGACCACCGTCTCCCACATCACGGTTTATAACCACCTTTAGGCCTCACACTGCCCATTATTCAATTAGCCAAATGCTAGAATTGAATCAAGATGACGATAATTAGGTTAAAATGGTTATCCGGCTGGCTAAGCACATTCACGTTCAAGGTGAATAGAAAAATATTCAATTGTACAAACTCTAATCTTTTAAGAGCTAATTTGGTGGTTAATAAGGCCAATCTAGTTTGGGTAATTTATGGTTGATGGGCAGGGAAGGAAGGCCAGCAGGAGAGCAACACTGTGGCTGCTTGAGATAAAGCTCATTTCTGGAGTATAAAAAAGGTTTTACAAGGTCCATCTCTAGACTTATCAACCATCTCTAGATTGATCAGCACAATTAAGACCTAAGCCCATAACCTTATCGTCATTTTTGTAAGTAGTACAATCACTTGTTATTTTAAAGGCTTTGCATGTGCATCACTACTAGCCCTGACAGTGTGAGAGAAATGTGGGGAAATATCACAGTCCACCTGTGTAGATATCTGCGCTGGACTTCATGCGTGGGAGGCAGCGGGACATGAAAGGCTGCATTGCCATTTACCCACTTTGGTGTAATTGCAGCATTTGCTCTCAGATACCCATCATCTCCCTAAGTGCTCCATTCATACACACTATGCTTAGCCTGACAAGAGCAACTACGCAGGGTTGATTGCTTTACAATAGCAGATCAAAATATTAATCTGACTCAGTTCAGTGATTTAAGTGAGTATTTGGCTAACATGGAGTGTGGGTTTCCTCCCAGTCATTGACTTGTCAGTGAAACCCCCACTTAAACAAACAGGGTCTGTGATTACACTACCTAGCTGCTCTACAGGACAGCTGATGAAAACAGAGTGCAGACACCTGATTGCCTGACTGGTTCATTAACAGAAATGGCGGGGGGATTTCACATGGAGAATCTCTACCATAAAAATGTATATTGTAAGACCGTTTAAAGTGTTTACATGTGCCGTCATTACTACATGGAAATGTAAACACAAAAACTAAATGGTTTGTAGCTGTTTATTTACATGTGTACCTTGACCAAGGCTGCTATTACATATAGCCTAATAGACCACATGAATGAATAAACATTGTATTTATGTTTGTGAGACCTTACATTTCAGTTTATAAACAGTTGCCATTGTCGTTGCAATGTTCCAGCGAGCAGTCTGAACATGACGCATTTCAAATCTCCATCAAAGAGAAATTACAGTAAGAGCTGGATTCAATCAAGCATGCCAAAGTAGGCTTAGTGTTTATGTAGTTTCTATTTACACAGCTAGCCTACTTTCTGCACACACAAGTATCTCAGTCTGAAAGTTGAAGGTAAGATGGATGTGCAGTACCCAAAACATTCTGCTAATGTATTTGAGTATGGGGGAGGGGACCGAGTATGCCAATATGTATATACTGTAATGCTGGTTTGACAATGTTGCTACAAGTGTAATTACAGCAGCATACACACACAAGTAAGCACAACTTAAAGGGCCAATCTGTGACTACTACATCCCACATGGCCATTTAAATGAATGATGTATACCCACTGGTTCTTGAAGAATATATCTTATAAATTACTCAAAAGCTTAGTTCAACTGTCATACCCCATCAGAACCCAAATTATTGCCTAAACTTGTTTGTAAATAATGTCATTATAAACACAGTATGGCCTCAAAACATGGCCAAAACGCAAATGTTGCATCATGGATAGTCAGTCCATACATAGCTCTGTCTATGAATTTGAGAGTGGTTACATTTCTTAAGCCCCATCCCTCAGCATTTTACCAAAACAGTGGCAGGGTGTCTTTATTATTGTTTAAACAGCAGATTGCTGCTTTAACGTAAAGTATTACAGCTTTTAATTACTGTGCTACATTGCCGGTCTTTCAGCTTTTAATAAATTCTATTTCAGCATTTGGGGGTGAAGCACAAACTGTATAAAGCAATACTGTAATATATATGCAACTAGGCTACACCCTAGATTGACAGGCTCTATGTGCAGTGACTAGAATTACATAAAAAAATCTATCTAACACTTGTTTTTAATGGCAAGCTCTTGGCTAGCTTTATTGGGACAGTTGGCCAATGGGCGGAGAGTGAAGGAGTTACAGTAAGAGGCGCTAAAGTTCAGGCAGGAGTGTTGCAGGCAGCACTCTATGTCCTGCCAACAGCCTTACGGTGGCACAATGCCTGACTAAGTTGTTGACCCATGGCCCCCACCTGCCCTGTCCGTGCAGCATCTCTCGGCCACCCAGGGGGCCCATCAAGTCTCCCTCCGCACTGCCCACCAGAAACAGAAGGCCTTTGACTTATGCCCATCTGTCCTGGTAGTATGTATGGGAAAGCAAAGGTAGTGGGATCCTGGTGACTTAATGTGCCCTCTCAAGAGAAGTAGCCCATCTTATGAACTGAGAAGTGAAGTTTGGCCACAAACGATTCATCATGGGGTAAAAACAGGCTAAATGCACAACAAACCTTACCTGCTGTTCCATAGAATATTTAAACATCAAGGGCTCACTAAGAAAAGGTGGGTTGACACACACACACAGTGCGTTAGAGAAGAAAGACTTACCTGGCCAGGTTGAATATCTAAACATTGGAGCACTTCTAAGCATGACAGGTGTGTGCAGTGTCTGTTCAGCCAAGATGGTGGAGTCATCTTTACGTCTGTCCTGGTGACCAGGCTCCATGGGAGCAAAGCCAGAGTAAGACAACCTACTCCCCTTCCATGGCTGGCTGACTCTACAAGCAGCATCAAGAGCAACCCTCCATGATGATCTCAAGGTGGGACAAGCAGACACATGCTGGCATGCCATGGTCTGAAGAGAATTGGAAGGGCACAGACATGATGAGAGTGACATGACAAACACACAGCAACTTTGTAAGATACTATTCTAGCTAGTGGCTAATGCAATAAATGCCACTAATTGTGGATGGCAGAAAGAATGGTATTAGCGAGCTAAAAAAATGTAGCTAACATTTCTGGCTAAGCTAGCTAGGTATCAGAAAATATGAAGCATTGATCCGTTTTTTCGATCTAGTTATCCAGCTACAGTAAATACCTAGCTACTTAGCAAAGTACACAGTAAACCAAATCAAAGTGGGCTCCAGGACATCTTTTTACACTAGAGTGCAGTACTCAGTAGAAGATCACGTTGAAGAGAGCTATCTAATTTCAAAGTGGAGAAGTGCGAAATGATTTGTGTAGCTACTAGCGTTAGACAGCTAATAGCTAGCTATTCTCAGGTGCATATTCATAGAAAACTATCGGGGAAAAGTGTTCGGATATGTGCGTTCCGTTCAGCTGCAGTAATTTAGCTAGTTAGTAGCTAGTGTTACAACACCTTGAATAACTTGCAACTGGACGATGCAAATTGTATTTAGGACATTGGTCTTAGCGCAATAGTATACTTACTTTCTTATGTTAGCTATGTGTCATAATGGTTTCAATTACATGATAAAACATTATTTTTTGCTAGATAATAGCTGGCATACGAACAGAGTTTTTAAACCACTTCCTCCACCAGTACTGCAATCAAGTGACTGCAACACCAAGCTCACCGACGTCACCCAAGGTGCATAGCCAATCAGCTGTTGCGAAGGAAAAGGGGGCTTGTTTTTGAAAAGACGCGCTGGTCTTGGGAGAAAAAGTAGCAGTGGCAGTACTTGCTAGCGAGCTACAATTGCAAATGTGAAACAATTATAGTCAAAGGTAGGCTGTGGGTGTATTATACTTCGCTCCAGAACATACGTAATGTTTATGATGTATTTTACAACTCGCAGCACTTGCTGTTTTCGCTCGGAGGTGAGCTTATATGACTCTTTGTTGACTGCTAATGTTAGCTAGCCACAAGAAGGCACTACGGGCGACGAGACACGAGACAAGTCGCCCTGTTCTTTATGTAACAACATATTTGTATATATTCACTGCTTAAAATGTAACGTCGAATGCAAGTAGTTAGCTATGTTATTACTTATTAAGCTGGAGACTCTTACCTCTCTCACTAGCGTTAAGCACCAGCTGTCAGAGCAGCTCACAGATCACTGCACCTGTACATAGCTCATCTGTAAATAGCCCATCCAATCTACCTCATCACCATACTGTATTTATTTATTTATCTTGCTCCTTTGCACCCCAGTATCTCAACTTGCACATTCATCTTCTGCACATCCTACCATTCCAGTGTTTAATTGTTATATTGTAATTACTTTGCCACCATGGCCTATTTATTGCCTTACCTCTCTTATCCTACCTCATTTGCACATATAGATTTTCCTACTGTATTATTGTTTGTATGTTTGTTTATTCCATGTGTAACTCTGTGTTGTTGTATGTGTCAAACTGCTTTACTTTATCTTGGCCAGGTCGCAGTTGCAAATGAGAACTTGTTCTCAACTAGCCTACCTGGTTAAATAAATAAATACAAATTATGTCTGGCCATGCCCAATTCCCCAAAGCCTGGTCTCTGCTCCACTCCAATGGAGTATATCTGAAACATCCTTCACTGTGGAGTTTAGTCAGCTAAAGCATCTTCCTTGTGCTCTCTCAACTAGATCAATACACAATAAGAAGAGTCATGGACGTGTGCAGCCATGTCAAAGTGGTTGTTCGTGTGCGGCCAACTAATGACAATGAGAAGTGCGAGAACTTCAGAAATGTGGTCCAAGTTGTGGACAACCACATGCTAATATTTGACCCCAAGGAACAGCATATGACATCTTTCGGGGGACCAAGAGTTCAAAACAGAGATGTCAACAAGAGAGCCAATAAGGACCTGAAATTTGTCTTTGATAATGTTTTTGGGGAGGATTCTTCTCAGGTGGATATCTTTGAGAACACCACTCAAAGGATACTTGATGGAGTGTTGAATGGCTTTAACTGTACAGGTAATAAAATAGGCTTGAGCCTACTAATCTTTACAGGACTACACCGTTTGATTAGTAGGCCTATGACTATGTGCACATTGAGACAGACGTGAAAAGTGTTGCAAATAACTTAATTTAAATTAATGTCATAGTACAGAGGACCATTATAGAAATAGTCATTAGTATACTACAGTAGCCAACATCTTTGTACCCCATTTAGCAGTTAAATTCCAATAGATTTGGTGTCACATTTAAACCTACCAAAATCAGATTTATTTGAAGTGGAAGTTTTGATCATGTTTGATTACTAATCCCTCTCTGAAATGTTGCAGTCTTCGCTTATGGCGCAACAGGAGCAGGCAAGACACACACCATGTTGGGCTCAAGCAATGACCCGGGTGTGATGTATCGCACCATGACAGAGCTCTTCAACCGTATGGATCAAGTCAAGGAAGAGAAAATATTCGATGTAGCATTTTCTTATCTTGAGGTGACTGGTTTCATCTGTCTGATTTTACAAGTAATACATTTACACAGAAATCAAGGAATAATCTTCCTCCATCATACCTGGGAATTAAAGAAACACATTTTATTAATGAACAATCAGAATTTAAATTGCCAAAAGAATCCAGCCAAGTTCTTGTCATAACTGGTTTTCAGGTCTATAATGAGCAGATCCGGGACCTCTTGGCTAATGTGGGCCCACTTGCAGTGAGGGAGGACCCATCGAATGGAGTGGTTGTCCAAGGCCTTACTCTGCACCAGGTTAGTGATCGACAGGTTATTTGTTGTCTGTCAGGTGTGTTTGTTGTCCTTTTTTCCCTAGTTGAATGAATTTACATCTATTTTTAATGGACGTGTACTGATTTTATTTGTTTAAAAGTATTCATGTGACCTATTTTGTAGCCTAAGTCTGCTGAGCACATCCTTGAAGCTTTGGATTATGGCAATCGGAATAGAACGCAACACCCCACTGACATGAATGCCACCTCGTCACGGTCCCATGCTGTATTTCAGGTATGCTATTTCAATGGAGTGGTGTCATCTACCTTTCCTCCTTTACCAGACAGCAAGCAGGTTTACCCACTGCAGTCACTGAACAGGTGAAGATGAAATTGTTGGTGTTCTTGTCCCACTAGATTTACTTGAAGCAACAGGACAGGACGGCCAGCCTTAATCCAAATGTCCGTGTGGCCAAAATGAGCCTGATTGACCTCGCTGGCTCCGAGCGAGCAAATGCCACTAACGCAAAGGGAGCACGTCAACGGGAAGGCGCTAACATCAACCGTTCACTCCTTGCCCTGGGAAATGTCATCAACGCTCTGGCTGACCCTAAGGTATGTGTAAAGCATCTTGATGCATGTTTCTCATTGAATATGACAAATTATTCAAAGGAAATGTTTCTGCTCACAGAATTCAATATAATTCAAAAAGGTGGTTGATCTTTTGACAATAACACCCACAGGCATTTCTGTGAGACTCGTAAGCAATGTTGAGCAGGCCTTGGTGCTGCTTCCTCACCACTGAGAATACACAAATTTATGTCTAGATTTAATACTAAGACAGGTGTGTCAAACTAATTTTGCCCTGGGGGGCGCATTCGGTGTTCGAAGTCCAGAGGGACGCACTGAAACTTATATTTCCTTGCCATCAACATTTGCTAAAGATAGTCCTCTATCCATCATTTTTGGAATTTTCAATGCTCCCGGATTGTCTGGCTTTCATTTCTGGGATTATTAGCCGTCTGGACACAGTCAAGAAACGGTATGAATGTAGGATCATTATCATTTCTACACAGTTTCCATTTGGTTTTAGTCATTTTAAACTATTGAGTTCATTCCCCCCCACACACTTTTATCCAAAGCGACTTAGTCATGTGTGCATAGATTTTATTTATGGGTGGTCCCGGTAATTGAACCCACTACCGTGGTGTTACAACTGATTGCATATGTTTATCTCACTGGTGAATGGTGTTAGGGTTATCCTTTGCTGTCGTTCATTTTCACTGTGCCAGTTGATTTCTGTGGTCACTGCATTTTTTAAGATGATTTTTTTCTTGTGGATTTTTAGGTCGGCCTAGTCTAATTTATTCTGCCTTCATTTTGTTTGTATGTTGTTTAATTGATTGTAATTTTACATCACACTGGCAGCAATACTCCCCTGCTCTGTCATTGCCAGAAAAAAAGTGAGCAGCTCCCTGTGACTCAAGGAGCCTTGCTTGGTCTGTTAGCAAGCCAAGTATTTGGATAATATTTCATTCCAGTTGCATACATTAACCTGTCACTGAGTCTTTTTGGTTTACCACTGACCCTGGGGATTCCACAAGCAGGCCACATGCATTTAGGAAATGCTGCACAAACATGCCACGCAGTACCAAAATGTATTTTTATTATGGCACCATTGCTTTAGGGAATGATACCTTGATGTCCCAGCTAGGACTGGTCCCATGGCCATGAATTGCAGTTGCACATTTAGCCTTTGTGGTTTTCTCCATTGGCCCATTTCCTCTCTCTCTCTCGGGCTGTACATTGTAAATCCTGCTCTGACGAAAGACTCATTTTGCTTAATTGGGACAACCTCCTTTTAGCTGCAAACTTTGAGCTCCCATAGGATCAGCTGGAAATATAAGGGTTTCCTGGTTCCAGATGTAGGTTTCGGCCAGGGAGAACAGCTGGCCAGCCCCCAGCCCATTGCAGATCACTTTTCCTCTGCAAGTGCCTGGTAATTCCTGCCATTTGAGTCTCCATGCGACTGTGACTCACCTGAACAGATGTAATGTACTCAAGACGCATCTGTGCCATTAGTGAAGCCAGGCTGAATTCAGACCTAGCACATTCACACCAGCAGAAGATAATCTGCTTGGGCGTTTTCATTTTCTATAGAAATGAAAGGTATCTATCTGCCAGAAACCTGTTTATGGAAACAAATAGTTACCGTTTGCCAAAGTAAAAATACGAATGTGTATATACAAAACATTAAGAATACCTTCCTAATATTGAGTTGCACCCCACACCCCGCACTCAGAACAGCCTCAATTTGTCAGGGCATGGACTCTACAAGATGTCGAAAGCGTTCCACAGGGATGCTGGCCCATGTTGACTCCAATGCTTCCCACAGTTGGCTGGATGTTCTTTGGGTGGCGGACCATTCTTGATGCACACTGGAAACTGTTGAGCATGTAAAACCCAGCAGTGTTGCAGATCTTGACACAAACGAGTGTTTCCTGGCACCTACTACCATACCTCGTTCCAAGGCACCTAAGTATTTTGCCTTGCCCAGTCACCCTTTGAATGGCACACATACACAATCCATCTCTCAATTGTCTCAAAGCTTAAAAATAATGATTTAACCTGTCTCCTCACCTTCATCTACTCTGATTTTGAAGTGGATTTAACAAGTGACTTCAATAAGGGATCATAGCTTTCACCTGGTCAGTCTGTCATGGAGGCAGCAGGTGTTCTTGATATTTTGGACATTCAGTGTATGACTGTACTAAAATGGCCCCCTATACAGCCTTATTAGTGTGTTGTCCCATTGTCACTGGACATTTACTGTATGAGTCCCAAGGGGTCATAGGACTGTGGTCAATTGCATTTTAATGCAAGCAAGAGGGAATTAATTGGTATTTTATGTTCTATGAGGTTTGTCAGACCTTTACCAATCCCAAACCTGAATGTGTAGGCCTAACCTTTTCCTGTTTTGCACTTTTACTCTTTTCTCAGGCTAATGTTGATTTTGCTTGATTTATTATAGCAGAGTAAGAAAGCCCACATTCCATACAGGGACAGCAAGCTAACACGACTCCTTAAAGATTCTCTTGGCGGGAACTGCAGGACGGTCATGATTGCCAACATTAGCCCCTCCTCCAAATCTTATGACGACACCCACAACACACTGAAATACGCCAACCGGGCCAAAGAGATCAAATCATCGGTCAGTAAACTACTCACCCATCCCAACAATGTTATAGGATTTATTTAGGCCTCTTTGGCTGTGTTTTTAAAAGCCAAACATGAGTTCAGAGGTGGTTTTGATAGGGAAACTTGTACTACATGGCATTTCTTACAATATTTCTGTTTGTAATGCCTCTCTTTCTCATTCCATACGTTTTTACATGCATCTACCTGTTCTTTAGCTCAAGAGGAATGTTGTCAGCTTGGACAGTCACATCGGCCAGTATGCAGTGATATGCGAGAGGCAGCGAGAAGAGGTAATATAATATGAAACACCAATCTCTACTACGTAGACTGGAGGCCCTTAGGTTCCGAAAATGTGTGGACATACATTTCACATTTTATCAACAGTTTATGCTATTTCAGATCATTCAGTTGAAGAAGAAGTTGAAAGAGTATGAGGAGAGGAAGATGGACCCTCTTGTTCCTGGAGTCTCTAATACTATTTCCAGTCAGAACCAAACAGAGATTCACAAGTAGGTACTTATTTCTTGTACCAATGTGCATGCAACAACCAAAAGGCAAAACTTGTATTTATACAGTAATACAAGTTATGTTATGCATAATATGCAACCACACTTGAGTGTCCTTTAAACTTGTACACTTTAATTGAAATCCATAGATAATTTATCATGTTGAGGGAAAGTACAAAGCCCAAGGACCTGGGCTTTGGGTGGAGAGTTTGCTCTGCATTTTTGATAGGGGAAGCTGTGAGCCACATAAAAAATAAAACTACACATATAATATATCGGTATTAGTTAAAAACGTCCTTCCTTCACTCCCCTCCAAGGGCTGCAGTGGCGTCTGTTTAAAAAGGGAGAGAGGGAAAGGGAAGGGGGGGTGGAGCTGAATGAGTCTCATTCCCACGCATTTCATTCACCGGCATCAGAATTCACAACTCGCACAATGTGAGGCTCTGAAGAGAGGCAGCATGCTTCTCACACAATTAAAAATTCATCAGTCTGGCAAGGCCACGGCGGCTCCTACGTCACAGGGGTTACATTGGAGATTGCAGTCACATTTCAGCGGCTGCTCTCCACTGTCTGTTTATTTATTTACCTGCATATCCCTCTTCCTTTACCAGAATGAGACATTGTTGCAATGCCTCTGCCTTATTGGGTGAAAGCTGCTGAGGGTGGTCCAGGGCAACTGCCTTATTGGGTGAAAGCTGCTGGGGGTGGTCCAGGGCAGCTGCCTGATTTGAACACTGTTCAACCTGTTGAGTTGTACAATAACATGACATAGGATTTTTACTTGAGAAAATTTTATTTTTTATAAACCTTTGCCCTCCATTATTAAGCAAGGACTCCATTTAACAATAACTGGCTGGTTGCCCCTTTTTCTGGACAGGGTGTCAGAGTCCCTACAGAGCATTTTCTCCAGCCGTACTCAGATCAGGAGGGAGCACCTTGTTCTGGAGCGGCAGCTCAAGGAGAACGAGTTACGTCAGCGCCACAGCGAGGAGTGCAACCAGCAGGCCCAGCTCTTCAGTGCCAAAGACAAGACTGAGAAGGTCTGAAAAGGGCCCTGCTTATCACCATGTCATTTTAGCCAGAAAATGGTCCCAGAAGGAGCATGTCTTTTATGATGTACCAGTGATAGATGGATGTTTAAAGTGCATACACTCCTTTGTCATATCCAAATCTGATAGGCTCTGTTGTTGAATAGGCCACCTGCAAGCACGAGCGCAAGCTGGCTTCCCTGCTCACACAGCAGCAGCACATCCGCAAGAGGCTGAAGGAGGTTGAGCTGTGCTTCCTTGAGAATGAGGGCTGGCTGCACCGCGTGGAGAATGACGTGAAGCTACTGAGACAGGACTCCCAGCCACCAGTGGTGAGGCAACTGCTGGAGGGGTCAGGAGATATGGAATCACTTGACCCAGGGGTGGTGTTAGAGTGGTGTGGTATATGGGTTATTTTGTTCATGTACTGGTAGGGGAGATGTAGAGGAAGATGGTCCCTCCAGGATTCTGTGATAGTGTTTTTATTTTATTTATTTTTGCTAAATCAACAATTCCCTGCATATTATGTGAGGGTTTGCAAATTTGACCAATCACCGCACTATTTCTTCATAAAACAGTAAAAATATTGCTATATTAATCGCTTAAAGCTGACCCATCACCGCAGTACAAAAAGAGGGCTCACAATTCAAATCAAATTGTATTTGTCACATGCGCCGAAGTTCTTACTTTACAAGCCCTTAACAAACAATGAGGTTCAAGAAATAGTTAAGAAAATATTAACTAAATAAACTAAAGTTTTCAACAACAAAAAGTTACACAATAAATAACAATAACTAGGCTATGTACAGGCGGTACCCGTACAGGTTAGTCGAGGTAATTTGACCATATAGGTAGGGGTAAAGTGAAGATGCATAGATAATAAACAGCGAGTAGCAGCAATGTAAAAACAAAAAGGAGGGGGTCCATGTCAATTGTCTGGGTGGTCATTTGATTAAATGTTGAGCAGTCTTATGGCTAGATGTTGTTAAGGGGTCTTTTGGACTTAGACTTGGCGCTCTGGTACTGCTTGCTGTGCAGTAGCAGAGAGAACAGTCTGTGACTGGAGTCTGACAATTTTTGGGGGCCTTCCTCTGACACTGCCTAGTATATGGGTCCTGGACGGCAGAAAGCTTGGCCTCAGTGATGTATTGGGCCATATGCACTACCCTCTGTAGCGCCTTCGGTCGGATGCCGAGCAGTTGCCATACCAGGCGGTGATGCAACCGGTCAGGATGCTCTCGATGGTGCAGCTATAGAACTTTTTGAAGATCTGGGGACCCATGCCAAATCTTTTCAGTCTCCTGAGGGGGAAAAGGCATTGTTGTGCCCTCTTCACAAGTTTCTTGGTGTGTTTGTACCATGATAGTTTGTTGGGTATGTCCACGATCAGTTCCTTTGTCTTGCTCACGTTGAAGGAGAGGTTGTTGTCCTGACACCACACTGCCATGTCTCTGACCTTCTACCTATAGGCTGGCCGTCGTTGTCGTAATCAGGCCTACCTACCACTGTCATTGGGAAACTTAGTGCTTACAGCCCAACACCATGCAGGACATTTGGCATTTGCCAGAGAACACCAAGATGGGAAAATTTGCCACTGGCGCCCTGTGCTCTTCACAGATGAAAGCAGGTTCACACTGAGCACATGTGACAGACGTGACAGTCTGGAGACGCCGTGGAGAACGTTCTGCTGCCTGCAACATCCTCCAGCGTGACCGGTTTGGCGGTGGGTCAGTCATGATGTGGGGTGGCATTTCTTTGGGGGGCCGCACAGCCCTCCATGTGCTCGCCAGAGGTAGCCTGACTGCCATTAGGTACCGAGATGAGATCCTCAGACCCCTTGTGAGACCATATGCTGGTGCGGTTGGCCCTGGGTTCCTCCTAATGCAAGACAATGCTAGACCTCATGTGGCTGGAGTGTGTCAGCATTGATGCTATGGACTGGCCCGCCTGTTGCCCAGATCTGAATCCAATTGAGCACATCTGGGACATCATGTCTCGCTCCATCCACCAACGCCACGTTGCACCACAGACTGTCCAGGAGTTGACGGATGCTTTAGTCCATGTCTGGGAGGAGATCCCTCAGGAGACCATCCGCACCTCATCAGGAGCATGCCCAGGCGTTGTAGGGAGGTCATACAGGCACGTGGAGGCCACACACACTACTGAGCCTCATTTTGACTTGTTTTAAGGACATTGCATCAAAGTTGGATCAGCCTGTAGTGTGGTTTTCCACTTTAATTTTGAGTGTGACTCCAAATCCAGACCTCCATGGGTTGATAAATTTGATTTCCATTGATAATTTTTGTGTGATTTTGTTGTCAGCACATTCAACTATGTAAAGAAAAAAAGTATTTAAAAATAACCTTTCATTCATTCAGATCTAGGATGTGTTATTTTAGTGTTCCCTTTATTTTTTTGAGCTGTGTAGTTCAGGTGAACTATCCCTTTTAAATGTTATTTTCATCTCCCAGAGTACATTTTAGAAGGGATGGGAACAGGAATTTTACTCTATGCAACCTTTTTATTTTTTACTTCTGGTTTGTTTGTTTTTGCAAATACGTCTCAAATGTTGTTGTGACAGTTTGTTTTCTTCCATCTGTTCTGGTAATTAGGACTGTGCTTATTTTATTGCTCTTGTTCACTGGTGGATGATTGAGGTGAGTGGATCAATGATCTTCACGCATCCCTCACACAGCCAGTTACCTAAACCATGTAGATGTTTTTTTCCTCTTTCTCATCCCTCTTCTAGGAAGTGGCACAACAATGATTCATCCGCTTGTCAAATGTTCTCTCTGCTGTCGTTTCGTATACTCTTTTTACGTCAGAGGTGGATGACAGCTTTTTTTTTTTTTTTTTTACCCAGAAGACAGGTTCTCAGAGATGAAGCATGGCACAAAATAAACCCCTCAAGACTCATTGTCTTGTGCGTCACTGATGACTCCCTGCCAGCCTGTTCTCTAGCTGTGGTCAGGGTTACTCAATATGTTCCCTCGTGGTCATTTCCCTAGCTCTTCCACTTTCCCCTTTCCCCCTCAGGTACTCCAGAAGGACCTTCGCTGCCACAGGCTCCAGCTACAGGTAGAGGACCTCACGCAGCACATTGAGCAAATGACCCACCTCATCGGCATCCAGGACCAGGAGAACAAACAGACTAAAAAGTAGGTCATTTTTCTTTTACAGGGTTCAACACGTGATGTTATCACCATACCAACATTTGGACTTCAATACCGATATTCATTGTAGCATTTGATACTCTTTACCCCAGCAATACGACAGTGGAAAAATACCTCACTTCCTGTGTAAAACATGTGGCCAAGCCAACGCTCCAGCTGGAGAGCTACTTTTGTTCCTGTTGAGCAGCTTATTGCTGGAGTCTGATATGCTACAGCAGGGCTGGAACAAAAGCCTGGAATTACATATCAGAGTTGAATCATCCACCTGTATCCACTGAAGACAGAGAGTGGAAATGCAGTGATATTACCATAAGATGGCCTTAAGTCTTAAAGGGGTTTGTTAGACTTTTCAGACCTGTAAAGTGGACTTAAGTCAATCCGAGCCAGTACTCCACAACATCTGTTGTACAGATATTGCTACATGTTTTGGAAGGTATCTTCAGGCCTAATCCTACATGAATGGGAAAATATGGTCAGGTAGACACAGGCATATTAAGATGGGAATAATATTTATGAATAATTGAGTATGAGTAGTGACTCACACTGTACTATGTGAGTATGAATGGCTGTGTGCCATCCATACCTGTCATACATTACCTCCAGAGAATGTACAGTGTTGTTGTTGGTTACTTATATGAATTAGTGAATAGAGAGTATTAGTCTTTTGAATTATACTATACTAGGTGTTGCATACATAATGCAACAAAATTCACTTTGGCACCTTTTACACTATAAATTGTGATACTGACTCAACAGAACATCTTTTAAGCCTGAGTTTCATGCTTTCTTCTGTTCAGAATGGTGCACATGCTGCTGCCTGCCTACAGCAGGCAGTACTGGACGCTGAGGGGGTCGGGCCTGGTCACAGCTGCCGACGAGGCTGAGAACCAGGACCTGGAGCACCTGGTCTTCAGGGAGAGGGGTGTGGTGTGGGCCGATCAGGAGAAGGCAGGGGAGCAGAAGGACGAGGAGACCCAGGCTGAGGGTTCCAGGCTTAGGCCAGAGCTCGTACCCATCCTGTCATTTTCACACCTCATCTGTCCCCATCAAAACAGTCCCTGCAGTAGTAAGTCATGACTTCACACCTTATGTTGTCTTAAAAAACGCAGAATTGGCTTCAACTCCCAGTCACAACGATGACATGTAAATTCCCCCTGAGGGGTATACTATCATGCCCATTCTTTCTAGAAAATCTAAATATATTTTGGCAAGTTAGCTGGCCATTTATCTTGCTTTGTAGTATACCCCCCTGGTCGACTGTTTAATCATCTATTGTAGTGCTTTATTTTCAGGCCACCAGTGGCCATACAGCAATATCTGGTGGCCCTGGGCTATTGGGCTCTATTTACTGTTGATCATGGGAGCCTACACACACGGGAGCCACCATTCTCCAGGTCCTATCACACCCTGTATAACCCAGCACCAGTGCGCCATCAGGCCTCCTTTCATGACATTCAGCCCCTAGGAGACAATGGAGCGTGAACCAAAGCTGGCCAGCAATACTTAATTACTATGTTGCTGTCCATCATATGTCAGCAGGTGCACCCCGCATCTGTCCCCCTGTACTAGTCACATGCTTGTTTCCCTGTGTCTTTTATTTTGTGTTTTTGGCCCTGTCCACTTGTGCTTATAGTTGAGTGATATCCTGTAATTTGACCCTCCTTTCACAAGCCATGAGCACAAGTGTATGATACCAGATCTCAATAGGTCCCGTCCGTTTGTTCTATTCCCTCCGTTTTCACCTTGCAATGACTGTCCTGAAGACAACTGTTATTATTTATTTAAAGATACATTTATTGAAAGGCCCAGTGCAGTCAAAAATGTGATTTCCTGCATTTTATATACAGTATATATATATATATATATAGTGTTTAAGTGTTCCCTTTATTTTTTGGGAGCAGTGTATATATATATATATATATATATATATATATATATATATATATATTCACTGCTCAAAGAAATAAGGGGAACACTTAAACAACACAATGTAACTCCAAGTCAATCACACTTCTGTGAAATCAAACTGTCCACTTAGGAAGCAACACTGATTGACAATAAATGTCACATGCTGTTGTGCAAATGGAATAGACAACAGGTGGAAACTATAGGCAATTAGCAAGACACCCCCAATAAAGGAGTGGTTCTTCAGGTGGTGACCATAGACCAATTCTCAGTTCCTATGCTTCCTGGCTGATGTTTTGGTCACTTTTGAATGCTGGCGGTGCTTTCACTCTAGTGGTAGCATGAGACGGAGTCTACAACCCACACAAGTGGCTCAGGTAGTGCAGCTCATCCAGGATGGCACATCAATGCGAGCTGTGTCTGTCAGCGTAGTGTCCAGAGCATGGAGGTGCTACCAGGAGACAGGCCAGTACATCAGGAGACGTGGAGGAGGCCGTAGGAGGGCAACAACCCAACAGCAGGACCGCTACCTCCGCCTTTGTGCAAGGAGGAGCAGGAGGAACACTGCCAGAGCCCTGCAAAATGACCTCCAGCAGGCCACAAATGTGCATGTGTCTGCTCAAACGGTCAGAAACAGACTCCATGAGGGTGGTATGCGGGCCCAAAGTCCACAGGTGGGGGTTGTGCTTACAGCCCAACACCGTGCAGGACGTTTGGCATTTGCCAGAGAACACCAAGATTGGCAAATTCGCCACTGGCGCCCTGTGCTCTTCACAGATGAAAGCAGGTTCACATTGAGCACGTGACAGAGTCTGGAGACGCCGTGGAGAACGTCCTGCTGCCTGCAACATCCTCCAGCGTGACCGGTTTGGCGGTAGGTCAGTCATGGTGTGGGGTGGCATTTCTTTAGGGGGCCGCACAGCCCTCCATGTGCTCGCCAGAGGTAGCCTGACTGCCATTAGGTACCGAGATGAGATCCTCAGACCCCTTGTGAGACCATATGCTGGTGCGGCTGGCCCTGGGTTCCTCCTAATGCAAGACAATGCTAGACCTCATGTGGCTGGATTGTGTCAGCAGTTCCTGCAAGAGGAAGGCATTGATGCTATGGACTGGCCCGCCCGTTCCCCAGACCTGAATCCAATTGAGCACATCTGGGACATCATGTCTCGCTCCATCCACTAACGCCACGTTGTACCACAGACTGTCCAGGAGTTGGCAGATGCTTTAGTCCAGGTCTGGGAGGAGATCCCTCAGGAGACCATCCGCCACCTCATCAGGAGCATGCCCAGGCGTTGTAGGGAGGCCATACAGGCACGTGGAGGCCACACACACTACTGAGCCTCATTTTGACTTGTTTTAAGGACATTACATCAAAGTTGGATCAGCCTGTAGTATGGTTCTCCACTTTAATTTTGAGTGTGACTCCAAATCCAGACCTCCATGGGTTGATAAATTTGATTTCCATTGATAATTTTTGTGTGATTTTGTTGTCAGCACATTCAACTATGTAAAGAAAAAAAGTATTTAATAAGAATATTTCATTCATTCAGATCTAGGATATTATTTTAGTGTTCCCTTTATTTTTTTGAGCAGTGTATATTTCTACACTATGAAATTATGATAATTCCCTTTTATAGTTTAAGAAAAGACTGCCTAAATGTCTGCCTGTTTTGGCGGGATGGCATTTTGGCCTGCCTGGTGACATCACCAAGTGGTAAATGAGTTAATAAGAATGAGTTCCAGGGGCCTCCCGGGTGGCGCAGTGGTTAAGGGCCAGCTGTGCCATCAGAGTCCCTGGGTTCGCGCCCGGGAGGTCCGTGGGGCGACGCAAATTACCCAGAAATTATTTCATATTTAGATTTTTTTTTAATGGCTGCATTGAACTTTTAACCCCTTACACTTGTGGGCTTTGGATAGGGATAGAGCTAAATGTTTCTTACAGAAAAACAAACAAATATGGAAATGTATAGCCATGGTAGAAATTTAAAGGGAACTGTGAAGATTATGGGAAAATTATTAGACTAAAGGTTAGGCCAACCGTTCAGCTGACACGAGACTGAATCCAAACATTTCACTGTTGATTTTATGTGCATTTTTTAATTTACTGTAGTTTTTTTGCCGCATTTGTTTTTTAACTAAATCCGAAAATTCTCCCCGCAGTAACATGATAAGAATATTCTTGGGAAATTTGAGATGGGTGCAACAAAAGACAAAAACATTCAAAGGTTTGAGTGTGAGGTCTAACTGATGTTTCCAAGTGGCCACACACCTCAAGTGTGCACAGTTCCAAATTAGTTTCAATGCAGTTTTACGACTCAGAAGTCCTCAACTATACATTGCTTTTTTGAGCTCTCATAACTGTGCCGTTTAGGAATTAGAGCAAGCATACTTGTAGTTGTTTTATCTGGAATACAGCCCTGCATCCTCGCCTTTACAAAATTATTGTTGCTTACACAATCCAAAACAGTCAATTTTTCTAAATCACAATTTGGGTCAGGTGGGTGAAATTTGAGCGCTTGTTCTATTGCCAACATGACTAGCAAAATGATAAAAATAGGATCTTAGTGTTAGGCTTTCACAAAGCAGTTCAGAGAAACAGATTGTAATTTTGTGTGCACGGAATGGATGAGTAAATTCAAATGCGTGGTCCGCTGCAAATGTTTCCACAATACAACAAACTGGCTCATTCTGTTCAGGACAACCCAGGGTATAACACCATGGTGTTTTGTAACTGTACATCAAACATAGTAATCATACATGTTGACAATGTATATTACATGAGTTTTATGATATGGAAATGTGAAGTGCACATTGGGACTCATGGTTGTTAGGCTTGCTTGTATGACATCAAAGCAGTATTTATTATAATCCTTAGCATCTCATCTTTCAAAATACATAGAGTCCTTGCAATTTACAGCATTTCCCTCACTCAGACAGAACATTTTCTAAAGTTGCCAAATTTAGTGGAAGGGATGGGGGCAACTTCTTGTCGTGTGCGGTGCTCAAGTTCGGAACGAGAGCTGTGAAGTGCAGAGCCTGAGATCTGACATCATGTATAGCATTTTACTGTACAGCCATTACGTTCCAATTTAGGTGCTTATCAATGTCCAAATCTGCCATTTTCAACCCAAATGCAGATACAAGTGTAAAGGGCTACCCATTCTTTAACCAGGCAAGTGTACAACAGTAGATTTTGCTGCGCAGTTCATGATGACTATTCACATTTACCACAGCCAAATGCTGAGGCACGATTGTGTCTGTTCTATTGATAACTGTGCAGGCTGAGCTGTGATGCTAGTCATGCTGTGTGTTGTGCTGATAACTGGGGGGGTGGCATGGTATTCATGAAGGAGGCGGTGTTGTTGAACATACTGTTGTCTGTCACTCAGGTGCCGAGAAACATAAGAGGAGAGTCTCGCTGCGCCTTCAACCCAATCCATCATCGAAAGGTAAACCTGTCTTTACTCTCCCTCAGGCCTGCTAACCTGGTCATTAATCTAAAAGCTTGCCACATGGAATCCTTCATAGTGACAGTCCGAGGGGATCAAATATGTCCATCAAAGTCATCACTCCTGTGGTAAAAGCTCTGTTTCAGCTGTTAATTGTTCATCAGCAATTTCAGTTGTGCTAAAACTGGTTCCAGGATTCACTAGTATAAACTTAGGGTGTTAACAGAGAAGGCTTGTTTCAGAAGACCACAAAGACTGGAATGGTTAAAATAATGAACTGGCAATATTAAACATCCCCACTGTAGTGGTCAAACTGAAGTGCGACCATGAGTAATATTGATCTGTGGATTAAGTGTTTTTTATTGTTTTATTCCCACTGATCACTGGTGTTTAGTGTAACAACTTAGTTTCCCTTCTGCCAACCTCAAGAGATGATGGGACATCAATTGGCACTTCAACTGATTCTTAAGCGAGGAAAAATACAAAAAATAGGAATTCTGTAAATAAACTACAAAAACTATTCCGACATTAAATAGAATGTAATTTCCAGTTGTTCAGCAATGCGGACTTTCTGGTCTGGAACTAAAGATATTTTGTGAAAATGAAATGACACTTGAGACCCCTTGAGAAAAAAAAGGACTGGGAAAACCTTTAGGGAAGTACAATAAGGAAGTATGTGAAATATGGCCGTCCAAATTGTCTGTAATGATATTTTCTGCTGAACAGGTGGTCTACATTTGATTGAAACACATTGTGGGAAACGTCAGCTACATTTTTAAAGAAAACCACACCAGATGACCACGGCGCAACAGGAAATGGTTTAAAAAACACTTTTTACTAGGGCTGCCACAATTACCATTTAACCGTCATGAAAATAAAATAATCCTCATAACAGTTTTAAAACGTGTTTTTTGTGGAACAGCTGACTGAAGACTGGACAGCTGGGCATTTGTGCGGCTGAGTGTTTCTGGGGACGGCCAGGCATTTGTGCGGTTGAGTCTGTTTCTGCGGTAACATAGACTTAACTTAAGGGTTTATCATAGTCCAAAACCGGCACACATATACACTTCGGTTTTCTAGAATATTGGACCGTTAGCTTTCATACTTTTCTCATTCTCAGTGCAGCTCAAGCAGTTTCTCCAATTGTCAACAGATTCAAATGAATAGAGGATGCGTACCGGAGACGCGTTGGTTGGGAATTGTAGGAAGGTGTGTGTTCGGGCTTTGTGTCCCCTGCAGATGGTGGTCTCAGAGCCAGGTAGCTATGTCACAATGGGACACTGGACTATCACTTCTGTGTATGATTTACGCTTTTGATATGAAATAAGATCTTGTCCAAATCATGTTACCTGTTCGTGTGAAATCTTTGTTTTTTTCTGTGTTTGTGTAACTAGCATCAGAGCTTGAGTATGGAAATCCTCCCTATCCAACCTTTTTATTACTGCACCATCTCTAAGTGGATACGAGGGCAGGTCACCACACATGACCCTCTCAATAGGTTTCTGCACACCGCCAGTCCAATGCCTTGTACCCATCCCTTTATCTCCCTTCAGCACAGGATGGCCCACACAATTTCAATCTCTCTCCTGCAACCTCGTTCTGTGCCAGTCTTACTTGTTCCTGCTCGATCACTCTCTCCCTCCTTGCCCCCCTCCCCCTTTCCTCCATATCTTGTACTCAGTCAATCCAGCATCCAGCCCTCCCAACCCAGGCTGCTCAAACCTCATTCATGAAAATGCAAATTCAATGCAGTGAAAAGAAGGTAGGCAAGGCAAGCGTAAAACGCCCCTGCCCCGTCAGCAAGAACAGCAGCAGCGCTATAAAGAGGGAGGCAGCAGCCAAGCGACCCTAATACGGCGCTGTCTCCACCAGAAATAGCACCTCATGCATGTATTAATCCTACAAGCCAAAAATATGTGATTGAAAGAACTTGGCTGCCATTTATTGCCGGGCCAGATCTCCGTCAGAGAAGCAGTACCATTTATCACTGTCCCCTCATCCTGTCTTGCTATCTGAGCTGTGACTCAAATTTCCTAAATATTGCATTCTGCTCTTCACATGAATAAATAGGTCCATTAATCTTCCATATCTCCTCCTCCCTTTTATGATACGCAAATATGTTGTTAAAAATGTGAGCATTTTTAAAAGCTTCTACATTAAACAATTTAGTTGATTGTTCTATTTTGTCTGTGGGGGGGTGGGGTTAGAGTAGGCAAATTGATATGTCAAATCCACTACCACACAGCTCACATTTCTGGGAATTGCCTCCTCCTCAGTAAAATGTAGTAGGTAGGAAGCGGCGTCACAGGGCTGTGGTCAGCAGCATGTAAATGATGCAGCCGCAGTGTCTCACTGCAACAAGTGAGTCTGCCTCCTCGTGCTCTGATGCTACATGCTCTCCACTTTACTCTTACACACCAGCTTTTATACTCGAACAACCCTGCTAACGTTCTTCTGGTGACATAATCCTCAATCTCAGCCAGGTTTTTATCATAGTCTTCCTATTCTCGTAAAACATTGTATTTATTCATGTTAATACATTTAAGCTCTTATTACATAATTAAATCCCAAAATTATATTCATAACATTTAGGCCGGTTAATGGAAGACCCATATATATTAAAACGACTTTGGTGTATATTAAAAATTAATTGTGTAGCCTATATCAATTATTCCCATTTAATCAGTTGTATGTAAAGTTAGTTGTATCTAAGTTAGTCTTGATCAAATGACCAATAATTAACAGTATGTAGTGTGTATGACTCATCCTCACTGATGACTAATATGGTGATCCATTCAGTGTAGCTGTATCCTTTATACGACAGGTTGCTAAGCGTGTGAGTCATCCATTATGGCTAGTGATTGTGAACCACTTATACCATGAAATAACTTATAGGACTAATCATAAGATATGTCCACTCCTGCTTTGTCGGCCATAAGTTGTTTCCCTCGTTCCTTGCTTTGTGTTCCATAAGGATTTTATGTGGCCTTGTTATGTTTACATGATTGGTTAAAGGTCCATTGCAGCAGATTTGATCTCCATATCAATTCATTTCTGGATAACAATTAAGTAATCTTACCGTGATTGTATTCCATAAACATTGTCAAAAATAAGCAAAAATAGCTTCTTAGCGAAGAGCAATTTCTCAAGCGAGAATTGTTCTAAGACTGTCTGGGGAGGGGAAAACTGAAAATTAGCTGTTATTGGCAGAATGGTTTGGAACTCTCTTATTGGTCTATTAAGTAGTTTGCCACCTGGCGATGTCACCGGGCAGGCCAAAACTCCATCCCACCAAAACAGGCTTAAATTTCAGTATTTTCAAACAGCTCTTATTAAACAGTTATTCCAACCACATAGTGTGGAAATATACACTGAGTTTACAAAACTGTATTAACACTGACCAGGTGAATCCAGGTGTAAGATATTGAATCCACTTCAATCACTGTAGATGAATGGGAGGAGACCGGTTAAAGAAGGATTTATGAGACAATTGAGACATGGCTTGTGTATGTGTGCCATTGGGGGTCAATAGGCAAGATAAAATATTTGAAGTGGCAGTGGTCTAAGGCACTACATCCAGTGCTAGCTGTGACACTAGAGATTCTGGGTTTGGGTCCAGGCTCTGTCGCAGCCGGCCACGACCAGGAGACTCATGGGGCGGCGCACAATTGGCCCAGCGTCGTCCGGGTTAGGGGAGGGTTTGTCCTTGTCCCATCGCGCACTAGCGACTCCTGGGGCGGGCCAGACGCAGTACACGCTGAAAATCGTGTTTTTGACTGCACTGGGCCTTTAAGTCTTGGTTTCTTTAAAACAACAAATTATATTTTTCTTTTGCCTTACTCGATTTGATTCATTTTCTTCTTTCCCCTACTTAGCCATATTCAATGTCACAGTAGCTGGGCTTGTCGGGACTGGTGAAACTCAATTTGTGGGCATGAATGTGTCCCGGCCCTTTCTCCCTTACACCTCTGATTAATGTCTGCACTGTGTAAAGGTCACCAGGTTCACTTTCTTTGGCTACCTCTACACTTCTCCAACTGCCAAAAGATGAGAACCCTTATTAGGCCTACTGCAGACATGGACTTATCCTTTCAGTATTTTACAGAGAGGTTATTCCTTCATCTTTCAATGGTAGTGATACGCTGTGTCTAATTTTTATACCGGCGCCAACTAAGATCTATTCAGATGTGATTGATTTTCTTAAAATATGATTATGGTGCTCTAACACAGATGGTAAGGCCATGCGGGGGTCAAAGTTCTCAGGAGGGTGATTATTTTGGATATAAAATAACACTCCAGACCACATGAATGTCTAAGACTAGATAGAATGTATGTAGAAATTGTAATGGACATACAGTTGAAGTTGGAAGTTTACATACTCCTTCGCCAAATACATTTCATCTCAGTTTTTCATAATTCCTGACATTTAATCCTAGTAAAAAAATCATTGTTTTAGGTCATTTAGGATCACCACTTTATTTTAAGAATGTGAAATGTCAGAATAATAGTAGAGAGAATTATATATTTCAGCTTTTATTTCTTTCATCACATTTCCAGTTGGTCAGAAGTTTACATACACTCAATTAGTATTAGTTTACATACACTCAATTAGTACCCCCAACAGCAACTCGCCCAAGCCTTCCCCATTTCTCCTTCTCCCAAATCCATTCAGCTGATGTTCTGAAAGAGCTGCAAAATCTGGACCCCTACAAATCAGCCGGGCTAGACAATCTGGACCCTTTCTTTCTAAAATTATCTGCCGAAATTGTTGCCACCCCTATTACTAGCCTGTTCAACCTCTCTTTCGTGTCATCTGAGATTCCCAAAGATTGGAAAGCAGCTGCGGTCATCCTCCTCTTCAAAGGGGGGGACACTCTTGACCCAAACTGCTACAGACCTATATCTATCATACCATGCCTTTCTAAGGTCTTCGAAAGCCAAGTCAACAAACAGATTACCGACCATTTCGAATCTCACCATACCTTCTCTGCTATGCAATCTGGTTTCAGAGCTGGTCATGGGTGCACCTCAGCCACGCTCAAGGTCCTAAACGATATCTTAACCGCCATCGATAAGAAACATTACTGTGCAGCCGTATTCATTGATCTGGCCAAGGCTTTCGACTCTGTCAATCACCACATCCTCATCGGCAGACTCGACAGCCTTGGTTTCTCAAATGATTGCCTCGCCTGGTTCACCAACTACTTCTCTGATAAAGTTCAGTGTGTCAAATCGGAGGGTCTGCTGTCCGGACCTCTGGCAGTCTCTATGGGGGTGCCACAGGGTTCAATTCTTGGACCGACTCTCTTCTCTGTATACATCAATGAGGTCGCTCTTGCTGCTGGTGAGTCTCTGATCCACCTCTACGCAGACGACACCATTCTGTATACTTCCGGCCCTTCTTTGGACACTGTGTTAACAACCCTCCAGGCAAGCTTCAATGCCATACAACTCTCCTTCCGTGGCTTCCAATTGCTCTTAAATACAAGTAAAACTAAATGCATGCTCTTCAACCGATCGCTGCCTGTCCAACATCACTACTCTGGACGGCTCTGACTTAGAATACGTGGACAACTACAAATACTTAGGTGTCTGGTTAGACTGTAAACTCTCCTTCCAGACCCATATCAAACATCTCCAATCCAAAGTTAAATCTAGAATTGGCTTCCTATTTCGCAACAAAGCATCCTTCACTCATGCTGCCAAACATACCCTTGTAAAACTGACCATCCTACCAATCCTCGACTTTGGCGATGTCATTTACAAAATAGCCTCCAATACCCTACTCAACAAATTGGATGCAGTCTATCACAGTGCAATCCATTTTGTCACCAAAGCCCCATATACTACCCACCATTGCGACCTATACGCTCTCGTTGGCTGGCCCTCGCTTCATACTCGTCGCCAAACCCACTGGCTCCATGTCATCTACAAGACCCTGCTAGGTAAAGTCCCCCCTTATCTCAGCTCGCTGGTCACCATAGCATCTCCCACCTGTAGCACACGCTCCAGCAGGTATATCTCTCTAGTCACCCCCAAAACCAATTATTTATTTGGCCGCTTCTCCTTCCAGTTCTCTGCTGCCAATGACTGGAACGAACTACAAAAATCTCTGAAACTGGAAACACTTATCTCCCTCACTAGCTTTAAACACCAACTGTCAGAGCAGCTCACAGATTACTGCACCTGTACATAGCCCACCTATAATTTAGCCCAAACAACTACCTCTTTCCCAACTGTATTTAATTTATTTTACTCCTTTGCACCCCATTATTTTTATTTCTACTTTGCACATTCTTCCATTGCAAAACTACCATTCCAGTGTTTTACTTGCTATATTGTATTTACTTTGCCACCATGGCCTTTTTTGCCTTTACCTCCCTTCTCACCTCATTTGCTCACATTGTATATAGACTTGTTTATACTGTATTATTGACTGTATGTTTGTTTTACTCCATGTGTAACTCTGTGTCGTTGTATCTGTCGAACTGCTTTGCTTTATCTTGGCCAGGTCGCAATTGTAAATGAGAACTTGTTCTCAACTTGCCTGCCTGGTTAAATAAAGGGGGGGGGGGGGAATGGGGGAAAAATTTGGTAGCATTTCCTTTAAATTGTTTAACTTGGGTCAAACGTTTCGGGTAGCCTTCCACAAACTTCCCACAATAAGTTGGGTGAATTTTGGCCCATTCCTCCTGACAGAGCTGGTGTAACTGAGTCAGGTTTGTAGGCCTCCTTGCTCACACACGCTTTTTCAGTTCTGCCCACACATTTTCTATAGGATTGAGGTCAGGGCTTTGTGATGGCCACTTCAATACCTTGACTTTGTTGTCCTTAAGCCATTTTGCCACAACTTTGGAAGTATGCCCTGGTCATTGTCATTTGGAAGACCCATTTGCGACCAAGCTTTAACTTTCTGACGGATGTCTTGAGATGTTGCTTCAATATATCCACCTAATTCTCCTCCATCATGATGCCATCTATTTTGTGAAGTGCACCAGCCCCTCGTGCACCAAAGCACCCCAACAATATGATGGTGCCACCCCGTGCTTCACGGTTGGGATGGTGTTCGTCGGCTTGCAAGCCTCCCCTTTTTTCCTCCAAACATAACGATGGTCATTATGGCCAAACAGTTCTATTTTTGTTTCATCAGACCAGAGGACATTTCTCCAAAAAGTATGATCTTTGTCCCCATGTGCAGTTGCAAACCGTGGTCTGGCTTTTTTATGGCGGTTTTGGAGCAGTGGCTTCTTCCTTGCTGAGCGACCTTTCAGATTATGTCGATATAGGACTCGTTTCACTGTGGATATAAATATTTTTGTACCTGTTTCCTCCAGCAGCTTCACAAGGTCCTTTGCTGTTGTTCTGAGATTGATTTGCACTTTTCGCACCAAAGTACGTTCATCTCTAGGAGACAGAACACGACTCCTTCCTGAGTGGTATGAAGACTGCGTGGTCCTATGGTGTTTATACTTGCGTACTGTTGTTTGTACAGATGAACATGGTACCTTCAGGCGTTTGGAAATTGCTCCCAAGGATGAACCAGACTTGTGGAGGTCTACAATTTGTTTTCTTGGCTGATTTCTTTTGATTTTCCCATGATGTCAAGCAAAGAGGCACTGAGTTTGAAGGTAGGCCTTGAAATACATCCACAGGTACACCTCCAATTGACTCAAATGATGTCAATTAGCCTACCAGAAGCTTCTAAAGCCATGACATAATTTTCTGGAATTAATTTTCCAAGCTGTTTAAAGGCACAGTCAACTTAGTGTAACTTCTGACCCACTGGAATTGTGATAGTGAAATAATCTGTCTGTAAACAATTGTTGGAAAAATTACTTGTGTCATGCACAAAGTTGATGTCTTAACCGACTTGCCGAATCTATAGTTTGTGAATGAGAAATTTGTGGAGTGATTGAAAAATTTGTTTTAATTACTCCAACCTAAATGTATGTAAACTTCCAACTTCAACTGTATGTACCCCTATTTATTTATTTCTTGTTGCAGGTATGCTCATGCCACCATGAATCCCCCTAGTGGTTTTGTGTTTATTTTGACAGTCGTGGGGGGCAGCTAACAATGCATCTACACAATAAATGCATTCATAAGTAATGGGGCCTGTGTATCGTGCATACACTGGTCACAGAGGTTTGGGTAGGCAAATGGAACAATTGTAGTGCTTTGTAATACAGAACTGGAAATAAAACTAGCTCTCTTGTCTGAGGCACGTTCAGAGGGGGTGAGTTGTAGAGTGGTTGAAAAACGAGTTTTAATGACTCCAACCTAAGTGTATGTAATCTTCCGACTTCAACTGTATCTATTTTCAAATAACTGCTCTTTTTCATGACCGTAAATCGATTTAGATAAACAAATCGGTCATTAAAAAATCTGTGCTGCCCTCTGTTGAATTTTGAAATCCCGATGTGGACCTCGAGCCAAAACGTTTATCATGGGATAAAATCATTTAAAAAATTAATCCCTGGGCCATGTATGAACATTTCTATGGCAAACAACTGGCATGTTGTTAGTGAATACCCACATGCTGAAGCCGACAGCCTACTGTGATTTAGACTGGATAATGCATTCGTATCTTGCACTTGAGATCAAACTAGTAAACCAAGTAGCAAGGCCTCACCAACCACTAACAGAAAAAGTGTTCTGGCTGAACAGGATGAACCCTGGACCCTGTTCAGGGAGAAGCAAGTTTATAGAACGCTCCTATATAAATGTGTGTAGAACAGATGTGACTGTTTGTCAAGTAAAATATGGAACTCTTTACGTTTTATATCCGCAACATTCCAAAGGTCTTAACACAGTGAATACATTCAAGGTGTATGCACTTCCATGTAAGTGCTTGGTGGAGGATGTTTCTAAATTACTTTACAGAATTTTTTATGTTTTAATAAAAGTCAGGGTTGAGGTCAATTCCATTTGACCTCTCTCAATTCAATAAGTGATATGTAGAGCTATGCCTAAATAGAAAAATCCTCTAATTGTCAATTCACAGTGCATGGATTGGACTGTATTGAAATGGAATTGACCTTGATGAAGTGTGGTGTGTAACTTGATAGCAATTTATTTGATCATGCATAGGCCAAAATTTGTTAGGTTCTTTGTGGCTTCTTCATAAAAAATAAATCCTATTGATGTTGTTTTCTAGGCCCAGCAGCCCAGGTGACAGTGATGGAACCCATTTCCAAGAAACATACCAGGAGAAAGCTGGCAGTGTCTCCACCAAACCCTGGGAGTGTTGTCTCCGCCTCAGCGCAGGTTCCCATGGTCCTCCAGGAGGTTTTAAGACAGGAGGGGATGTTTCCACTGCTCTACACTCCAGAGGCCAGCAGTACACTCAACAGGCCTTCACTCCTGCCTCTCCAGCACTATGCAGTCAATGACCCCAACATGACATTTGACATTGAAGATGAAGACAATGAATCAGCTCTTGCCAACGCTACCGTCGTCCTTTACCAATGTAGCCCCAATCATCAAGCGGTGTCTTCGTGCCCCTTGAGTCCAAGCCAACAGCAGGCTCCCCGAGCCAATGACATGAGCAAGCCCCCCAAAAGGTGGGTGTGGTATTGTCAAAGATGGTCATCATACTCCATCATTTCAACAGTCCAGTTTAATATTAGCTGCTGAACAATGTAAAACAGTGCATACATTCATAGATTAAGACATTCTCAGTATATATATATATTTTTTTTTGCCTCTATTACTATTACAACAATTCTCATTTTTATTTTACACATTTTGTCCCAGGTGACAGAAATTGTATTAGGGTTTGAGCCCCTCCAAGTACTTATTTCTAAACGTTGAGCTGCCTTGTCTCTTAAATTTGAGGTACGAGCAAGTGGCAGTGAGAGAGCTCAGAATTGTCTAACGTATCAGAGTGCGGTACTCATTCCAGTCTGTTTATTTGATTTGGTCACATGTAAGAGACTGTTCAAAAATTGAGAAGGAAATTGCCTGACTTGTTGTATCCCGCAGACTGGAGATACCGTCTCTGTTGGACATCCAACATGGCAAGACCTACATGGCCATGACTTCGGCTGCGCAGGGCAAACGCAAAATGAACTGGTAGGTGTGGTTGTGACATACTCAAAATACATGTTTCTTAGAGAAGGATCAGGGAAGGAAGTGTTGTGCTGCTCAGATATTAACACATTTCATCTCTTGTGTTTCAATCTCCCTCTGTAGCAGCAGCAGAGAGCAGGAAATCCTTTCAGCACCCAAGCACATAAAGCAGGACCCCACAGTAGTAGCAAGACCACTAAGAGTGCGTCTTTTTGCTGGTGAGTACAACAATACCAGTATTTCTCCCCTGAAGTGACCCAGGGAAAGAGTGTAGCTTGCTTTCATTCGCTATTTATAAAAATACATTAAATGTGTGGCTATTTCCCCCTCTAAAATCCCCATGTTCATTCCAGTTAGTGGTGCTTACACTCAGAGCTCATGCCTACATCTCTCAGCTGCAACACAAAGTTCAGGGCAGGGCCAGGCCAGAACATGCTTTTTTTATATGCCTGTTATGAAGGACACTTGCTTTTAGAAAACCAAGCTGTTTTTAAATCTACAATGGAGCTTGTCTGCCTGTTAATTATGGCACTTATTATTTTCATTTTAAGGATTTTGTTTGGCTTTTGGACAAAACTGCAGAATTTGGTTTCTCATACGATTGCATACTTTTAGTGTGATGTGTATTAGACAGCAATTTGTTTTATTGTTTGATTTATGTATGTTCAGTAATCTAAAAATAACTTTATTTTTTAATAATGGGATTTTTCACACTGCAAAGGAAAAACATTCAATTTGAAGCTCTCCATACAGACGGGGGTTCTATCTAAGCATTGTGTTTCTCCTTAGGGTCAGAGGAGAACGAGCCCAGAAGAGTTATGAGGAGTGTTTCTGAGGGGAATCTTCACCTCATGGATGTTCAGAGGAAAAAGTCCATATTCTATAAAACCTCACAGAAATTCAAGAGTGTGACAAAGAGGATGTGAGGCCTGCTTTTGACCAGATGTTGCTGATGTCATGTAGAAATTAGGGAATCGTGTTTAGATGTGGAGAGAGAAATTAAATCCTATGGATTTCTTGGATAGTTTTTGCTTGAATTGTGTATGATTCTGTACTTGTTCTTAGTTTTATTTTATGTTTTTACATTTTTATTTCCTACATTAACATTTGTTGTACAGATAATTTGCTATATTGTTATTTAGTAATAAAATGTTTAGTTAACTAGTACTGTATGTGGTTGGTTTTTGACATGAATAATTCAACTCATCCAATAATTTTTTCTCAAATGGTTATTTTCTGGGCTTTTCCCTGTTTAGTATACATATATTTCCTTTCAATGTAAAATTGAACAGAAGGGGTAGATTGAGTTATCAGACATGCAGTTTTACTGTCAAGTCATGTGAATGCTGTTGAAATTGAGATTTGTGATGTTTGTTCATTCTGCTTGTAACCCATCTGTATAGTGAAACTCATTCACCTGTGGAACTTTTTTCACAGTTCAATATCAGGCTACACATCATAAACAGAAATGGAGGGCTCATTAAATATTAGGTCAGAATGTTGAACAGTGTTAAGAATTCCAACTCACTGAGAGCTGTATTGAGCCCCATCTAATTGCCGCTCTTAAGTAAATACATTTGTTTTCAACCAGCTCTAACAATAGGTGTTGTACATGCACTTTGATACCAGCTTCAAAGAACAAATCTGACCTACATTATGTCTGGAAAGAAGCCAATTCATCACTTTAAATTCAGTCTTTCAGTTGCACAGCATCCAATGTGATCTTTATTTTTAGCCAGGAAGTTAATGCCAGGTGCACAGATGGGGAGTCTACCTGTGCTGAGCACGTGCCCTCCCAAACGCTGAGTGCCCTGTTGGGTGGTGGTATACAGTGTCTTCAGGAAGTATTCACTCACCTTGACCTTTTCCAATATTTGGTTTTGTTACAGCCTGAATTTTATACATACATTTAGATTTTCTGTCACTGGTCTACACACAATATCCCCTAATGTCAAAAAGGAATTATGTTTTTAGAAATGTTTACAAATTGAATTAATGAAAAGCTCATGTCTTGTTATGGCAAACCTAAATAAGTTCACAAGTAAAAATGTGCTTAATAGTTGCATGGACTCACTCTGCAATAATTGTTTTTAGAATTAATCAAGATGCCGGAATGGAAGGAAACAGCTGAGGGATTTCACCATGAGTCCAATGGTGATTTTAAAACAGTTAAGAGTTCAATGGATGTGATCGGAGCTGACTGAGGATGGATCAACAACATTGTATTTACCCCACAATACTAACATAAATTAGAATGAACAGAATACAAATATTCCAAAACATGCAGCCTGTTTGCAATAAGCCCAAAAAACAATACTGCAAAGTAATTATCTTGTCCTGAATACAAAGTGTTATGTTTGGGGCAAATTCAACACCTCACTGAGTACCACTTCATATGTTCAGTCATGATGGTGGCTGCGTCATGTTATGGGTATGCTTGTCTTCGGCAAGGATGGGAGTTTTTTTGAATATAAGAAATAGGAGAATCAAGAAATCCTTGAGTAAAACGTGGTTCAGTTTGCTTTCCAACACACTGGGAGACAAATTAAGCTTTCAGTAGGACAATTACCCTAAACAGAAGGCCAAATATACAGGAGTTGCTTACCAAGACAACATCGAATATTCCTGAGTGGCCTAGTTAGTTTTGACTTAAATTAGCTTGAAAAAGTCTGTCTAGCAATTGTCAACAACCAACTTGACAGCTTGAATACATTTTTAAAGAACAATGGGCAAATATTGTACAAAGCAGCTGTGATTATAACATCTGTTTTGGAAAAAGTCAAGGGATGTGAGTCCTTTCTGAAGGCACTGTATACATATTTTTTGTATAGCTGTTCTGAACCCACTGCCCGCAAGTCATTATGTCAAGTTAGCCTGTTGGTTTGCCCTGTACAGGGTTCGGCGCGCCCGGGTTGCGCCTGTTTTCCAGTCTGCCTTGTATGGAGATTGCGCACGCCCGGTATCCAAACGTGCATCGCTTGAGATGCGGTCACCGGTCAAGTGTGTGTAGCAAGCTACCACAGCAGCATAATATTTAATTAACACACGATAACACTGGATTTACGTCATCAATTTCGGTCTGGCTGGCTGATACGCGCAGCACGGAGTCAGAAAGACAAAGAAGAGAGCATGAATCAACGACCCTCCGACTCAACTCCATCCCTTCTTCCGTCGGAAGTTGCACATGTGTGTCAGGGCAGCAGCAACACAGGTATTCTAGACTCTAGCTAACCACCACTCAAATATCAACACAAACCACTAGCCAGCCATATCAACACAAACCACTAGCCAACCAGCCATATATCATAAATTGGAAGATTATGAATATTATATTGTAAAGTTATTTTAAAACGTTTAATTTTGAGCACCTCTGAAAGGTCTGTGCACCGTGCTGCTCAATGCAAATATCAACACTCTACTGCGCAAGTACTGACACCTCTCATTCACAAACTCTTCATTGTGTTTTTTTCTCCAAGAGAGGCAGGTCTTGACTAAAGTTTATTAACTTCCTCTGAGCCAATGAGGTGACTACTGCGTTCTACCCACTGACCAATGGGACAGATTGAGAGATTGTAGGTGGATGTTGCTTAGCAACTGCAGGTAGAATCTAGGATCATGTTGGTATCATTGTCTTATCTTACCTCCCAGAGAGACAATACATGTTATGTGTTGTGACTTTTGAAGATGACATCTGTTTGAATGCATCAAAGTATTTGAAGTTATTAAGTCTGTTTTCTCATTCTTAAATTTAAACATGTTTTCCTTTCATAATGCCACTGCGCAATGTCCCAATAAGTCAGACCACTTTTAATTGAATAAGATAAATACCCAAAGCCTATACTGAGTTTACAAAACATTATGAACACCTGCTCTTTTCATGAAATAAACTGACCAGGTGAATCCAGGTGCAAGCTATGATCCCTTATTGATGTCACCTGTTAAATCCACTTCAATCACTGTAGATGAAGGGGAGGAGTCAGATTAAAGAAGGATTTTTAAGCCTTGAGACAATTGAGACATTAGTTGTGTATGTGTGCCATTCAAAGGGTGAATGGGCAAGACAAAAGATTTAAGTGCCTTTGAACAGGGTATGGTACAGTGGAGGCTGCTGAGGGGAGAACGGCTCATAATAATGGCTGGAATGGAGCAAATGGAATGGCACCCAACACCTAGAAACCATGTGTTTTTTATTTTACCTTTATTTTACTAGGCAAGTCAGTTAAGAACAAATTCTTATTTTCAATGATGGCCTAGGAACAGTGGGTTAACTGCCTGTTCAGGGGCAGAACGACAGATTTGTACCTTGTCAGCTCAGGGATTTGAACATTGCCATCTTTCAGTTACTAGTCCAAAGCTCTAACCACTAGGCTACCCTGCCAATGTATTTGATTACATTACACTGATTCTGCTCCAGTCATTACCACAAGCCTGTTCTCCCCAATTAAGGTGACACCAACCTCCTGTGGCATGGTAGTAGGTGCCAGGCGCACCGGTTTGTGTCAAGAACTGCGTCGCTGCTGGGTTTTTTAAGATCAACAGTTTCCCGTGTGTATCAGGAATGGTTCACCACCCAAAGGACATCCAGCCAACTTGACATAACTGTGGAAAGCTTTGGAGTCAACATGGGCCGGCATCCCTGTGGAACATTGTAGAGTCCATGCCCCAAAAAATTTAGGCTGTTCTGAGAGCAGAAGGTGTTCCTAATATTTGGTATACTGAGTGTATACTGCCAACCCATTGGAAAATGCCTTCCTTAATTGAGAGGTAAATGTGTTATAGTATTTTACCAATTGCCAGATTTTCTGCTGCAGAATAATGGGGCAGGCCTACTATTACCAAATGAATACTGCTAACTGCTATAGTTATAGTTGTGCTATTAAAAAACATCAATATTACAAAATGAAACATTTATTCCCATACTTTCCTAGATCCTATGTTCTTTATTGTCAGGTTGCATCTTGTATATTTGTATGATTTTCCAGCTGAGGGGAGTTTGGCTGGGCTTTTAAGGGAGGCTAATACTGATATAGCTGAGCGTGAGAGAGAACACGGTTTGGGCGGTAGATGTTGAAGTTTAAGACAGATTGCAGCTTGCTATTTCCATGACTGGTAAGTAGGAAAATAAGCACAGACTCCCACACAAACATACGCACTCCCCTCCTACAATGCTGCCGTCTCCCACAAGGCAGTGCGTCACAGCTGTGATCCTTTAGTCTCCTGACTAATTAGAGAAACTGAAGACTTAAGACTTCTTCTTGAGTGAAGAGTTGCTTTTTATTGTTTCAGTCACCCCCCTTCTTTCTTCCAGTAGTTTTTCAGCTTTTACTTTTACTTAACTACACTTTTCTCTGTGGAGTGTCTTGGTTCGGTTTATCTTTGTAGGTGGCTGTGTTTCTGTAAGTCTGTTTCTCAACCCAAATCCAAAAAGGATATATTAAATGTAGAGATCAGACAGGGTGACATAATTCTATGTGTATGAGAGACATTATCATCCAAAAATATTAGCAAAAAAGAAGGGTGGAGAAAACCATTTGAGATTCACCACTTCATCCTCAGGAGTGTCCAGTACAAGTGTTAAAAAATCTTCTTACGCAATAATATCACAGTAATGACAATCATTATAAACCACAAAACAAGAGCATGTCAACAGAACACAAACTCACCTACAGACAAATAGAAGTCAAGTTCTTCAATGCACCTTTTGGAAACATAATCTAGTCATAAATGTTACTATATAATACTAAATTACTCTTTGCTTGCATACACTTAAATACATTAAGACTGGTTACCATTCAAGCTACTGTAAACCACTTTGCAGAATAGCATTCTATCGGCAGTATAGAAATGAACAATGCTATTTGATTGTGAAGGTAGGAATGAATTCTGTCCTTGATAATCAGGGAGGGAAAACAGACAAAATAGTATCAAGCTTTTCTCTTGCAAGCTTAAAATCTATTTTGATCCAGTGTTTTTTATCAGTGAACTTATTTTCTCCTGAGCCTAAATAAACGTTTTACACTGGATCCTCTCTGCTGGCATTAGCTCTATCCCAGCATCAGCACCAAGCAAACAGCTTTGAGCCATCCCTGCCAAGTAGGAGGCCTGCCATCCTCCCTTACGGTCTCAACAGCCCCACACAACTGTGATGCAGGGTTTTTGTAAATCTCTTCAACTGTAGAGAGATTGGAACTGTTCACATTTGAAATGCAATTGCCTGCACTTAACTCTGGCTTCTCTATAGCCTACTGAGTTGGCATTTGGTCTCTGATGCTCATTAACCCTGTGACACCCAACAGTGTAAAAATACCAGCCAGGTCACCCGTGATACAAGTCAGTATTCGACGTCCATCCATGTCTGAGGTTGTCGGGAGATGACGTGGAAACCGGCCACTAGGGGCAACAGTGAGCGCTGTTACCTTCAAGAAGGTTTTGATTTTGCTAGGGCATTGGGGACTGGGATGGTGGATGGATGTAAGCAACTGCCTCTGATTCAAAAGGTTGCATGTTTGAATCCAGAAATATAAAGTAGTTCTTTATGTTTTTGTTTTAAGCCTATCCCAAACCTTAACCCTTACCTCCCAAACCTTAACCCTTACCTTAACCCTCCCGAGTGGCGCAGCAGTTTAAGGCACTGCATCTCAGTGCAAGAGGTGTCACCGCAGTCCCTGGTTTGAATCCAGGCTGCATCACATCTAGCTGTGATTGGGAGTCCCATAGGGCGGTGCAGAATTGGCCCAGCGTCGTCTGGGTTTGGCCGGGGTAGGCCGTCATTGTAAATAAGAATTTGCTCATAACTTACTTGCCTAGTTAAATAAAGGTTACCTTAACCATTTGGAATGAATGCCTACCCTTAAGAATTTTGAGTTAATGCCTGAACTCAACCCTAACCTTAAAAATGTGGAGTTAATCACGTCCGGATGAAATGCATGCCCAAATTCAACTGCCTGCTACTCATCCCCAGAAGATAAGATATGCACATTAGTAGTAGATTTGGATAGAAAACACTCTGAAGTTTCTAATACTGTTTGAATCATGTCTGTGAGTATAACAGAACTTATTTAGCAGGCGAAACCCCGAGGACAAACCATTCAGATGTTTTTTATTTTTTAGGTCACTTTCTTTTCAATGGGTTTTCAGTGGGAATCCAGATTTCTAAGGGACCTTCTTGCAGTTTCTACCGCTTCCATTGGATATCAACAGTCTTTAGAAATTGGTTGAGGTTTTTCCTTTGTGTAATGAAGAAGTAGCCCTGTTCAGAACGAGGGTCACTTGTAGTGTACTGTTAGATAGAGGCGCGTGACCAGAAAGCTAGCTACAGTTTGTTATCCTCCTGTATTGAACACAGATCATCCCGTCTTCAATTTGATCTATTATTTACGTAAAAAAATATCTAAAGTTGTATAACAAAAGTAGTTTGAAATGTTTTGGCAAAGTTTACAGGTCACTTTTGAGATATTTTGTAGTCACGCAAGTTGGAACCAGTGTTTTTCTGGATCAAACGCACCAAATAAATGGACATTTTGGATATATATCGACGGAATTAATGAACACAAGGACGATTTCTGATGTTTATGGGACATATTGGAGTGCCAACAATAGAAGCTCGTCAAAAGTAAGGCATGAATTATATTTTTATTTCTGCGTTTTGTGTCGCGTCTGAGGGTTGAAATATGTTTTTCTCTCTTTGTTTACGGAGGTGCTATCCTCAGATAATAGCATCGTTTGCTTTTGCCGAAAAGCCTTTTTGAAATCTGACATGTTGGCTGGATTCACAAGTGTAGCTTTAATTTGGTATCTTACATGTGTGATTTCATGAAAGTTAGATTTTTTTTTTTTTTTTTTTTTTTACCCCTTTTTTTTCTCCCCAATTTCGTGGTATCCAATTGTTGTAGTAGCTACTATCTTGTCTCATCGCTACAACTCCCGTACGGGCTCGGGAGAGACGAAGGTTGACAGTTATGCGTCCTCCGATACACAACCCAACCAGCCGTACTGCTTCTTAACACAGTGCGCATCCAACCCGGAAGCCAGCCGCACCAATGTGTCGGAGGGTACACCGTGCACCTGGCAACCTTGGTTAGCGCTCACTGCGCCCGGCCCGCCACAGGAGTCGCTGGTGCGCGATGAGACAAGGACATCCCTACCGACCAAGCCCTCCCTAACCCGGACGACGCTAGGCCAATTGTGCGTCGCCCCACGAACCTCCCGGTCGCGGCCGGTTACAACAGAGTCTGGGCGCGAACCCAGGGACTCTGATGGCACAGCTAACGCTGCAGTACAGCGCCCTTAACCACTGCACCACCCGGGAGGCAAAAGTTGGATTTTTATAGTAATTTATTTGCTTTTGGCCACATATCCCAGAGAGGTTAAACAAACTTGTCGTTTGGAACAACTTTGAAATTTGAAGTTTGAGAAACATGGATGAACATCTAATTCTGATGTGAGAGCTGGTAGCAGCATACAATATTTTCTAAATTGCATCCTGCAATCATGTCAAACACTGCATAGTGCATCTCCTTAGGCCCAGATGTATCTTTTAATAATATTTGTTCAGTATCAGTATGATTACTGTAGCATCAGTAGCCTCTGGAAAATTTGAAAACTGTCCACTCATCTAACACCACACTGGCCCCTACACCGACATATGTTGTAGGCCATCCATGCATGTACATGACATGAAATATGTTTTCCTGTCTTTTCTAAGATGTAGTGATTATGTACAAAAAAATGAAAATCTAGAAACAAACATTCTGAGTCAGAGCTAGAGGTAGTTTTGTAAGTATTGCAAAAAGGCAAAATTGGGTTTAAAGGCTTGACACACTGGTAGATACACTCTTAGAAAAACAGGTGTTATCTAGAGTTTAAAGGGATTCTTCAGCTGATCCATAAGAGAAGCCTTTGAAGAACCCTTTTTGGTTTCAGGTAGAACCCTTTTGGGTTCCCTGTAGAACCCTTTCCACAGAGGGTTCTACATGGAACCCAAAAGGGCTCTTCCTGGAATTAAAAAGGGTTCTACATGGAACCAAAATGAGTTCTCCTATGGGTACAGCTGAAGACCCCTGTTGGAGGGCCACAATCATATTTTGATAGACAAGTTTCCTTACCAAATTCTGCAAATATGGACAACCAAATACTTCAACAGTAACTTTGATGCCGTCTCTACACATCAAAATAACAAAACTGTATATACAATTTAAGATAGAAAGGACAATCAGATATTACTTCTCCATACACAGAAAACTCACAAAATACTTTCAAAAATATAAACATTCGGATTGTTCAAGTTGATCAATTTAGCTATTTGAGACACATTTTTTAAATGAACCTTCATTTAACTAGGCAAGTCGGTTAAGAACAAATTCTTATTTACAATGACAGCCTACTGGGGAACAGTGGGTTAACAGCCTTGTTCAGGGGCAGAACAACATTGGAAACTGTATGACAAAGAAATGCATTTGAAAGGATGATGAGGAAGCTGCGGGTGTAAACCGAAGTCAAAAGTTGGAGTAAGTTGGAGAAGAGTAATACAGTATGATGATGTTTTATTACCATGTTTTAATTATCATTATCAATCCAGTGAAACTGGCTTTGTTGTAAAGGGTAGCTTTGGTCTCTGTCCCATGTTGCTTAATTTAAATATTTAAAAAGGGTTTATGGAAATTTCTGTCATGCAACCTGGATTTGAAATGTAAAGCAGAGCAGTAGAAGATGGTTGCTGGGACCCACTCCCTACCAACAGAACAGGACAGAACCCTGGCATTACATTGATTTGTGGTTCTGATATATTATTTTCTGGATCTGGGCCTGCACTAGGAGATACTGCAGTCCATAGGCTGTTGCCTGACAAGTGACACCTACTTTAGCTACAGAATAAGGTAAGCTTTGCTGCACAGATTCCTTTATGCTTGGATTGCACAGGTAGAATAGCACCACAGGATCTTGTTTTACCAAATTGTATGAATCAAATCTTTCCATGGTTTCCTGTCAAACTTGATAATCTCAATGGAGATGTTCGTGTCTCATTTTCAACTGGCCTCATAAGTACAGTACATGTGGATACACTTAGATCTGCTTTATCAAACAAGGTGAGTGATCTAAAGTAAGCTATACAGGTAACTGTCAAGATAAATACCAACATAAAGTGTACTATAGGGCGTTGGGCAACCATGAGCCAGAACAGCTTCATTGCATCTTGGCATGGATTATACAAGTGTCCAGAACTCTATTAGAGGGATGCGATACCATTCTTTGACAAGAAATTCCATAATTTTGTGTTTCGTCGATGGTGTTGGAAAGCACTGTCTCAGGCGTCGCTCCAGAATCTCCCATAAGTGTTCAATTGGGTATAGATCTGGTGACTGAGATGGACATGGCATATGGTTTACATCATTTTCATGCTCATCAAACCATTCAGTGACCACTCGTGCCCTGTGGATGGAGGGATTGCCATCCTATTGGGGCATAGTCATGGCAGCTAAAATAATGGCCTGCCCAGCATTTGTATACATGACCCTGAGCATTGCTTAATGTTAATTGCTTAATTAACTCAGGAACCACACCTGTGTTTTAAAAAATATGTATATTTCACCTTTATTTAACCAGGTAGGCCAGTTGAGAACAAGTTATCATTTACCACTGCGACCTGGCCAAGATAAAGCAAAGCAGTGCAACACAAACAACACAGAGTTACACATGGAATAAACAAATGTACAGTTAATACCACAATATAATAGTCTATATACAGTGTGTGCAAAGGAAGTAAGATTAGGGAGGCAATAAATAGGCCATAGTGGTGAAATAATTACAATTTAGCAATTAAACACTGGCGTGATAGATGTGCAGAAGATGAATGTGCAAGTAGAGATACTGAGGTGCAAAGGAGCAAAAATAAATAAATAACAATATGGGGATGAGTTAGTTGGGTGGGCTATTTACAGATGGGGTGTGTACAGGTGCAATGATCTGTAAGCTGCTCTGACAGCTGATGCTTAAAGTTAGTGAGGGAGATATGAGTCTCCAGCTTCAGTGATTTTTGCAGTTTGT
Organism: Oncorhynchus nerka; assembly: GCF_034236695.1. Taxonomy (NCBI): domain Eukaryota; kingdom Metazoa; phylum Chordata; class Actinopteri; order Salmoniformes; family Salmonidae; genus Oncorhynchus; species Oncorhynchus nerka. The sequence goes on from NC_088422.1 coordinate 75,462,153, forward strand.
TCCAGTCATTGGCAGCAGAGAACTGTAAGGAAAGGCGGCCAAAGGAGGAATTGGCTTTGGGGGTGACCAGTGAAATATGCCTGCTGGGGCGCGTGCTACAGTTGGGTGCTGCTATGGTGACCAGTGAGCTGAGGTACGGCGGTGCTTTACCTGGCAAAGACTTATAAATGACCTGGAGCCAGTGGGTTTGGCAACGAATATGAAGCGAGGACCAGCGAGATCATACAGGTCGCAGTGGTGGGTAGTATATGGGGCTTTGGTGACAAAACGGATGGCACTGTGATAGACTGCATCCAATTTGCTGAGTCGAGTGTTGGAGGCTATTTTGTAAATGACATCGCCGAAGTCAAGGATCGGTAGGATAGTCAGTTTAACGAGGGTATATTTGGCATCATGAGTGAAGGATGCTTTGTTGTGAAATAGGAGGCCGATTCTAGATTTAATTTTGGATTGGAGATGCTTAATGTGAGTCTGGAAGGAGAGTTTACAGTCTAACCAGACACCTAGGTATTTGTAGTTGTCCACATATTCTAAATCAGAACCGTCCAGAGTAGTGATGCTAGACGGGCAGGCAGGTGCGGTCAGCAATCGGTTGAAGAGCATGCATTTAGTTTTACTTGCATTTAAGAGCAGCTGGAGGCCATGGAAGGAGTGTTGTATGGCATTGAAGCTCGTCTGGAGGTTAGTTAACACAGTGTCCAAAGAAGGGACAGAAGTATACAAAATGGTGTCGTCGGCCTAGAGGTGGATCAGAGAATCACCAGCAGCAAGAGCGACATCATTGATGTATACAGAGAAAAGAGTCTGCCCGAGAATTGAACCCTGTGGCACCCCCATAGAGACTGCCAGAGGTCTGGACAACAGGCCCTCTGATTTGACACACTGATCTCTGTCTGAGAAGTAGTTGGTAAACCAGGCGAGGCAGTCATTTGAGAAACCAAGGCTGTTGAGTCTACCAATAAGAATGCGGTGATTGACAGAGTCGAAAGCCTTGGCCGGGTTAAAGCACCTGCTTTCAATATACTATCCCTCATTTACTCAAGTGAAGTGTTTCCATTATTTTGGCGGTTTCCTATAGCTATCAGTAACATTATTGTTCTGATAGGTCATATACGATATTCCACAAATGTATTGACAGTTGTACATTAGCTTGTTAGTTGTTGTCAATTTCTACTCTATATATTTATATTGTGGTGCATGATTTCATGAGAATGGATTAATTTCATTAGATTGAATTAATCTAATTTAGATTTTGATTTGGTATCATCAGGTACCATGAATCTGCCTTGATATATTGGTGGTTAATTTGCAGAGAGATCTTAGCAGGGTGTCTAGCTAGGAGATTGACTACACCAGTATTCAAATAGAATATATTGACTGATTGGTTTGGTTTGTTAGAATGATTATAAGAACAATAATCCTAATGCATATATTCAATGTTTTGCCCATATATCCTGGTCCTGGACCAAGATATATGCCCATATTTTATATATGCCCATATATCCTGGTCCTGGTTAAAGGAATAATCCACTCAAAAAAAAAATCATTAGTCCACTGTTGATAGATTCCCAAAATGTGTTGCATGTCACAGCAATCAAGTTTTCAAGATATAGAACTGTTCAAAAAGCAAGTTGCTGCCACATCATCATGATGATGTGTAAAACCACTAAAGGGACACTTGTTTTTTTTTGTGTGTCTGTTTAACCAAGCCAGTGTTTGGTCATAATGAGAGCATACACTTTTGAGAATTGGTATGTTACCTCACTTTAATAAACAGCGATTGAATAATGGAATTCCTTCATCAACGTACTGTCGAGCACTGTGTGATGGCGATAGTGGAGTGTGCATAGGTGGTAGGGGGGTTACGAATAATATCTTTACCAGGTAATGTCTGCTGTTATGAAATAAAGTGACATAAAATCACTATATAGCTGTGATGGCTCAGCAGTATGCTCAGCCCTGCTACCTCTACTCAGGAACTCAGCCAAAACACACCCAAAATGTATAGAGCTTGTTATGACTCACCCTCAGGGGAATGTGTTGTATTGTGCAGGTAGCCTTGCATTTCAGCACTACAGCTTTACCCCAGCTTTGCCACTGTGTTGTTCTCCATCTGAATCGTGCCTTCTGAGTAGGGTTTTCAGATTGATAAGTGATTAGGTTTTAAATAAGGGATCTTCAAGAAGACATGCTACACGAAATAGATTGAAGGCTATGTAGCTGATGTCTATATTCGGCCATTTTCATTGGAAAATAAACAAATTCACCTGGTAAAGAGGCTCTTAATGAAAGGAAAACAGAATCTGAAGCTGTAACGACGGTAGATGTGCCACAAACACAGTATATTGTATGGTTTCTACGTCAAGGGGTGTTTGATGCAGTGATTACGAACTGGTTACTGTTCAGAGCCCGGTTTCTCAACCCCAACCTTCAACAACCTTTCCTTATTCAAATAGTGTAAAAACAAACACACCTGACCTTCTCTATCCAATTGCGCAGCATTTACTAAATGAACATGTAACAACGTGGTAATACAATGTTGTTGCTATTAATTACTGCTTTACTACACAAGAATAAGTGTAACTTAATGTGAAGTGTTACCAAGAACCTAGATATCCAAAAGGAACCAAATAGGCTGATATAAGTCAATTGTATTGTAACAGGGCAATATGTATTTATATTTCATCAACATTTATTCGTAAAGCGTGCACATTTGGAAAGATGAACTGCTGTTGTGCATGAATGTTACGAATCCCTTTTGGCCCGACAGTCTAGGGGGGATGGTAATGAGACCCGTAACATAACTCATGCAAATTATTATTGTGACAAAGTAAAAGTGTTAACGAAATAACCACGACAACAGAAATCTACCGTCAAACTCCAGGTTTATTTATAAACACACGGTAATGGGGGGAGCAGGAAAAGGGGCTGAGCTGGACCCAAGGAAAGAAACAATAAGCATCCAAAACACCCCTAAGCTAGACTAGCCTACTTTAACAACAGCTAACTAACTAACCAAAAATACAGTGGGTGGTCCGCCCAGTTCTAACTAGTGTATTTAACAAAGTTCACCTACGGGTAGTGTATGCCCATGGGCGACTTGTCTTGGTTTCCCCCTTTTCCCACCAGCAACAAACAAACACCATAACCAAAAACAATACTCACAGGTGATGACAAAGTGCTATGGAGGTGCTTTAAACAAAAGAGAGGTTAAGACACAAAGCGAGAGTGAAACACAGAGACCTACAGACATGGCATTTACAGAGAGATTGAGCGAGAGATTGAGCGAGAGATTGCTTTAGAACAAACAAATGATGGGGTTTTTAAACCATGGGGAAGGAACTGTGATAGGATAGGATGTAGGAGGAGGTGTGTCTTCTGATTGATGATTGATTGTTGACTGATTGGGGAGTGATGGTTTTCACCTGTGAGGGGAGAAGGAGAGAAAAGAAACACACACACAGGATACACACACACACAGGATAACTGTATCCGTAACAATGAACAAAGTCTATCAAAACAGGTTAACCTTGATGTTGGCCAGCACAGGCCAAAGGTTTCTCTCAAAGACATGGCGCAGTGCCAACACTGTGTATTAACTCTTTGTGTTAAGGTCATGATTGGAGTAGAGAAAGCTGATCCGAGAACAACGCTTCCAGTCCTATCAATCATTCCATGATATACACAGCATGTTCTTCTATGCTCCAATTATGCCCTTCGTGTTATACTTCCTTTAATACTTCCCTGTTAATTGAAACCCCTCACACATAGAAAAAAGCAAATGTTCCTAACATTCCCGTTAGTAGAGACACAAATCTAAGGAGTGATAATTTGTCATGATAGAAGTTGGATTGAGGTAGCCTATCTGTACGATTTTAGTAATGAAGCTAATGTTAGCCATCTTGGACTTTCGTTATGGAAACTTATGGTCTCATCACTCCTAAAGACAATTTCTAGGGTAAGAAAATACTTCATTCAATTACAAATTTGAGTGAACTATCTTTTTAAGTCTTGTCGATGTTGGATGATGAAGGTAGAGTTACCTATTGTGTTTCCATGGCAGCCTTATTAAATCATGGCTGCACTAGTATTATTGGTGTGAAAAGGTCCTTATGTTTGACAGAACAACAAGAGAAGAATCTTTTGTACATTACTTTTGGTCCTTACATTGGCAAGGCTTTTAATGTGTACTTAGAATTGTAGAATACATAGAATTGTGAAGGGAGAAGATGTCAGTTGGAGTTACTTTGTTACGTAGACATCTGGGTAGCTCATGTCTTCATCAGGAGAAGCAGACATTTGTAATGGTTGACATTTAACTTAATTTACAAGGTGTTACTGGAGAGGGAGAAGGGGGGTGATAATATTCTTCTAAGTTTCATTTTCCCTTCTTGTTTGTACAAATATAGCTCTCAAATAATAAAAACAATATCCAGCTTATATCTGCAAGTTAGTGAGACACCCACACTCATTTACAGCGATAGGCAAATGACCTTAACGATGACTCATACCATTTGCTTAAAGACTTTTTTAAAGCACATTAAAAATCCTTTAATTCGAAGCCCAGGCGCCCCTGAGAAAGAAGAATGGTGTAAAGCTTTGCTGTGAAGAGCGACCATGGGGCCATGGTTATTGTCAAAAATGCCCTCCAAAGTAAAATCCCCTCATGTTCGAGTGCACAACAAACATATCAGTCATGTTTATAGAAGTGCAAATCAAAAGCCTGCATAAATAAGTCATTTCACAAACATGACATAACAGCTTTGTAAATCATTCATAAGCTTGTGTCATACTTGGGTGACATAGCTCATACTGGGGTGGCTACAATGGCATTACCACATGGCAAAACACATGATCTACACAGCATATTACATGTTACAGTTCTACAGTATGTCATTCTGCAATAGTAAATCATGTCAAATTACCTATATGTTATACCACGGTTAATTATGGTGTGCTACAGCATAATAATACTAAATCGACCAAGAAGTATATGCTGGAAATAATTGAATAATTACATTTTTAAATGTAACCTTTATTTAACTAGGCAAGTAATTTACAATGACGGCCTATCATAAGTATGTTGTGTATGGAATAGATAAAATAGCGAGTTGATCTGTAAAACCTCGTGAATTAGTAAATTGGTGTGGCGCTGCAGGTCAGTTTACTGTGGGTAAGCATGCATCCAACATAGGTTTTCAGAATGGGACAACAAAAAAGAGGACTTAGCTTCCCTGCCACAACAATGTGTATTTGTCCAATCCGATCAGATCTGAGAGTACCTCTTTGCTAAAACCAAAAGAACCTGACACTCATTTTAGGCCTCAGGCCTTAGAGGTGCAAGTGTTAACAGTCCCTGTCTTATCTGGCTGCATCAAGTTTACTTTGTTGTAAAAAAAAGTTGTGTAATTGGAGTCTTTAACAGGTTGTAAAAGGGACTGAAAGGATTCTGATGCAGTGATGTTATATATCTGTCCTGGTCAGGGGAGACAAAAGCACACAGCAAACTGCCAGAGCAAAGCATGTCATCTGAATGGTAAGTCTTCTTTGCAGTGTATTACATCCAAAGGCTTTGTGTCCCTGAATTTGGCTGGTAGAATGCACAAAGGAAGCAGTTTGTTCGCCCCTGACAAGTGTGCTTTTATTTTCCACGGCCCTTTGATGTATAGAGAAACTTTGGCTGTGATATCCCTCGTGGACAAATGCAGGAGAAATCCCACTCCTTTGTATCATCCTTAACAATTCCTCACCATTCACTGGAGAGCCTTTATTCACTTTAACCTTTGTGCCTACCGTCTGTTTCTCAAGTGTAATGAGGAATTTTGTATGACTTTATTGTTGGGGGTGGATAGTCGGTTGAAGTGAGGGACATGTTAGGAATCGTTGAGTAATGCTACAGAAGCATCACATCACAAACACATTAGCCCTGTGTTGATGCTTCATTAGCTGTCCTATAGTGACATTCATCTTTGCACCTGCTGCATTTAAAAGGACTTCCAAGTTTTGAGACAAATATTCTACCTCAATTATATTCAACATCAGTAGCAAATTGCTCACACCGGTGAAACAAAGAAAACACGTTGACAGGTTAAAAAATATTTGTTTGTAAATCCAATGGATTTAAACACAGCAGCTGCATGGGTCTGGTCATGTTCTTAGGTATAAGTTGATCATATAAAAATGCTAAGTATCTGCATGGAGCCAGAGAAGTGTGAGATTTACACAAGGCCCCAACACTGTAATTGGGTGTTGACTTTCTGTGTTGACTGACAGCTTTGTTCTGACTGTATTCTTGAATAAATGTTTTTCTCCCATCTTAGCTGCCCTCTATGAACAATATCATAAATAGAGCCCAGCAGATCATGACCCCTAAACTGCTTTTCCCATAGCATAGACAAAAGTATAGATATGAGTCCTACTCCAGTGAATAGAGTGAGGGCTTAAGATGGCGTAACAGATAGCTTTTAGGGGTGTGAAAGTTGGGTGCTGAAAGGGGATGGTATGACCAGTATTTCTCTCTCACTTATTTGTAATGGGAGTAGTTAGCTTTGAACTTGGCCCCCAGCAGAAACTTCCATGAGTATGGAAGACAGTGTCTCTGACTACTGGACTAATATCAATATATTGTAAGAATTGAGGGTCAATCTATTGCACTTCAGGTAGTTATTTCTTTCTATTAGTGTAATGGACTGTGTGGGTTGTCAGGCTAGTCATAAATGCAAATGATCAGGTCAGCACTCCTCGGAAGCCTGCAATGCCTTTGGCCTGGCTAAGGAACAGTATGCAAATGTACTTATTCAAATGTACACCTACCTCTTTGTACACATACATGGGCCAATGAACTACTGCTTTTGGACTGAGCAATACCATCACTGTATATGTTGTTTATTAAGAGGAGCAATTCTTACCCTAGTGAAATGGGCGTGTTCATTCTTACCCCTCAGGAGGGAGGGCAAGCAGCTCTACAGACTTGCAAAAGCCACAAAGTAATAGCAACATGTATATTTAATTTCTTTTGAAATGTACATGGTTGGTTCTGAAATGTTGCTATTTAGTGATGAGCTCAGGCAAACCTGACAGAGTATGATTTATGACAAGCTCAGAGCTGTCAGCATGCAACAGGCCCTTGCAGAGCCATGAACAAACACACATCACCCCACTGGGCAAAAACTGGTTGAATCAACGTTCTTTACACGTCATTTCAACAACAACAACAACAACAACAAAAATGTGATGATTTTTAATCATTGTTGAAAACTGATTGGATTTTCAAAAAGTACTATTTTTCACCAAACGTTTTACCTAAATCCAACGTCATGGTGACATTCTTTGTTGATTTCACATTGAATTAATGTTAGTTGAACTGACGTCTGTGCCCTATGGGATGTGACAACAACAAGGAAGAGAGTTAAGACAGAGTAAAAATATACATTGTTATGAAGGAAATGACTGACAGCCTATAATGACTATGCTGACCATTCCTGTTCCTCATCTAGATAGATTTTATTTTACCCCATATCATTGTGGTTACCTTAGGATTTTGGCCATGACGGCCAGTCACTTTATGTTACAAGTTGGACCAACAGAATATGACTTGGGTATGACACTAGCAGGTAGACTGGGGAGGGGACATGTAATCTGATAAACCTATATTGATTCTGATGTTGCAGTGCAGCATGACAGAGAAGAACTACAAAGAGTTCAGCACACCGTGATGAGAAGATAAATAGGTTTTGCTAGTGTTCTCTTCCTAAAGGGCAGTCGAAATACGAGAGGGGTGTCTGTGTTACAAAAGCATCATTTAAAACAATTCTCTCTTTTCTCTCGGGTCCTTCTTTTTTGGCAGGAAAATACTTACTCTTTCTGCATATTGGATTCTTAATGGTAAATAAAAAGGGAGTGAAACAGTTTCACTGTCATGCTAGTAATTGTGCAAATCCATGTGCTCAGTATGCACTCATCTGTAGAGCCTAACATCCTGTAAACAGAGACATGGGGAGAGAAGTTGAAGAGATGGACTGGGATCTGAGGGTTAGAGATATCCCGCCATCAGTATGTACGCTATTTTTAGCGCAGGTACTAGTAACTCGTGACGTGAGGCACTCATTATCAATATTTATGGAACAAAGATTGAGACAGAGTAATGATACGCAATCCTCTTAGGACCCATCCACCCATAATAGTTGTCGTTACAGGCAACGAAGGAAAATGCTGATGGACAAATAAAATGTAGGCGGGCACTTTACATTTAGTAATGATTTCAGAGACCAGGCTATGCCCAAATGTAATTAACAGACGTAAACAAGAAAGCCAGATGACCTAAAACACATGTTAAACTATAAAGAAACATGCATTCTAAATACATAGCTACAGGTAAACAAGCTAATGATTGTATTTTGGCTTAGCATTTTCCAAGCTAGAGCACTGCAATACTAACGCTATTTCACTTGTTGGAACATATTGAGAGAAACCCAATGTAATCACACATTTCTAAGGACTGCACTACATGCATAAGTAATAATGCTTGAGGAATCTATTGAGGAAATTATCTTACAAACCCACAAACATTTTTTTTTTAAGTGATTGAATTCTACTAAAGACAGTGGATCTATTGGTTTGATTTTGATTATCAAATCAGGGTAAAAATGATATTGCAACTCAAAACGATGTTCTGTTGCTATAAAATGAACTAAAAACTAAAACCTTAGTGACTATTGTATGAGACGAGAGAATCCTGGATAGAGAACCTACAGGTAGTTAGTTGATGATGCTGCAGGTGAAGAGTTGCTCACCCCCTGCAGAAACAGACTGGCCATAGGGCAGTTAGGGCAAATGCCATATGGTCTGGTTCATCTTTAGCAGTGGGCAGGTCTAAATAGGGGGTTTTGTACAGAATTATCATTACTTGGCTAATAATGAGCCTCGAGGGAAAAAAATGGGCCGGTGTGTTAGAAATCCCTGGGCCGATTTCAGGTCCCAGTCCGTCCCTGACCCCATGAAGAATGCATAATGGTGGGACCTGTGAGTACTTCTCACAGGAGTAGGTCTAGTTTCTGTTCGTTGAGGATTCAGGAACTGGAAATGTATCCTATCAATGTGTTGACTCGTAACAAATTCTCATATGTTTGTTACAATGTTTTTTGCTCATACTGAGTTTTTGTGCTGACTGAAACTGAGTTCCCTTTTGTGTGCATAGTGAACATGCTGTAATGAAACATAGCCTGATCTGTTTTAATTGCTTTGGGACTTTTGTTTCAAGAATGCTAAATGTACGGTCCCTGCTGTTTACTGACCTGTTTTGCTTTAAAGATGAAGTTCTTGGTACATGGCCCCATTGTAGGAATCACTTCCTGGAATGGTCTTGGTGTTGATCAGTCTTGGATCTGTCCAATCACAGCTTGGAAAGATAAGAGAATATTCCTAACAAACCAGTTCATCTACAACACTTAAAGTCATGTGCATGTTTTGTAGACAGGAGGTGACTGATATTGTTGGGGAGGACACATGGCATAGGGGAGAATGGCATGCCAACTAACATGCAGTCCAGCAATCAAGTGATCAATTGGTGACCTCGGAGTGAGCCATAAGATATTGTGGTGCAGAGTGCGGGGGAGGGCATGGATAGTGGAAAAGGGGCGAGCATGAGTCAGTGGCAGAGTGTGTGAAAGCTGTGGGAGCAGAAGAAGCGTTAACATAACAAGTAGATGTAAGTCAAGTTGCCATGTTATGAGGAGGACTAAGGAGGACAGAGTAGGATGACGGTAGAAGACGGAGAGGTGACGGGTGAAGTACATTCTAATGTACCACCTTCTAGAGAGCTATGCTATGTGCTTGTGGGAGGGCTACTACTAATCAAACTTAGTGATCTAGTAATGTGTGGTTCATCCACAGTTTGCCTTAATTTAGCACGGAGTTGATCGGCGTCTAAAGTAAGTGAGAATTAAAAAGGAAAATGTAGTATCCATTGCCATGGAGGGAGACTTATTTTTGTGTGCTGTTATTTTTGCCAAACAAAAACAGTCTTAGGGAACAGCCTTGCTGTAGAACAGGTATGGAAACTACATCCACATTTAGTTGATATGTGATGAGCTATGTAAAAAATACATTTTCTGTAAAAATAATAGGCTATCTGATTGTGCACAAGTGATGTTTTTGAAGGTATCGAGTTGATTCCAGGGACTTCATGGTCTTGCATAGCCCTCTTGACTTCCATAACCCACCCCAAAAACACACACACAGTAACACACAAACACTCACACACACACACACACAGGTTGATGGAGTTTATGGATGTGTACCTGGGGAATGCTATCTCTCTTTACCCTAGAAGTGGTCCCTTGGACTGGAAGTTAAAATAGACATACAGTATGTACAGAATTAGACTTAGGGGAGGGTTACCATGCATGCAAGTGTCAGTGGCATCGTGTTTTCAGGTACAGCCATCTGATTGAGTTGTGTGTTACATTGTTAAACCTAGTTGTCTAATTAGTCCGACAGTCCACGAAGCCTATTTGTTGTGTGTGTTCATGTGCTAGAGATTTAATGTAGCCATAGGCTACCATTCCTACAGTATTTGCCATGAGCGACAAATTATTAATACCATTCTGTTTCACTAACAATTCCCTAGATAGTTCGAATCCCGGTTCAAAGTTGGGCAAATATCTCCTATTACTCATGTTACTTACCAGTACATTTGTAGCGCATATACGAGTGTCACAGGTGTGACGAATACCCCAAGCATAGCGCTTCGTCACTGCATAACAATTAGATGGCTGAGTGTTCGCCGTGCAACTGATGGAATTTTACTGAAAACAGATATCGCGTTTGAACTTGGAATTAATGATTGTAAACTGAAACATTTAGGATTTAAACCATTGAGTTGTGGGCTACAGCAAAATACCTACACATATCTAGAAGTTTAGGGCATAGCCTAGGCTACTTGAAGACGTGGATTCACTTCTGATTTTTCTAGGCATTTGAAAACGAAGCAAATAACAGTATATTGCAAATGTAAGTATATGAGTCTGGCTCTGTTTCGTCCTCAACGCTAGTTTTATTTTTAGCAGCAACAAGTTCTCAAAGAACATAATCTCACTAGCGAGAGGGACGATAAACGATTGAGAATGGTTTGTTTTATCGGATATCACCCCACCTCTGATTGTAAAAAATCGAAATGTTAAAAGTTGTGCCGGTTTTGCGTAATATTGCCTGAGTGGTAACAATAGATAGCCAGCGAAAGATATAACCTAGGCTACTTCGTGCATATGTCTTATATTGTACAACTGTTAGGGGGCTCAATATTATTGTGCAAACATAACCTAATTTAAAGAACTGAGATTGTATTCATTGAGTGGTCATTTGGGGTCCCTCATAAACTTGACTGCCTTCGCTTATTTCAATCACGTAAGACCTCCAATGGCGTTGTCCGGGAGAGGGTATTGCGTATATCTGTCTTTCTATCTATACAGGCTTTTGTGAAAATTGCGGCTGGTTGTTGTTTGTCCTGACTGTAGAGCCACCAAGGTGTTACAGAGTTTAAACACGCGGAGATTGCAAAGGGTTATTAGATTGATAAGTCACCGAAGTGGTGGGCGATCTACTGAGCACAGCAGAAGTTCTCATATGATGACTTCAAACAAGACACATTACCTACCAGCATCTGTTGGAGTGAGTGGATATTAAGACACTTCTATCTCCAGGACAGCGTAGAGGAAAATGGTAAGTAAACATGGAAATACAATCGAAACAGGAATGGTATCCAAGAAATAGCAATGCTTGCGATTTAATCCGGGAATTAATTTAGGCTAGCGATATAGCTGGATCATGGGATGGACTCTGTCTGTGGGCTACTTAAGAAACTCTCAACAGAAACCCATGAGTTTGTTAAGAAGGATGATATTGGCAAAGCTTCTGTAAAAAGATTGGAAGTCATTTCTAAGCTCAAGAAATGCAGGTAAATTATGTATTGGGATATATTGTATCATCTGTGCGCGAAATGTGCGAGTGTGCTGTATTGTCTTTGACGGCTTTAAGGTTGTGTATATTGCTAACCATGGTATGTATTGAATATCATTTTTTCAAGTGTGGTGCCAATGAAAGCAACATGTGTGTGTACCTGTCGTCCTGCCCTATACATGACTTGAAGAGTGCGGCAATAACGCAGTAGGATCAGCATTGTTAGGTGTACAGCTATTTGGAGATGCTATTTGATTGAGCCTTTGTGGTGACTAGAGGCTTTTGGTACAGGTGCTGCTTTTCTTAAGGTCCGGCCAACATGTGATCAAATATTAACAGGACGAGCTTGGGGAGAAAAACGTTCACGTGACGAGGCGTTGGGAAGCAGTAGAGTAAAGCAGTATCAAATGGTACTTAAGAAAACTATAGATTTTTTTTGTCCCCTTAGTTACCCTCGCTGTGTTATGCTTTCAGCACGTTGGACAGAGGCACCGGAGTCGTTGCATGGACTAAAACACCAAGTGGACATCAACTCTCTTTTGCTGTTCCCTTACCAAAGCTGGGGAATTTTTTTCAACTTTTGGTAAGCGTATGCTGAGGGAGCCTTGTGATCTAAAACGGAAAACAGGAGAAAAGCGCGTGTCAATGAAGGTCTTGCGCTTTGAGATTTGTCTCGCCACTTAGAGCATGTGAAAGTTGAAATCTTAGAGCCGCTGTATAGGGCGTGCGTTCTTTTCAAGCTCCAGTCTTGGTATACAGCGTTAACTTTGGGAAATGCAAGTCTTGGTCTTGGAGATCTAACCACTGATAGTGGTTGTCAGCCCTTAAAAAGGTAAGAGTTCCCTCCATTGTGATTCATTGTTATTCATCCGCCATCCTTGTCATTATCGCTTATATTGTTTTGTGGTTTCAAATTTAAACGTGGATCCTATCAAATGCACCGTCATGGTATTGTGCATTGATTTGCGTGAAATTATATCCAGCTAATTATTTTCCAATTTACTATTTTGATTTGATTTGATTGACAACAGTCAGCGTTTATGGATTTATGCAAGGTGCTATTTCATCTCATGAAAGTTTAGTTTGAAGGATGTATATTTTTATACAGATTACAATATTTCTCAGTACTAAGAGTGCATGACGGAGCCTTAAATTAAACACGCAAAGCACTCGTTTAGGTTTATGCTGTAGACATTTAGCAAACGCTCTTGTTCAGAGCGACTTACCAAGGCTATGCATGAAGGGAAGCTTAATACAACTCGTAAACAAAACCTTTATAATCACTCAAATATATATTTTTACATTTACTGCAACACAATCTAGGCTACGGGATCCCGTCTCCCAATCGAAATGGAACTTTGGAATGCGCAATTCATGAATCATTCTACCCGACACTAAGCAGAATAATGGTGCATGTCCTAAATAAAATATTAGCCTCAACCCCGGCTACCTCAGTCTCACTGATTCGCTTCATATTAGGGCATATCTATCTATCTATCTATCTATCTATCTATCTATCTATCTATCTATCTATCTATCTATCTATCTATGTATTTTTGTTTGTCTCGCATATCAAACTATTGTATTCCTCTCTCAGCCCTAAGCAGCAAAAAATAGCCTACTCTTATCTGTTTAACATCTTTACCATCCTCCGTCATCCCGATCAAATCACTTGTGTCTTTACTACAGCCGCTTCTCGGTTTCATTCATACTGCGCTTTCACTCTAGCACTAGCATCACCTGCTACCCCTCTTTGTCCGCGCGCAAGTCTGTGTAGCCCACATTCGACCTGTCGGAGACAACTTCCACGTTTACAATAAATAGCAAAACCACAAATTACACAATGATTTAATGAAATATGAAGAACAAAAACATTACCGAGAAATCACCTCATAGAAATCAGAGGAATTTCAAAGATGCAATCAAAGATATGGAATTACAAGAAAGATAGGCGTGGTCAAACTGCCTATTGACAGATGTTAGGCTATGGCTGGCTAAAGGTGGTGCGAGATATGATGGCTTGATAAGAAATTGCCCGAAAGCAGTGGGTTTGTAAGACAGTAGAAAACCAGGCATGCAAGATTGCGTTGATCCTCAAATTGATTAGTCCGCGACAATGTTTTTGCTGACTTAACAGCCAACGGACTTTAGAAATTCGTCGTGCGTGCCAGCGAAGAAACTGTGGATATTGTTGGTATTCAATCTATCTCTTTGTACGGCTTCAGTTCAAAGATTCTGATTTCAGGACGATGCTATTGAATGGCACATAGCTGCAAGAAAAACACTAAGATATCAACGCCCACAAGCGCTCGCAGCCCTGTTTTAATCAAGAAGGTTCCAGTGGGGTTACATTTCAATGCATTATTGAGCCTATCCTCATTTATAGGCTACGTCTGAATTATTACAGCTTCATTGTGTTTTTAAATGACATGTTTAAGTTAAATTCTAGCTTGCATTAGAAAACCAAATAAGGCTCTTTAAAACATAGTCCATGCGTGACTCATTATTTAATTAAATACTTTACTTAATAATTGAACGAAATGAGTATACTTATTAGGCTATTGCCTATAGGAAAGCAGGAGACCCGTTAGTTAGGATGACGCTGTGTGTTGTAACATATATCACAGCTGTAATAATAAGAACAAGAGAAATCATGTTAATATTATTAATCAAATGTTTTATATAATAGGCCTTATAATAAGATGATACTTACTAGAGCTATGCTTAACGAATCGATCGCCTAAACGTTTTCGTTTTATTTGTTGCAGTGGGTTTATGAATGAATAGACCAGCGACAATATGACAAATTGGCTGCATACAAAGCAACATGTATATTGTTATTTGTTAGATTTCTTAATTTGGTCAGGTTTTTATTTTAATCATTTTCTCAGGAATAACATATTTTCTTCAGGAAAGTCGAAGCGAGAGGAGACGTGGGTTTATGTGTAGGCGTGCGGAGGGAGGAAAGAGCGGAGGCGGGGTAGGGGGGGTCTGTGGGGTGGCACGACACACTTTGTATGTATGAAGTTTTTTTTTAGAACTTTCTGCAATGTACGTCATCGGATCAGTCCATAAATGGGGTTGTGTTATCTTACTGAGAATCTCCCTCAACCCGCCCCCCTCTCCGCACTCTTAGCGCTGCAGAGTTGGGGTGGGCGTCAGTAACAAATCTGAGGATGGTAGGTTTCATTCCAAATAACATTAAATGCTATTGTGGCATCATATTTGACAGAATATGCGTGTTTCATTCTTTATAGATGACTCACAGGGGCGATGAGAGATATTTATGTTTGCGTTCCTATAAAGGTGTTTAGTTTTCCGAGTCAACCTTTCATGAACTTTAAATGGTGAGGTCTATGAATATGTATAGCTGTAGCTGTAGCCTATAGCTCTCTGAAGTATTTTATTATTTTACATGGTAGAATCTGAAGTAGGCTAACAGTTGATAACACTCCACTTTTCGTGCGTAATTGAATAGGGAATAGTTTGACATGTACGTAACAGTAAAAAACAAAACCAACAAAAGGATAATGATTATCATAATATGAATAGGCTAATGATAATAATATTAGAATAATCGGATTATAATCAGCGGCTGCCTCGTCATGATTTTCATCATCTGCACCTCCATCCATCTAGTTATCATGTCATCATAATGAGTTATGGCGGGTTGAAACGTTTGAATCCAGCTATTTATCTATTCAACGATGCCGAGACACATCTTGGTTAGTTTAAATCATGGGAATACACGATTACAAAAGCTGATCCAACACAATATGTCGAGGTTGTTGTTTCCAAAACCAATACCTTGCTGTGCCGCTTGTCTGGTAATTGTAACCAACGAGACAAGAGTCTGACTGGCTGCTGGCATGACGCCACTGCAGGACAATTCAGTGTGTGTGTGTGTGTGTGTGTGTGTGTGTGTGTGTGTGTGTGTGTGTGTAACAATGAGGTCCGATGAATTGTGTCTGTTCAGAAAACAGAAAAGAGGCATAAGGGAATTGTCATATTTACAATCAACTCAATTTCGTTCTTACATGTAATTGATTAAAGGGGAGTGCATTGTACCGAATGTGCTCAGAAAAATAGATGTAATTGTAAAAGCATTTGTTGTGCATGCATATTGCGCATATGTGTCTGCACAGTAGCCTAATTAATATCTTTGTTCAGCATAACTTTGAGATGTCTTACGCGGTAGAGTTGGACTCAGGATACCTGCCATGAGTGTTTGAATATGGAATGGGGTGCTGAGCTCTACCTCTGGTTGGCTTTTCACACTCTTTTGATATTGACATCAAGTTGCATGCCTGTGTTATGGACAGGGGCGAGCGACTCATTTACCTTACCTATTGACATACTTAGGTGTAGTGCTCAAATAAGAGCTCCGCTTAGATCCCCCAGACAAATATGTACATTTTATTTGTGTGAGTTGATGCTGCAGTCAATTTGATGAAACAATGAGTGTGTTTTTGTTTTGTTGTTGTGGTGAGAGAGAGAGAGAGAGACAGAGATAAAGAGATATATGATACTTCTTGCAAATTCCCTTCAACTGAGCTTGTTATGCCTTATGCATTTTCTCATCCAGGTGTTTCCACAGGGTTTGAACAGTATATACATAGACAGACTAGAGTTCAAACTTACCACTGGTTCTTAATAACACTA